>NC_092872.1:464223720-464584345 GCF_028372415.1 Notamacropus eugenii | reverse complement strand
GAAAGGATTAAAAAAAAAAGCTATGCTTCCTTTGAGAAATAATAATAGCAGCGGCAATAATAACTTATATCCTAATATTTTCATTCATAAAAACCAGTTTTTTTTCATGGAAAATTGAATATGAAAGGATAATAATCAAGCAGCTTCCCAGGAATGTCTCTATCTGCCTCCCATTGAACCCAATGAGAAGAATGAGATGATAATAACAAGTCACAGATAAACCATTGCTCCCAGTTGCTGACATAAATATGGATTCGTAAAATTTAGCAATGACGTTTTGAATCAATGTGACCATCCTGAAGATTCATTTCCAAACTACATGAAATGAGGAGCTAGCAAAACACAGAGACTGAGCCATGGGAATCCCAGTCATGTGGGAACGGGATCTGTGCACATCCTTCCCGCCCTCCTGCCGGTGACGGGAGCTATCCTGCAGATGCTTGCAGCAAAGCTTATGGAAGATGAGCTTAAATCCCAAAGCTTTTATTTAATTATGAAAAGAAGTCCTTTTATCGACCCGTGCAATAGTTCACAGAATATTAAGTACAAAAGAATCATGGCAGAACAGTGACTTGTCTCTGAACTGTTTCTATGGGAACCCCCCTTAAAGAAGGTGAGTCCAGTTAACAACAACAGTGATTTTTTTTTTTTTACCTATACCTGTGACTGCATTGAAGTAGAGAACTCCCAGCTAGGAATCTGCCTCTACCAATGCAGTTTGGCATCTGAGAGTTTAAATAACTTTTCCAGAGCCATGTAAACATATATGTCATAGGTGGGGACTTGAAACCAGGTCTTAATGACTCCAAAGCATGCTCCACTTTATTATGCCAGGTTGCTTTTTAATAACAAAAATGCCAGCTCACGTTAGATATCATTTTAAGGTTTGCAAACATTATCTCATTTGAAAGTCATGGAATATCATCTGCTTCAGGAATTACGTGTGTAGATCCTGTCACAGTATTTTAGAGAGGTTTCAGAAAAGGGGAACAAGAATGACCCAGGGAGAGCTGTCTGTGTCTGTGCCTCTGTGGGTGGGTATGGTGGGTAGTAGGATGCTTTTATTACTGCTGTATGATGATGGGTTAAAAGAATTAGGATTCTTCAGCTTGGAAATATTGGGATCAGATGTTCTTAAATCAGAAAGGGGATTCATAGAGTGAACACCCATATGTTCAGTAAATTTCAGAATCTTAGAGGAAGTAAGTAGGAAGACCATCACTGTCTTGAAGCTTGAAAAAAGTAGTTTAGGACAAATAAAAGCAAGTCCTTTGTTGGATAACAGGTAATAAACATAGGGAATCCATTAATTTAAAGGTGGCCTAGGCTGAAATCAGAAGTAGATTTAAGAAAGGTGTGGATAAGTTCATGGACAATAGATCCATACTGGGCTGTTAAGGAAAAGGGGGGGATGATGTCCTAATCTTTTGAAAATAACATGATGGGCATACATTCTCCCACATTCTGTTGCCCAGTAACCTTATCAGAGATGGAATCTTGGGCCAGCAGACAGTGGGGTTGACCCATTGTAGCCACTCATGGGTTCTCCTTCCCTGAATAGGAGAGCCAGGGAAGCCGTATACTTAACCATTCATTACAATTCTCCTCTTTCCCACCAGCCTATTTTTAGGCTCTGAAGACAAGGCATATTTGCTAGGTAAAGGTCAATACCTGACAAACTGGGGTGGCAAGGGTCTGATTTTTCAGTGCTTATCATTTAGGGAAATCATTTAAAGGAGTCACCGTTTCCTTCCATCCCAAATACAAAGCAGAGGAAGCAATCTTTGATGTTTGCTGTGGGTCTGGTTCTTGGACATGGGCCAGATGCAAGCCATTGTCAACCACAAGTATGATATTGATTGCATAGATACGCAGTGCCATATTAGGAGGCACTATATTATTCACCATAGATTTGATATGTTCTCTACCCTCACATAGCTTGCAGTTTAGGAGAGGTGAGGAGAGACAATCAATAGGTAACGAGCTATGATTGTGTATGATCAATGCAGGGAGAGTGTGACAGCTGAAGGCTGATCCCCAGCAATGATGTGTCATGAATATGATGTTTCAGTACATGTTAGTAACCTGTAATTTTACTTGTAATGAAAATTAAGATTTTAAACTATTACAGCATGTAACCTGCATCATTATGTCAAAGATTGCAGTGAGCACGGAAGTGCTCTTCACCCTGCATCCCACCTGTAACAACACAGAAAAGTCTTAGAGAGCTCGCTGAGCTTTAGGGTAAGTAAATGAGCTGCCCACAGGCACATAACTATAAGTGGTAGGGATGGGACTTGAATCCAGCTTTTCACAACTGCAGATCCAATACCAGGCTGCCTCTCTGGCACGTAGTTTTAGGAAGTAAATATTCCAGATGTTCATTATCAGCTTCTATGAATTTTTAAGACTATTACTAATTATTCATACACACATACCTTTTCCTTTTTCCAGGTTAATGGCCATCCAGGTAATTATCATATAATCTTGACTTGGATATTAGGTGATGGGAGCTCAGTTTTGAATTCCTATTCACAACATCATCTTTGCACTTAAGTAACATTTTCAATTTTTCAATAGCACTTTAAAATCCACTTAGGTTGGTTGTTTACCACTTTGACTTTCTATCTCTTTTAAAAAAATCCATGTTGCAGTTAGCTTAATCACAAGGCATGGCGCTAGCACCACTAGTGGACTTTTTCAGCAATGTTTTTCAGTCATGTCCAACTCTTCTTGACCCCATTTGGGGTTTTCTTGGCAAAGATACTGGAGTGGTTTTCCATTTTCTTCTCCAGGTCATTTGACAAATGAGGAAACTGAGGCAAACAGGGTTAAGTGACTTACCCTGGGTCATACAGCTAATAAGTGTTTAAAGCTGGATTTAAGCTGTGGTCTTCCTGACTAAGCCCAGTGCTCTATGTACTGCACCACCTCACTGCCCCATAGTTTCAGCATTACAATAAATGTTCTTGGTATAATTATTATAGCCATTTTGCTGCCAAAGGCAGGAAACATTAAGAAAGGATGAAAACCAACAAATGTTGTAAATGATGACATGGCTAGAAAGATTTTAGGATGTTTCACTCCAAAGGGTGTTTAGTTGCTGATTTATCATTGATTGCCTCAGTTTTTTATTTTTTTTCTCTCATTCATTTATTCAGCAAACATTTATGAAGGGTGTACTATATGTTCAACACTGGTTGAGGTGCTGGGTGTACAGAAACAACAAAAGGAAAAGTCGACTCTCTTACACTGTCTTGGGAAAAGTAGTATGTATGTGGAAACTAAATGCGAAATGTACACACAACAGAAACAGTAATTTTTAGGGAGAGGTAAGTGGGGAATGGTGGTGGGTGTGGGGCTAATAGGGAGAAGGAGAACAAGATAGATGTAATATAGGAAGAGGCATCTGAAGCTTTATATCTATACCTCTCTGTCGCTATCTACCCTCCTTTTCTTCTTCCTTCTATTTGCCTGTTTTCCTATCTACCTTCCTTTTCTTCCATTTGTCTCTTCCTTCCTTCCTTCCTTCCTTCCTTCCTTCCTTCCTTCCTTCCTTCCTTCCTTCCTTCCTTCCTTCCTTCCTGCCTTCCTGCCTTCCTGCCTTCCTTCCTTCCTCCCTCTCTCCCTCCCTCCCTCCCTGCCTCCCTCCCTTCTTTCCTATTTCCTTCCTTTCATTTGTCTATTTATCTGAAGGTAGGTCTAGGGCATTGAATAGAAATATTACAGAGAAATTTAGACTTAATGTATAGAAAAACTTCTTAACCAGTCTAGCTTTGAAATGCAAAATATCCTACCTTTGGAGGCAGTGGATATCTCCTCCTTGGAGGTCTTTAAGGAAAGGCTAGATGACCATTATTAGTTGGATATATTGTTGAGAAAATTCCTATTTGTGTCTGAACTAAATTCAGTTCATCAAGCATTTATTAAGATTGCTCTCTATGCTAGACACTGGGGATATACAGATATAAATAAATCATTTCTTGCCCTCAAGGAACTTCTGTTTGATTGAAGGAAAGTATCATGTACACAGATGAGCCTCTTTGCCCTTTGGTGACAGAAGTAGAGTTTGTTTCTGGGCTCTTGTTGGAAGACTTTCTAGCTTGCCAGACACCTGTCGAAGGCCACGCTGCACTGCCAGAGCCCCTGAGAACCCGAAGCCACCTCCTTTCTCAGTGAATTACCAGAGAAAACACTTGGTGAAAGATAAGCACGTGTCTAAATAAAAAATAAACACACAAATTTTTAGTAAAATAATAGACCTAGTTTTAGACCTAGATTGAATACCTAGACCTTTACAAATAAATAGAAATGGGAACATTTATACTCTTTTATAGGACTTTCTGTTAGTAATGTTTCATAGGGTTATGCTCACTGAATTGTATTTAGCAATGGAAGTAGATGTGAAAGTGTTACTGAAAAATGTTGTTTTTCAGTCATTCATTTGTATCTAATTTTTGTGATGCTGTGGACTTGTCCATGGAGTTTTCTTTTCAACATACTGAAGCAGTTTGCCGTTTTCTTCTCCAGCCTGTCCTTATTTTCAGATAAGGAACTGAGGCAAATGGGGTTAAATGACTTGCCCAGGATCACATATCTAGTAAGCATTTGAGCCTGTATTTGAACTCAGATCTTCTTGATTCCAGGTCCAGAGATCTATTTGCTGCACCACCTAGCTGTTCCCATTGGAAATGTTACTTAAGTACCAAGACTTTATAGACATTATTTGAAACCTAGACATATGGTTCTCCTTCCCTTCATCTTCCCTACCCCTCACCCCACCGCCATCCTCTATTTACCAGGTTGTACTCATTTACCTAGGAGAATAGTCTGGAAAAAATGTGCTTCTGATGGTCAATGGTATGATATTCTGAAAAAATTTGAGAGTTCATCATCTGGGTCCGCATGATATGTGTTGAATTATTCTTAAAAATTTTTATTTCAAATAAAATATATGGGTTAAAGTTGGTATGTATTTTTTGAAATACAAACATGTAGATACATATTCAAACACTACATGCATAATGCACATCCATCTATACTTACATATTTGTATATGTGTATGTTCATCCTTCGTTGCTGAAGAAGACCATGCCATCAGAGAAGTAATAACATGACTTGCACTTGACTTTGTTTTGAATGAGGGAGGGCTGTGCAGGTCACCAGCCTCACTTCTCCTCTGGAGCCATCTATACATATATGTATGTGTATACTTTGTGGTCATTTCCAAACCATGTCTCCTACACTCTAGATAACCTTTTTAGCCTTCTTATTCTTCTCCCACCAGAAACTATACTCACCCCATGACCCCGGCTCCGATAGGTGAGCTTTTGTCTTATCTTACCTGAAGCCAGGTCTTTTGTTTTACCTGCTCATCATTCCCAAAACATACCCCATGGCCACCCTTCTTCTCTACCTTTATTTTTACCCTTTTGAGAGAAGAGACTATCCTATTTTTTCTTATTGGTATTCATATAATAAATGCTTAACAGGTACTTTTTCATTATATATATTTATATACACCTACACACAATTTTTGATTAGGTATTATGTGTCTATATTATGATGTTTTACAAAAAAGTTCACAAACTTTAGTAACTTAATATTTTCAGATACGTATATATGTATATATGGGACTATATAGATATAAAGGTGAGTGAACAGAAAGAATTCTTACTCATTTCCATCCCTCTGTCAAGGAGAAACTCAAGAAATATTAGCACATTTTCTTCTAAGAGAACTGCCTCTTGAAATAGGCCATACGCATATGGCGCTCTGGCTGATTGGAACGAGAGCCATTACTTAGTGGGAGGGAGAGTTGGGGGTGAATGGTGTTGATGCTTTCATAACTTTGGAGACTGATAATATACATATAACTAATTTAGACTTAATAGCATTAGATGTGCTGTATCTCACCTCTATAGTTTGATTTAACCTCTGACCATTGGCCTAAAGACCTTCAATAAAATAGAGTGGACCCATCATAGCAGAGTGGACAGCAGACTTCCCTTAGCTGCAGAAGCCCTAGTATGAGCACAGCATGCTTTTTGGCCAGTGACAGCAATGTTTCTAGCTGGGGTTTGATAGCAAGGGAATATGGTAGGACTCCCCTCTGCTCACTAGTCACCTGAGTCTCTGGAACCCCCTGCCCAGTGGGAGGTTCAACCTTAGGGGGCTTGGCTCCACGTTGATTTCCTGAACTGAGTAGAAGGCTGTCCTGCAGAAGAAATGCTAGATAGAAGAAAAGTCACTAATGAGGGCCCTGGGGCTTTGTGGAGGGTGGTGAGGGAAGAGAGATCTCTTTCTCCTCACAGACCAGACAAAGGAGGAGCCCTTTGCTTTCAGCTGGATCCCGTAGTTAGAAAACTGGTGCTTTTCTAGGTGACCACTGGAGGGTTTCATTATCCTTAATTTGGAGCATGGTTAGGTGGCTAATGTGAGAGGGTGGGCACATGACTGGACCTGAACCCTTCCTGTGCTGGTGGGCTCACAAGGCAATGAGTGTGTTGAGTGTGTCAGTAACCAAATGTTGGAAATGAAAACTCAATGCCAAAGTCTTGTGTGCCTGCTGTAAAAGAAAATAAAAAGAAAAGGGAGAAAACCCACCCAGATAGCTTCTAACATTCGTTCCCATTCTGGAAATGTCATAGCAAGCCGTCTCCTAGTGACATGTCACATCCTGATCAAAAACTCTGTTTGGCAGCCCATGTTTTTTAAGCTGGGTGTCTCCTGCCAGAGTCTATTTGAATTGAGTGGCTGGCATTCTTCGAGCCTCGTCTAATAGGATTGAAAGAAAAGAAATGTTACTTTTCATCACGCAAGACAACAAAGAGAAGCAGGGAAACGAAAATATTATTTCGTTTGAACAAATTACAGGGAGACCCTCTGGGACACTTTCTGGGAGTCAGATGAGGAAGAGCACTTAAATATCGTTCCATCAAACTAAATTTTTAACTACAATTTTTTACAGATAAAATGTGTTGGGAGGATTCAAAGAGGATTAGAGCTCACCTAAGAAAGAGTATTCAAATTTTACCAGCTAATGGAGGCCCTGCAAAAACGGTTAATGTCTATATCTTCCCTCCAAGGGACCTCGATTTCAGTATTCTTATAAAAACACATTGAGCTGATTTCATTGCGGGGTCTCTGCAGACTTCATTCTTGTAATTTCAGTAAGTGTTATAAATGTTATTTTAAGTATTATAATGGTAATCCCTACTGGCAATGAGGTTCTGGAGCTCAGCTTCCATTACTAAGGTAATGTTTACCTCGGATAGCATATAATTGTTTGCTTTTTCACAGTAAACTCTCTGCTCCCAACTGCTTAATCAGCCATGGAAAAAAGAGAAGACTTTGGTAATGTTTAATGTTCTTGTGATTACATTGGAGTAATGAGTTAGTCCACAACAGTGGGTCTGGAGAACACTTGGATTGTGTGTTTGTGTGTGTGTGTATGTGTGTATGCATGTGCGTGCACACAAGTGTGCATGTTTATCCACAATTCTTGAGACAGAGTATACTGAGCAGTGGTCCTTGCATTTGTACGAAACATTAATAAAAATATCACGGCTACGGCATAAATCTTCTCGGTTTCTGAACTCTGGACATTTCTATCATGCACAGAGTTAGGTTCAACCAGTACTTCCTCCCTCCTTGCTGTGGCTCAAGTGAAGACATGTATTCCAGTCACAGCCCATATTTTCCTGGACTCCCAACATCAGGAGATCGAGCAGCAGACTTGCCATATGAGCTTTCTACTGCACCATCTCATCTTAAGCAATATTTTATTATGCTTTATGAAAGTGAAACTTTTCTTCCCTCAAATGTTAAAGCTCAAGGGCTTTCCCTGGGTATTGAATAAAATTTGCCTCTGTGCCGTCTTAAATGCCTAAATCCAAATGTGCTCAGAAATTAAGTTGGCGTAGGGAAAGTTGATATTCATTGCAGGCTGGTGAAGCTTATGCTTTCTATAGTTTTCAGTTCCCAAGATGCCCTTATGTCTTTGCCTGTCTTTTACTGGGAAGTTCTGTCTTGAGCTAACCAGCCAACCAAATTACATGAGATGGAGCAATAGTTACTCCTTCGGGTGTGAATATGTATGTGTCACTCACTGAGTTCCTACTGTGCAATGCAGGGGGATTCTGATGTTAGGTATGAATGAATCTACCAGGGCATGTTGCATCACAGAATCCTGTAATCTAGAGAGGGGCTCAGCTAGGTGGCACAGTAGATGGGGTCCTGGGCCTGCAGTAAGGAAGACTCAACTTTGTGAGTTCCAATCTGGCCTTATTACTAGCTGTGTGAGCATGGGCAAATCACTTAACCCTTTTTGCCTCAATTTCCTCATCTGTAAAATGAGCTGCAGAAGGAAATGACAAATCACCAGTATTTTTGCCAAGAAAATCTCCCCAGAGTTAGACACAACTGAAGTGACTGAACAACAATAATAAAGGGTTTAGAGAAGGAAGGGACCTATAGATTATCTCAAAGATCCCTTCTAGTTCTAAGTCCCATGGAATAACCCATCTGAGGATGGTTTGGGTGATCTCAATTTTCTTAAAATTTAGAATTTGAATGATCTTTAGACATTATGTAATCATCTTTATTTTACACATGAGGAAACTGAGACCCCCGTAGATTAAATGTCTCACCAAAGAGTATCCAAATTGTAAATGGCAGAAGTAAGATTTGAACCACAGTCCTCTGACTAGAAATTTAGTGCTTTTTTCCATCATAGGAAGTGACTTCCTTCTCAGAAAGGACCTGACCTACTTAATAGATCTGTCTTTTATTGATGGCTATATCCTTTTCCATTTTTTCCCCTCTTTTCTCCAATATCAATATATTTGCAATTTCTTCCATTTGGGAACTTTTTTAAGAAAATGGATTGAAAAAGGAAAATAATCAGTATATGGGGATGTAATAAACTTATTTTTTTTTCAGTTGGGATCTTTAAAAATGAGTTCTGTACTCTGTGCATTCTTTAATTTCTAGGGAATGAAATGAAGAGACAGTGTGGTACAGTGGAATGAGCACTGTGTTTGGAGTTACACTTTACCTCTCTGACCCTCAGTTTCTTCTTCTCTGATATGATTCTTGTCCTGTGTTCCAGCTCTAAGCCTGTGATCTTAGGTGACTTTGTATTCTGGTTCTCACACAGCTCGATTTTGGAAAGTTACTAAAATTTTCTGAGCCTCAGTTTCCTCATCTATAAAATGAGGGAGGTGGGGGTTTGAGACTTTGTGATCTATTACGTCCCCTTCAGTTCTGATCCTAAAATGTCTGATAATTCTGGACTCTCCCCTAACTCTTCCCTCCTCTACTTCATTGCTGGCCCCCTGCCTCCAGCCACTGCTCCAGAGCCTCCCTGAGGTCTCTGGTATAATTGAGCTCGAGCCTTTAGTTAAAGACCATCTCCAGGAGGTAGTTGCTTTTCCCTAGTCCTTGGGGTGGACGCTTGACAGGTTTCCGTGATGGTGACTGGGGAATGAAGGGAGAAGAAAATTGAGTGACTGATAATTAAAGATGTTGATGCTCCTCCATTTCCAGGGTGCGCCCGGCAAAATGGAGCCTGGCCCTTCTTTAGTGGTAGCTTGTGCAGTGGACATTTATCCAAGATGCCTTCGGAAAGATGTCAGTCTTCCGATATTGCCTGAATTTGGGGGCTGACAGCAGGGAGAGAGAATTAATTGCTTGGACCTACTAGTTCCCCAGCTCCATCCCTGAGTTGAATTGACATCTAAGAAAGCATCTAATATTCCTTCCTTTTTCCCTTGGAGAGGTTGAATTTATCCAGATGGAGTTCTCCCTCTCCCTGCCTGCTGGTTAACCTTTGGGGGGGAGGGGAAGACAAGCTTGGCAAAAATTAGGGTTGGCAGGGAAGCTCACAGGTATAGGGGGCAGGGGTGGGGTGGAGAGGAGGAGGAGGAGGAAGCAAAGAATACATTTTAGTTTCTTTCTTTCTTTTTTAAAGATTAATATTTTAGCACCAGAGTAGTTTGCTCTACTCTGAAGCCTGCCATATTTCTGGCAAGACTGAAGAATGACCTGAAAAAATCAGCATCTCAGGGAACTAAAGGACAGAAGGTTTCCTTTCCTGAGAGTCGTCTCTGTCAGGGGTCATTTTCAGGAGGCATCCAGCAAGGCTGCCAAAGTGGGGGTGGGGAGCATCTGTGGCTCTCTTCTCCCTTTGACACCCCCCCCCCCCACTCCCCCGGAGCTTTTTCAACAGTGGTCCAGTCCCCTCAGCATCTCTGCTTCTGTACCTGTCAGGGTCCTGGAGTGTTAAGTAAGCCTACAGTGATAAGGCAGGAAGAAAGAGAAGTAAAAGGTGGAATGAGGGAAGAGAAAAAATTGGAAGGAAGGGGAGGGGGCAGAAGGGAAATAAAGAAACAAACTCTATTTTCTCTTCGTGTGTGGAGTGAGAATAGTGGGGCCCAGAAGCACACGGAGTGAAGCAATTTCAGTCAAAGCTGAGTGCCTGTTTTCCCCTGGAGCACAAACGGCAAAAACCTGAAAAACCTAGGTTCTTTTTCCCTTAGTATCAGGTTTTTGAAAGTGCCATTGTGAAAAAGAGAAGACAATGAATAGACTTAAAATGAAAAATGGACATACAAACAAAAAACAACCCAAGCCCCAGGTACAAAAACTCAGCCTTTGTTCCTAATTGGAACTGGGAGGACATGGCGAGCATCTTTGCCCTCTTCAGCCCTTTGGATGAACATCCCAGTCAGGAGGACCAAGGGACAGTGATACTTTTCCCTGTGAAAGAGCTGAATCCTGAAATGGGTCTCATGCAGACAGTTCCCTGTTTGTGGGGATTGGAGCCAGGGTTTTAGGGGAAGGTTTCAGGAGTGGTTGACATTCAGATTCTGATGAGTTCCATAGTTATGAATTATACAGTGGCAGGGATGCCTTGGGAAGGTGATTCCCACTTGAACGGGACAGAGGACAAGGGTAAATGGTGATTTTGGATTTAGCCCCCATACAAAGAACACAATGCATGGAGATGATTGCTGTCTATGGGGGGAGATCTGTTACCAGGGAGGGTTCAGTACTGTCCAGCACCTGGGATAATCTGCTTTTTAGCATGACTTGCTGCAAGATACTTCCCCCTCTTGCCTCTTTCCAAAGTGTTGGAGAATTCCAGGCCTTCCTTCTATCGATCTGGGCCCAGGGCCCTGAACATCTGTAGCCAACCTTGATTGTGTCTTGGTTGCCATGGTTCAGAGCTGGCTCCTGTCTGAAGTAGATTGGAGCTGGATCGAAAGCATCAGGTAAATATAAATGAGAGAGTGCCAGCTCTTCATGGGGCATCTACCATCATCATGAAGAAGCGCCAGCAAGAGTAGCTTTCTGTCTGCTTTCTCCATACCAATGAGCCAATAAACAAAACAGAAGTAAGAGAGCTTTCTCAAAGAAAATGGCAGCACCAGAGAGCCAAAGTGAACACCCATGGTAATTGGCTCTGTGACCTTGGGCACTTAAGATCTCATTTCTCTCCTTGGGCCACAGCTCCCCTATCTGAAGAATGGGATTAATCTTTCCTGTACCACTTGCCTCACCGTGTGCAAGAAGGTACTCCATAAAGCTTCAAGGACTCTGGGATTGTGGACTCTTGTTCCTATTACATCACCCACCAATGTCAGTGGGGCCGCCAGCGGGTCAGGGGTGAAGACAGACTAGGTACTCACAGTCAGGGGGATTTGGAAGCAGTTCCTAAGCCTGTTGTTCCTAGCCTCTGGGTCCTAGACTCCTGGAGAGTTAATTAATCAGCAACCTCCAGGAGAGAAAGGGTGTGAGCACCAGTCTTCCTGACTCTGGACAGGCTCTATCCCCTGTACCATATCGCTCTTTTATTGTTACTGATTGTGGAGGGGCGGGGCAGTGATCAATATCATTTTTGACATTACAGAGGGTGTCTCATATTTGAAAGAGCTGGGTACCACTGTTCTAGACAATTATTATTGATCACCCTCCGTTTGCCTTGCACTCTGAAGCTCTCTGTAATCTGGCTTCATTTTATCGCTTTCACTTTCTGTTCCAGTCAGACTGGCAGCTAGATGACACCATAGTGCTCCAAAGGACCTGAGTCACTAAGACTTGAGTTCAAATCATGCCTCAGACACTTAGTGGCTTCACTTCATTGGGCAAGTCACTTCACCTCTGCTTGCTTTGGCTTCCCTAACTGTAAAATAGGGATAACAAAAACACCTACTATGCAGGGTTGTTGTGAGATTGGAGTGAGATAATAATTGTAAAGCACTTAACCTAGTGCCTGGCACATAGTAGTGTTATATAAATGCTTATACCCTTTTTCTACTCTTGGGTGCCAGTCTCAATCCTGCCTGTTCTTCCATGAAACCTCCCTTGATGACCCCAGCCCAAGTTCTCTTCCTTTCGGGGATCTTCCCTGATCCCTATATGTAATTATAAATAAGAAACTCCCTTAGTCATTCAATTCCAGCGGCTCCCTATTGCCTCCAGCCTAAAATAAAATATCTTTTGTTTGGCCTTTAGATTCCTTCACAGCCTGGCCTCAACTTTCCGACCTCATTGGAGGCTTTCTTTTTCTTCTTCCTATACTCTGTGATCCAGACAAACTGGCCCCTTGTCTTTTCCTCCTACCTGACACACTATTTCCAGCCTTTATGACTTTGCCTGTACCTGGAATTCATTCCCTCCTCATACAGTCTTCTCTTCTTTCAAGAAGAAGCTGAGCTGGTAACCTACCCTCTTTCCCTAACTATGTTGTCAGTTAACTACTTTGTATTAGTTGTTGTTTAGTCTCTTTATGTAATCATTTTGTGTATATTTACGTATGTACTTGTCATTCCCCATCATGTTTTGCAAGGCATGCAAGTAGGTACTCAATAGATGCTTTTTGATTAATTGATTTAAGAAATAAGGCAGTTCAATGAGATGTTTAAACTTCATATTCCTTGGTCTTGCCTTTTCTAATTTGTTCATTCGTGGTTTTGAGAGAAGGAACTACATTGTATTTGTCCTTGGGTCCCCATTGTCCTCAGCACAGAACAGGACAGAGAACCATCACCCAATAAATGTTTGTTATTTCCATCTCTAAAATGGGCAGTCAGAATTCTGCCTTTCATTTTAGCTTTCACATTTTATGTTGTTAGGCTCCAAGATTTCATACAGTTCTGACATTCAGTGGTCTTAAAGTTTTTCCCCCTCAACTGAGATATTCTGAAATAATATTTTTAAGAATTGAATAAGGATGTATAAAGAAAAAAATGAAAAAAGTCCTCCAAGTTAGAAAGTCAGATCTTAGAGTTAGAAGGACCTTAGCAGTCATTTTATCCAACATCTTTATTTACACATGAGGAAACTGAGGCCCAGAGAGGACTGGTGACTTGCCCAGGTCAGGTTACAAAGGTCCTTTGAATTTGACATCTGGTGTTCTTTCCAGAGATCGCAATTGGTTTCCTCAGTGATTAATTTTATAAAGAACTGCGTGGAGTGAATTTAGGTTTAGAGGAACAAAGGGCCTACAGAGGTAGATTTTGGTGTCCATCCATCCAGAAGGGCCACTTGGAACTCCAGCTCTGAGTAGGGACTAATGGATCACAACAGTGACGGAGGAAACTCGGATAAGAAGATGGTCCAGAATTTACCTCCATTCCTTTTTCTTAATGAGCAGATTTACTTTCCTAATTGTGTTCTGCTCAGTGTAACGTTAATTTGGCTGCATTCTGACTTACGACTTCCAATCTAGTTGCTGTGCGCCTCTCAGAGTCATGAGTTCATAAGATTTTAAGGATGATCTAGTCAATTTTACAGAGGTGGAAACTGAGGCCCAGAATGGGGAAGAGACTTGCCTACAGTCAGTCTGTTACCTTCCTGCCCTCTAGCAGTTCTTACTTATTCCTAACCCTCTAGCCTGTGCTTACTTTGTTAATTGTGCTTGGAGAACCCTCTGACCTGTTTCATCTATTTAAATAGTGCCTGCCTTCAAAACCCTGACCCAAGGTCACTTATCCTCACTTTCCTCTGAACTCCTTTGGTGTATATTATCTTTACACTCTCAGTGCAATCAAACTTCTTAATGCATGGTGTTATCCTACTTTTTGTGTGTTCTTTGTTATTGAACTGACACTTTGCTGGCTTTAAGAACAGGCACCAGCATGGCTCCCACAGCCTCAAGGTGGGCCTAGCACAAAGTTGGGGACACACAGTAGGCCTTTTATAGACAATTATTGCATTTTGTGGAAGGGGATTGCAGGGGGCAGCTGACTTGGTTCTTATGATTTGTTGCTTAGCATCAAATAAAGGAATGGATCATGAATAGAAAAGTAGACTAGGACATGGAGTTTGCCTGAAGAAGATTAATTGAACTGGGGTGGAAGGTATGGCCTTATAAAAGAGACTTTTCTTCCCCATTAGGGCTGCTCTCTTGGGGCAGCTGGGAAAACCAGCAGGATCCTGGCCAGAAGGCCTGGAGATGGGCCCAGGTGATTTTCTAGGTCATTCTGCCTCTGTTAGAGCAAAGGCAGGAAAGGTGAAGCTCTTCCTTGTCACTCCTGCCTGCTCAGGAATCCCATTTTTATTTTGCTCTTATGACTCATTGTAGAAAGAGTGCTTTTGAGACCATTCCTGTGAACTGCCTCTTTCCCCTCTTCCCCCTCTTCCACATCTCCCATCACTCAATTGCCTTCTCTCTCTCTTCTCACCCCTGTATAACATGATGAAGTTACTCCTTTAATGCCTCTGCTTGTTCAAGTGATCCCATTCTTATCTCTTCCAGCAGATTGCCCCCTCTGTCATCCCTGCTCTTATACTTATTTTCTTTTTTTCTTTTACTTATTTTCAAAACTTTCCTCTCTATTGGCTCGTTTCCTATTGCCTACAAACATGTCCATATTTCCCCTGGACTGGGGAAAAAACCAACCCTTAGTCTTTCCATCTCTACTAATTGTCATCCTGTATCTCTTCTGTCCTTTGTAGTTAGATTCCTTGAAAAGGCCTTCTATAATAGTGGCCTCCCCTTCCTCTTCTCTGCCTCTCTTCTTACCCCCTCATGGTCTGAGTTCTGACCTAATCATTCCACAGAAACTGTTCTCTTCAATGTTACCAATGGTCTCTTAGTTGCCAAATCCAGTGGCCTTTTCTCAGTCCTCATTCTCCTTGACCTCTTTGCAGCCTTTGACACTGTTGATCTCTCTTTCCTCCTTGATATTCTGTTCTCTGTAGCCTTTTGGGATATCACTGTCTCCTAGTTCTCCTACTTATCTGACCACTCCATCTCTGTCTTCTTTGCTAGAACCTCCACCAGATGATATCCTCTAACCCTCAGAGTTCTGTCCTGGTCCCTTTTCTTGTTTCCCTCTATACTACTTCACTAGGTGATTTCATCAACTCCCATGGATTCAGTGACAATTTCTGTGCTAATTATTCTCCAGTCTACTGTTCCTGCCCTAATCTCTGTGCTGACTTCTAGTCTTACATTTCCAACTGCCTTTCAGACATCTCAAACTAGATATCCAGTAGACATCTTAAACTCAGTATGCCTAGAATGGAACTCATCCTTCCCCCAAACCCTTCCCCTCTTCTGCTTTCCCTGTTACTTTAGAGGGCAACACCATCCTCCTTGTCCTTTAAGCTCACAACTTGGGAGTTATTCTTGATTCCTCACTATCTCTTACCCTCGTATCCAAGCTGTTGCCAGTGCGTGTCAATTTCACCTTTGTAACATATCTGCAAATGTCTCCTTCTGTCTTTGATACTGGAAACACTGTGGAGCAGATTGCTATCACCTCATGGCCATTCTATTGAAATAGCCTGCTAGGGAGTCTGCCTGCCTCAAGTCTCTCCTCCCCAATCCAGTTCATCCTTCATTCAGTCATTAAAGTGAAAAGGGTAGACAACACATTCCATCTCTCATCTTCAGGCATTCTCACTTCCCTGTCTTTTCCTGCTGACTGGAGTGGTCTTTCTCCTCCACTCTGACTACTGACTACAGGCAGCTAGTTGGTGCAGTGGACAGAGCACCAGTGCAGGAGTCAGGAGAACCTGAGTTCAAATCTCACCTCAGACACTTGACACTCACTAACTGTGTGACCTTAGGCAAGTCACTTAACTCAATTGCCTCATCCTGGGTCATCTCCAGTCATCCTGATGAATATCTGGTCACTGGATTCAGATTGCTCTGGAGGAGAAGTAAGGCTGGTGACCTGCACAGCCCTTTCTCACTCAAAAACAGTCAAGTGCAAGTCATGTCATTATTTCTCTGATGGCATAGTCTTCTTTGGCAACAAAGGACAAACACACACTATGACTACTGATCTCCCTGCCTTTTTTTAAATGTCAGTGAAAATCCCATCTTTTACTGGAAGCTTTCCCAACCCCTCTTAAATCCAGTGCCTTTCTCTTTAATTATCTTC
Source organism: Notamacropus eugenii (assembly GCF_028372415.1). Lineage (NCBI taxonomy): Eukaryota > Metazoa > Chordata > Mammalia > Diprotodontia > Macropodidae > Notamacropus > Notamacropus eugenii. The sequence continues at coordinate 464,567,945 of NC_092872.1, read as the reverse complement.
TTTTTATCTTGTATATATTTATTTGTGTGGTGTCACCGCCATTAAATTGTTAAGTTCCTTCAGGGCAGGGATTTCTTTTGCTTCTTTTTGTATTCCCTAGCACAGTGCCAGGCACATAGTAGGTGTTTATTAAAAAGTATTGGATGTAGGGTCAGGAGGCTTGTTTTTTTTTTTGGGCCAAACAAGGGCTTGCTAAACCTTTTAGAGCTATAGACAGGTGAACCATGTGCTGCATGTAGTTTCAGAAGGCCTGGGTTCATATCCCATCTACAGCCCTTAATAACTATGTGAACTTGGATAAATCACTTCAGTGCTCTGGGCCTCTGTTTCCTCATCTGTAAAATGAGAGTGTCAGGTCTGAACACTGCTTGAAGTCCCTTCCATTTCTAGGTTTATAATCCAAGAATTTTAGACATGCCATATCACATTTTCTGACCTCAGTCCCCTCATTTGTGAAATAGGGATGTAATGATACCTGCATTATCTACCTCATAGAGTATTTTTGTGGGCCAAGCAAGGGTTTGCTGAACCATAGAGAGCTATAGAAATGTGAACTGTAGTTATGGTCCAGATGCCATTTTTTTCCCACAGGCTTCCTCTCTTCGAAGGGAACCATTTCAGCACAAAAGAGGCATGAGCAGCGAGGGGAGGGCAGAAAGAATTGAGAGTGAGATGTGGGGCTGTGGAGAGGATGGGAGAAATACTGTAATTCAAGATGTGAGTTTAACATGGGACTAGTTTAGTGAAAGCTTAACTCAGTCGCTAAATGCCAGCTTGGCCTCCCTGTAGATTTATTGTGCAAAATCACAGGGCCTGGAAATGGGAAGGAAGAACTCAACTTAATGCTTGTGATGTAAAATTTTTCAAATATTAAAAAAAATGTGTTAAAAGCAAGTAAAGCCCCTGGTGATCGCAAATGAATTGCCTAAGTACTCTTAGCACATCCACTTTCTTGGGAGTTATGATTGGGTACCTATGAATTAGTTACTTTTCTTTTAATAATGAGGGAGGAATGATACTGCTATAATGACTTCCTGGCCTTCCTGCCTCCCTAAGGTCCAGTGCGTGGGAGCTCTGACCACCCCGCTCCTCACATATATAATAAAGACACTTAGGGAATGAAAAGCTATTTGCACTAATTTAAGGTGGGAGCGATGTCTCCATCAGCAACTGGCAAGCATTAGGGCAGCCCAGTCGCTTAAATGCCTCCGATTAGCAAGTTTAGTGAGCAAAGGTGCTAAAAAGCATCCTTCCAGCCTCCTCCGCTGGCATGTTTTGAAGGGAGTTCAGTTATGAGACTATTAAAATGTTATTTTGATAATTAAGCCCACAGCTGTTCTGAGGGCGGCAGGGGCAGGACGAGCTGAAGTGCAGATTGCACAGTACATTGGGAGAAAAATCAGAGATTGAGGCGAGTGCATCGCAGAGGGATGGGGTGCAGATGTCCTGGAGACCAGCCTGCCTGCAGAAGTGGAATGGGTGACTTCCTGCCTGTGAGGTGGGATTTCAAGGATACCCCATGGTCTTGCCTGCCTCCAATGCTTCTATCCCCTTCCACTAGTCTCTGGGGTTTTCTGAAATTCCTAGCTTTGAAACCTTTCATTTTGTCATGATCTTGTCTCTGGAAGGCCCCCGCTAAAACATGAATAGGTTACCTAGGGGGAGGAGATGGAGGGAGAGGGGGAGCAGTCCCTCTTTCATTAATCCATCAATCCCCAGGATAATATGTGGGACAATTAGTTAATTAGATAAGTAACTGCCACCCTAGAAAGCAGAGCACAGAGCCCTTGAGTATATGGTAAGTATAGATGGAGTATGACAGAACGAGGGAAGGCAGGAAGATCCCAGTGCATGGATTTCTATGGAAAGCACTCAAGCATCTCTGGTTTGGGCAGTTGTGGAGAAGCAAAGTGAGGGTCATGGCCATTTTAGCTTCATGAGGGATCAGGGATGCTCTGCCTTATCCTGGCTTTCTGGAAATTGACCTAGCCAGCTTTGAGGAGAGTCCTGACTGCCTCTGGCGTCAGAGGAACTAGGTCTAACTACCACCTGTGATGCTATTTCCTATGTGACCTTGGAGTCAGCTAAACTCCCTGAGCCATCATTTCTTCTCTGTAAAATGAGGGTGTTGAACTGGCTACCCTTATAGATCCTGTTCTAGGAACCCATGCCTCTCCTTAACCAGCATTGACTAGTAGTGTGTGAGAGCTGGAAGGGATGATACCATCTTATTTACCTGAAGACAGGAGGCTGGGCCAGTTCATCCAGTGAAGTCCCTTCTCATGTCTAAGATCTATGATTTAGCGGATCTCAGAGATCACTTAGGCCAAACCTCTCATTTTACAAATGAGAACATTGAAGTCCATAGTGACTTGCCCAGGGTCACACACGGTTATAACATTTATAAGCTAGACTTGTAATTGTCTCCCAATTGGTCTCCCTTCCTACTTGGCACATAGTAGGCACATGATAGATGCTCTTTGAATTGAATTACGTTGGCAGGACTCTAACCTATTACCTAGCAATTGCATTGTTTCAGGTCAGGGCTGTCAATCCTGTTTCTGGTTCATTAAGGGAAGTGAGGCCACGGCAGAGGACACAGCTTGTCCATGATCTTGTGTGTGCCAAGTAGCATTTGACTAGATCAATGCTAAGCTGCTGGTGCGTGTTCCAAATCAGCCCCACTCATCACATCTTTCCATACTGAGCAGGGCGTCTGTCTGTCCTGAGTACTCCCTTGGAGCCCTAGGCTCTGCGTGTCACCCCCAGTAGGACCTCAGCACACAGTATACTGTCAGGCCTCTGTCCCTTGGCTCCCCTTTTGTCCATGTTCGCTGCATACTGAATTAGGACCAGTGGTTTACTCAGGGGCCCTGACTGGATGAGCTACAGCTTCAGAATGCCAAGTATAGTGGGGGGAAAGCAAGTTGGCCTTTTGATTAGAAAGGGAATGGAGGCTGGGTGGGCTATCTGCCCCTTGTGTCAGAAAAATCATTGTACTTGCATCAGCCTTTCAACTTTGCAGTCATTCTCCCCTGCCCTGATCTTGGGAACATCTTCTAGAACATCTGTTTTGCTCCTCAATCAATACATTCCCTAAAGAGGTCCAACTTGTAAAATATTATATAGAACATCAAACATGCTATGTGAATTCAATTAAGTTATTTGGTAGGGGAAGAGTTTGTGGTAATTAAGCATAGTGTTTTATAGCAAATTGAAGTAAATGGTTTCATTTAATAGACATTAATGAACACCCTTCAGCAACCTAAAAAAATAATCTCCAAACCTTTTACAATTCACTTCATACCTCACACAGGAGTCCCCTCTGTGTATCCCTAATAAGAAATGGTCATCTTCCTACTAATGAAAGCTTTAATAAATGCTCCTTTCCTTTTCTCCTTGCCTCCCTTCTTTTTCTTCTTCCTTTCCTCTCCTCTCCTCTCCTTTCATCTCCCTCTTCCTTCCTCCCTCCCTCCTTCTCTTCTTCCTTTTCTCTTTCCCTTCCTCCCCTTCTTTCCCCACCTATCTTCCTTCCTAGGCCAGATTTGAAGCACCTAACTGTGGTCCCAATACTGTATTTACTGTATCACCTATTATGTTAGCCTTTTGAAGGCAGGTTCTTGGTGGAATACCCCAATTTCTTCATTTGATATTGTGCTGTTTTATTTCTTTAAATCAATGCAGTTAAATGCAGAAATGACACAAAGATGGGAGGTGGGGTTTACTTAACCCGACTGGTAACAGCATCAGGATTCAAAAATATTTTGACTGGCTAGAACACTGGTCCAAATCTAAGATAAAATTTAATTGGGCTAAATGTAGTACCTTACCCTTAGGTTTAATTTTTTTTTTTAAATCAACTTCACAAGACCAAAGCATGAGAGGTGTGACTAAGCCTGTTTTTGTGAAAAAGATAAGGAGGTTTTTGTGGACTGCAACTCAGTGAGTCTACAGTGTGTTATGGTAGCCAAGATAGTCAATGTGATCTTAGACTCTAAGAGAGATGCAGCACCCAGGAATCAGGTGATAGTCTTGCTGTGGTAAGTATGTTTTGTTTAGTTCTGGGAGAAACATTTTGCAAAAGAGTTATAAAAAGTTGCACTATCTGATGGAAGGGCCCCCATGAGGGAGAAGGTCATTATGCTGGTACCATATGAGGGTCAGTTAAAGGAATTGTGGGTGGATGTTGTAGAGGTGGGGAACCTGCATCCTTGAGGCCACATGTGGCCCTCTGCGTCCTCAAGTGAGGCCCTTTGACTGAATTCAAACTTCACAGAACAAATCCCCTCAATAAAAGAATTTGTTCTGTAAAACTTAGACTCAGTCAGAAGGCTACACCTGAGGACCTAGAATGGCCTCGAGGCTGCAGGTTCCCCACTCGATTCTAGAAAAGAAGACATGATGGGGGTTTGATAGCTGTGTTCAGATATCTAAAGGGCCAACACATGGAAAGGGAGGGAACCTTTTAATTTTTTTAAGCTGCAGAGAGAAATTTAGGCTTGATTTAAGGAAGAACTTTCTATTAATGAGAACTATTCCAAAGTGGAATGAACTGCTTTGGTAGGTAGCCGTTTCCTCCTCATTTCAGTTTTTCAAGCATTGCCTAGGTTTTCACTTGTTAGGAATGTTGTAGGGAAAAGAATTTTTTTCAAGTCCGTGTACAAGGTTGACATCGAGGCTGCTTCCTACTCTGAAATTTATGAATTCAGAGTCAGGATGAGTAAGAAGATATGCAATGTCCTCCCGCAATCGTGTTAGGAGTGCTAAAGCTAAGGAGAAAGACCATTGTGGGATGGAGCTTTGGGGGAACGTTTCCTGGGTGCAGGAAAGTAAGTTGTGCCTATCTATAGACTCAAGGCCTCTGACTTCAGGGGACCTCTTTGAGGCAGCTGGTGGTGCAGTAGTGAGAGTTCTGGGTCTGGAGTCAGGAAGATCCAAGTTCAAATTTGTCCTTAGAAATCTATTAGCCATGTGACCCTGGGCAAGTCACTTAACTTATTGTTTGCCTCAGTTTCCTCAACTGTAAAATGGGGGTAATAGTAGCACTTGCTTCACAGGGTTGTTGTGAGGTTCAAATGAAATAATTTTATTTATGTTATCTCTTTATATTTAAATTATAATTATATTATTTATGTAATTATGTAATATAAAATTATATTATATATTTATATCTTGTATATTAATATTATAATTATATTATAGTTTATATTATTTGATCATTGAGATGATCTTGACCTGTAGGAATAAGGGAAGGCTTCCTGGAGGTGATGGCATTTGAATTGGGCTTTAAGAGATGGGTAGAATTCAAGAGGCGGAGGGGGTAGAAGGGAAGACATACAGACATAAGAAAGATCTTGAGTTCAGGACGTAGTTGAACAATCCTAGAGGATCTGTTCTATAAAGTTTGAATTCATTCAGTGGGCCATACTTGAAGACCTAAAGGACCACATGTGACCTCAAGGCTATAGGTTCCTCACCACTGGCAAAGCATAGAATGTGTGGATGGAGAACTGTGAAAAAAGGTAGGGACAGAAGTAGATTGGCATCAGATTACAGAGAGCCTTGAGTGCTTCAGAAGTTTGTAGTCTATCAAGAGACACCAGTATTTACTTTAAGCATGGTTAGGGAAGCAGAGCTGTGGGACATGATGGACTTGCAGGTTGGGCTTGTAGGATAGGATCACCCTGAGCTTCATATTTACTCACTCTGTGTTCTTGTTTGTTTTTTTTTTTTTAATTAAATTAAAATTTTTTAAATTAAAACATTTATTTGGGTAGCTGGACCTTAGAGTCAGGAGGACCTCAGACACTTACTAGCTATGTGACCCTGGGTAAGTCACTTAACCCCATAACCTAAAAAGAAAAAAAGCATTTTTCTCCCCTTCTTATCACTCCCTCCCCGCAGGAAAAAAAATAAAAAAATAAAAACCCTTGTAACAAATTCATATTTGAGCAAACCAAATTCTCACATTGGCCATATCTAAAAATGTATGTCTCATTCTAAATGTTGAATCCACGACCTCTCTGTCAGGTGGGGGTGAGCATTCATCATTTATCCCCAGAAACTATTGTTGTTCATTACCTCGGTCAGAGTTCTGAAGTTCTTCGTTGTTGTTTTTATAGTGTTGACTCTTTTTTTTTTAAATAAGTTCTCTTGGTTCTGCTTACTTCTGCCTCATTTGGAGTTCTTGGTGCTACGTCCTGGGCACTCACTAAACGAAATGGGACCGAGTCCCTATCTTTGAGAAGCTCACAGTCTGATTAGGGAGCCTGGGACTTGGAGATAACTTGACCAGACTCAGTTTCCAAATTATTCCCTTTGTTTTTGAGGGCCCTGAGGGTGTTTATTTTACCCAGTTAATACTTGCTGTAATTTCCAGTAAAAACTTTTCTCTGCAGTTTTTTTTCCAAGAGAAATCAGCACTGAGTTTTTTACTTTTAAGTAGCAGAATAGATTACTGACATCTCACTTAATATCATAAAATGTCAGAATTGGAAGAAACTTCTTAGCTGTGTGTGTGTGTGTGTGTGTGTGTGTGTGTGTGTGTGTGTGTGTGTGTGTGTGTGTCTTAGACCCCTTTTGACCTGGTGGAACCATTCTCAGAATAATATCTTTAAATGCATTTTAAAAAGATACAAAGGATTAAAAAGAAACCATTCATATTGAAATGAAGCTTGGTGTTTGTTTTGTTTTTTTTCAAAGTTCACAGTCCTCAGGTTAAAAACCTGATATCTGATATAACCCCTCCTAATTGACAGTTGGGAAACTGAGGCCCATTGAGTCAAAGGACATTTTCTAGGTTTCCTGTATCAGAATTTCAGAGATCCAGTTGGCCTCAGGGACTATCTAGTCTACCATTTTTATTTCACCCTGGAAAAAATGGAAACACAGGGAGGTTGAGGAATATTCTTGATGTAGCACAGCTGCTAATGGCCTTGGAACTTTGACTGTAAATCCATTATTTTTGCCACCTCACTATTGATTTTCTGCTCTTCCTGCCCAGACTTCGGATTTCCCAAATTCCTTGAAGGGGAGGGCCTGCTTCTCTTTAGGATTGGGTATTGGGAATATAACCTTCAAGATTTCTAAAAGCTGAATTTTCCGATCCTGACTGGTTACTCTTTTGTTAAAACATCCTGGGATCATATTTGATTTTTCTTCTTTTTTTCTTTTAAGCTACAGCATTCCCTTAGGTTTAGTCTGTGGCCTGATTTTAGTTGGACCAAATACGAAAGGTTAATATGCCAACATGTTCACTCTTTGGAAGGAGAATTTCTCTTCCTTTGAATTTGCCTGGAGGTATGTTTAGCCTGGCATGCATTGGGGTGCAGGGCAGCATTTTCTGGACAGAACCCCAGAAGCACACATCCTGCTCTAGTATTGTGAAACTGTGTCATGGGGTATAGGAAAGACACTACAGTAAAAGCAATCAAAAGCCCTGGATCCTGGCTCCAGCTCTGCCCGTTCAAAGCTCTGTGACCTTGGGCAAGGAACAACCTCTGGATCTTGGTTTCATCTGTGGAATAAAAGGGGTTGGACTAGATACTCTCTGGGATCATCTCCAGCTCTGGGATTTTGATCACCTTTCAGAGCTTCAGTCTCGCTTTCCTTCTTTCTAATGGGAATAGAAAGACAAGTTTGTAAGTTCAAGAGAGATGGGTACGGGAAGGATCACCAGGTTCAAATCCTGCTTCTCTTATCATCTGTGTGACCTTGGATGTATCAGTATTGCTGGATCTCATCCTCTTCATTGTGTAATGATAGATCATCTCTAAATCCGATGAATTCAATTCAGTTTGAAAAATATCAGTCATTTTTTGCTACCTAGTCTAATCCAGGGATGGGGAACCTTTGGCCTTGAGGCCACATGTGGCCCTCTAGATCCTCAAGTGTGGCCTTTTGAGGGCTGCACTTGAGGATTTAGAGGGTCATGTGTGGCCTTGAAGTTCCCCCACCCCTGGTCTAATCAAAGTGGACTAACCAACCTATATGATCTCTTGTGAATGTTAGTGTGGCATAAGTTGGTAGAGAAATTGGCTGAGCATCTATAGGCCTGGACTTCTGTCCCCCTCTGCCATAAACATGCTGCGAATTCTTAGTTGAGTCCCTTCTTTTTTGGGCTCCAATTTTCTCAGCTATCAAGTAGGGATCCTGATACTTGACCTTCTTCACAGGACAGTTCTAAAGAAATAGTGTTCAGTTGCTTTGTGAAGAGCAAAGAATATAATCCTAAGGTAATCCTAAAGTATATAATCCTAAAGGTATAGCCTTTGGCCCCGTCCATTTGTCTCCTGGCCCCTGCCACTTTTCCATGGGTTCCTTTCCTAATGGGTGTACCCCTTTAGATGGCCTACAGTAGCCTCCCCAAACTGGGTTTGCTCATGAGTTTCTGATCAGGGTAGTGACACCAGTGCTAACGTCCCAGTTTTTCACCTTGTCTGTTCTCCATGCTGGGAGAAAATTTCAGTTTGAAAGAATTGCTTCTCAGATTGTTGAGGGCAAGCACCCTCCTAGTGCCCCTCTGTCCATTCAGGAATCCTGCTCCTTCACCCTTCTCCTAGATAAAGAACTGTGATGACAGCAGTGAGGGGTGGTGGCAGCAGCCCAGTAGCTCTGTCATGGAGCTATTAGCCTCACTGCTCAGTAGCTGCACATCAGCACAGTAATCATTTTCAGATTTACAAGCATTAAATATTTTAATTTAATGCCTTGGCTCTCTTGTAATTCATGCACTTAATTATATGATAATTACTCAAATGAAAAAGATACAGCTGCCGTATCAATTCTTAGAGGAATCTAAGGGTTTGGAGTTGGCCTTTGCTTTCTGGGTGGGGAGCTCCCTCCTCTTCCCCCCCCCCCCCCAGTCTCATCCCCATCCCCTGGCATTATTTCCTTGCCTTGGCTGCATCTCCCACCATTGTTGTCACAGGGGTTAGGGTTCCTGGAAGTCTGATGGGGCACATTTGATATTCATTGGGGGTAAAGGGCTCAGCCCTGGCAGGTTTTATACCCCATATAGATGTTCGTTAAATAGAGATACCACCAGTGTTTAAGGAAGGCTATTCATTTCTCCTTCTTCTTAGAAGATAAGGTCTTTTGGTGTCTGTTCCTGAGTGTGGATGTGTGGGATGTGGACCTCCTGCAAGGAGTGCTCTGTGGCTGGAGGGCACAAGCCAGAGAGACACTGTCTCCACAATGGATGATGGATGCATGGGGGTAGTGGAGCCCAGAACTCCTCTGAGAAGGCCAGCCTCTGTGCTAAAAATGGAATGAGCTCTGGGCCTCTTAGCCCAGACTAAGGAGGGTCTGCAGGAAACATTACTGCTCAATGTAAAGTTTTTCTGGTGAAGGTAGTGTTTTCAGGGCTTTTTTCCCCCTTCCTTTTGGTTTTTCTTCTGCTGCCCCTGACATCTGAGATTGTGGTTAATGCCTTAAGGGCATGAGCTATTTCATAAGAAATATAACTATTAATATTTGGCAAGAATTTCCTACCCTCCTCCCCCCACCCCCCCCATTCCCAGAGTCCCTTTGGATCTGATGGTGCTGAGTTGATATACTGTAGGCATTTTATTTTTCTGTTGATGGCAGCAGCGGATGTTGCTGTTAGGTGATATTTCCTTTGCCTGTGAAGTCTCTGACCTGTGTGGGTGCCTGGGTTTAGGATGCATATTTGCATCTTCTTTCCCAAGGAGAAGAGCTACTTTGTCACTGTTAATATAAATTAATGGGGAGAGGGGAGTGGAGTTGATTGGACATATCCTGAAATATTCCTTATTTGGCCAAAGGAAGACATGCAATCAGTCAGTTATACAAGCACCATCCATTACACACCTACTCATCTTTCTTCATCAACACCTCCAGGCTTCTTGGCTTCCCTCGGGTATCAGCTAAAATCCCACCTTCTACAAGAAGTCTTTCTCAATCGCCCATATTGCTAGCATCTCCCCTCTGTTAATTATACCCAATTTGTTTTCAGTTGTCTCCCCCCAGTAGATTGGAAGCTGCTTGAGAGCAGGAACTGTCTATTGTCTTTCTTTGTGCCTCCGGCACTTAGCAAGTACTTCCTAAATGCTTGTGGACTGACTGCTATAATCAGCACAGTGCTGGGTATACACAGACAAAAATGCCACAGACCTTACCCTGAAGACACTCACAGTCTATTAGGGGAAGCAACAAGTCGACATTTGCATGTGAACAAAATATGTACTAGAAATTTTGTAGTAGAGTCGTCAGCAGCTGAGAGGGGACAAGAAATGACTCATCTGGAATGGTCCTTTTAACTAGTCTTTAATGGAACCTAGACATGCTATGAGCAGAGGTAGAAGGATGTGCATGTCAGGTGTGGAAGACAGGTAGCTTATGGAAAAGCATGGAGATAGAAGGTAAACCTGGGAGTTCTATGGCCTCAATTGAGTGCCAGCCTAGAATCATGGAAAACATGAATTCAAGACCTGCTTCTGGAACATACTAGCTATTTGTCTGTGGACAAGTCATTGACATATTTTTTCTTTATTTGCACATTTTCTAGCATGGCACCTGGCACATTCTACGCTCAGTAGAAGGTTGTTTGTAGAATCAAATGAACCTCTCAGGGCTCCAGTCAACTTTTTAAGGCTGGGATTTATTGAGGAGACCCCTTTTCCACAAGTGGAAGGAGTTTCTGCACCAGAAATTCCCCATACTAATGAATTCACGTGTCTTGAAACCCCATCTCCCAAGATAACTTGGTAGCAGTACTTTAAAGCCATGGATTGACCCTGCTTTTCCCCTTTCTTCCCATCTTTCCCCTCCACCCCTTATAATTGTGCCCGATTTGTGGTGAAAGAGATTGTCAGGACCTTTCATTTTGGATATGGGAACCACCTGACTGCATTGGAAGGATGATGGGCCCTCCAGAACTTGCTCTTGTGGCCTCTAAGCCAAATCTTTCTTCAGCGACTTGAGAGCAGGAGGGGAATAGGGATGATGTGGGGGAGGGGGGCTGTGATGCTGAATTTCTGCCTCAATGCAAGTTGCACCAAAAAGGGTTACAAAATGTTCGCCCCGTATGCAGACAATTTTCAGCTAGCTTACAGCAGCTGCGGCGTCGTGCTGATAGATTAAAAGCAGCTCCCAGCCCCAGAATGAAGTGTATTAGAACTCCTGCTGAGTGGAGCTGGGGAGAGGCCCACACAGCTGTCATCTAGGCCAAGTTTCCAACCGAAAACTGAAGAAAAGGATGGAACTCTGAGAAAAGTTATATTTCCAAATGAGGTGGCTGATTATTAATCAGGTGCCTTGCCCTCTGTCCCCCCCACCGCACCAAGCAGCTGGAACGGGAGGTCCAGTGTGGAAACACCAGTGTTTGGGGAAGCCCAGGGGCAGTGACGCTTGCATCCAGGCCCAGACCACAGTCCCCTTTTCTCCTCCTTTTCCTTAGGTGAGAGAATGCATGAGCTGTTAAACCTTTTCAGACACCATTGCACAATGACTATCATGGAGCCCCACCACTGGTCTAGGCAGCTGTCCTAAACATTTTCACTTGTTGTGTGTCATGGTCTTACTGTTAATATCATTGAAAGGGAAGAAGACCTAGATGGAAGGCAGAAGCTGAATACTTAGAACAGGACAGCTGGGTGTTTCCCCCTTGGCTGGGGGAAGCTGATTACTTATAAACACTTCCCTGAACACTGATTTTTGCATAGGGCCCATAGACTTGCTGTCTAAAATCCTAATACCCTGACATTTTTTGGGACTCACACACACACACACACACACACAATTTTTCGTTTTTTCTTTTCCTGTGTTGAAACAGCACAAGCTATTCATTTCCTCATGACTAGGGCCTCAGCTTTGCCATTGACTTGAACACATAGGCTACAGCGAAGGTCCCTTGCCTCCCTTTCTTCATGTGTAAATCAGGGCTTAGGAGTTATACTGCCACAGCATGTAGAAGAAACTTGAGAGACTTGAATTTGTCATGAAAGTCCTTGCTGTGAAATAAAAGACGTTTGGCAGTATCTTGACTTCAGTCCATGGAGCAAAGCCCAATGTGGCTGCCTTTCAGGGATGGGGAAGAGAATGAGGAGATATCTGTCCATTTTTTGATGATAAAAAAAAAATGGAAGGAAACCATACTTTCATGGAATCATATGTTTACCTCCACTAACTTCAGCATCTCATTATGGATAGTGTTGACTATGGTTTCTCCAATCCAAACCAGTCAAAAACAAATTTCGACAATTCCCTCCAAACTAGAAAGGCTTCACGAATGGGCCCTGCAATATTTTATTTGCCACTGAAAATATATCATTTGAAGACTAGCTCATGAAGGTTAAGCCACCAAATGAGGAAGTTTCTTTAGCTACTTTAGCTAATGAAGGTAATTTCCTGAAGCGTGGAATGAGTTGTGATCTGAGTGGATAAAGAGACTGCTACACCAACGAAACCAAAAATTCTCAAATTGTAGAAATGGAGAAATTTAGAGTTGTAAGTGACACCTCATAAAGCAACCAGTACAATTTGTTTTCAGATATCAGTCATTCAGCAGTGATAATGACAACAATAACCACAAATTCAAAGTACAGTGACTGAACAGAAGAGGAAAACATCACGTGGAAACAAGATGATGTATATTTTATCCCTGTTGTTCTGTCTGCTACTAGAGTGGGCCCAAAGATGCTTTCAGTGAGCTTACAAAAGATGAACTGGCATCTCTTGCATCATTCAATTATAAAAAGTACAGATTTTATAGAATAATCTATACAGTAGTTTACAGAACAGTAAATATAAAAGAATAGTAGCAGGATAGCAAGTAGTCCCAGGACTGTGTATATTGGAACAATATTAATATGAGAAGAGTGAGATAGATAAAAATTGGCATTTGTATCATGCTTGAAATTTTATAAACTGCTTCTCTCCCTTGCTACCCTCCCATAAGTCCTATATGCCATCTAATCACTCGTCCCCACCCCCTTCCAGTTTGGGAGCCATGCCCAAATCAATATTACATTGCTCCTTGAAAGTGTATATTAATCCATTCCCTCGTGGCTCTATTTACTATCCATGTAATGTTCCAAAGCACTGTGCTCCACCCTAGTCACTAATTCCCCATTTGTGTTGACTTCCCCAATTAGAATATAAAGTCTTTGAGGGCCTTAATTGTTTCCACTTTTCTATTTGTATCTTCAGTCCTTAGTACAGTGCTTGACTCATAGTAAATTATTAATAAATGCCTTTTCATCCATCCATCCATTCCTCCATCCCATTTACCCCTTACAACATCCCTAAAAGATAGGGACTCTGTCACACAATTTTTAAGTGTTGAAAACAGGATTCAAACCCAGCCCTTCTCAGTTCCAGGATTAGTGTTTTTCTCTATTTAACCCCATATTTGAAAAGCTAAGGGAAAAATCTGGAAACAATAATGTTTTTAGATGAAACCATATTTAATTTCCTGCTTGAATTGCCAGGCGAGTCTTTATTGGGGGGAAAAAAGAACTAAGCAATTACAATGATGATTATTCATTGTACGGTAGGTACATAGGAACCAATGGTGTTTGTGTGCTTCACGTTGATAAAATTTATCATTTTTATGTACACATGTAACACAAGCGCACACAAAGGATCTGAGGACAAAATACACTTTTCACACTTTGACTTGAGGGAACTTTTTCAGAATGTCTCCTGTGTTTTCAAAGCAATGTTAGACTCATTCCTAAGTAAGCAGGGGAGAGTCATATTCCACCTCCAGTTTGATGATTTGGGAACCTTGTCTTGCTTTTAAAAAAAAATGTTTTCCCCCTGATTGATATTGTCCAGTCACTTAAAAAGCATTTATTAAATACCTACTATGTGCAAAGGCATTGTGCTACGTACTGGAAGCAATAACAAAAATTACATAGACCTGTCCTAAAGGAATACATATTCTATAAATTTTTAGATTTTGATCAATTTTAGCTGTGTGTTCAACTGACAAAGATGAGAAAAGATGGAAATAGTCAAGGTTGATGTGATTTTGGAAAGAAAAGCATTTGTTATAGCTGTGAATAAGTTCAGCCATCTTGAATAGTAATTTGGAAGTATGTTTTAAAAAGTGACTAAAATGTGCATATCCTTTGACTTAGAGATTCCACTGGTAGGTGTATCCCAAAATAATCATAGCAGCCGCTTTTGTGGTATCAACAAACTGGAAACAAAGTAGGTTTTCATGAATTGGAGAATGGCTAAACAAATAGTGGTCCATGCACGTAATAGAATATTATCCTACTCTAAGGAAAGATGATTATGAGGAATTCAGAGAAGTATAAGAAGACTTAGGTGAACAGATACACAACCAAGTAAGTAGAATCAGGAAAACAGCATGGCTACAGCAATATAGATGGAAATGACAACAGCAAATGAAACCTATGTAATTCTAATAACCAAGCCTGACCCCTCCTCCCCAAAATGATGAAAAAATTAATTTCTCTCCCTTTTTTGTGCAAGTGGAGGACTGTGGGTTTGGAATAATCCACATATTGCTTAACCTCATTGCTATTTTGATTAGTTTTACAAAATTATTTTTTTTCTCTTATCATTTGTTATGAACCATGGCTTGTTAGGGGAAAGGAGAGATATATGCTCATTAAAGAAGGTGATATAAACACAAAAGATATGAATAAAAATTGAAAATTCATGAACAAAAACCTCAGTCAGTTTTTAGCTAATTCTGCTTGTATAGCTTGGATGCAATATTTTAAGTTGCCTGACTTCTCACCTGCATCCTTGGAAAGGGCTGTGTAAAATTCCTTTAGAACACTGTTCTTTTCAGCATCTTATTTTTGTCAAGTTTGTAAGTTAGTCTGTGGCTACATGAAGTGCAACAGATCATTTTAGCTAAAGATCAGTTGTTTGGTCTCATATATGGAGGTGGGGGCCACCCAGGTCAATGGAAAGGATGCTGGGTTTGGAGTGGGGAGAGTTGAGTTTGAATCTCAGCACTACTACTTTCTAGGGTCAACATTAACAAGTTATTTTCCCCTCTTTCAAACTCACTTTCCTCAAACTGTAAAATGAAGGGCCTGGATTAGGTGATAACAATGATAATAATTACTGTCACTTTTATAATGCTTTAAGGTTTACAAAGCACTTTACATACCTGATTGATCTTTGAGGTCTCTGTTAGTTTGAGATTCTAAAATTTAACCAGGGTAAAACACAAGCATAGGTCTGATTTTTAAAAATTTAATCTTCTAACAAGTTTCTTTAGTGTTGAGTCCAGATTGTTCCTATGTAAGCAAGGTCTAAAAATGGTGGAAAATAGGCACAGATTGTTTCAAGGCCTTGTCAGCATGTCTGAAATTCTGTGGCTTTAAAATGAGGGACAATAAGGAATGAGCCCATAACACGTCCACTTCCACCAAGTGCTGCATGGGTTGTAAAATTTATTGTCAATAAAATTATTCACTTGTGCCTGGCACTGCACTTAATCTACCTGAAGTGAGAAATTAGAAGTATGTTTAATTCTGAGGCTGAGGGAAAATACAAATGCAGCAAATCCTCCACAATAGGGGAAAGGTAATCCTCCGCTGAATGCATGATTTTGGTCCTTGCTTGGCTCTTTTGTGCCAGCAGGTGAATTTTCCTTTCATCTCTCTTAAGGAATCCATGATTTCCTAGATGATCCTGGGCTATTCTAGGTAATTTCTTCCTAGGAACAATGGAAGGGGTTGTGTGGGGAAGAGAGGTGGGCTAACACACACACACACACACACACACACACACACACGGAAAAGAAACTTGAGCCTATCTTTGGCAATCTCCATTCCTCTTAGCCATCCAGGCCTATCTGTGTTTCATGAATAGAAGTCTCCTTTAGTGAATTGGTGTACACGTTTTGCACGAAGCAGGGAGCAGGCTCCTTCTCCGAAGCCTGGTGGCTTTATTTTCATTAAGCTCCAAATGCACAAGGATTCCAGGCTCTGTCTCCCCACTGCATCAGCCAGACGGGTCTGTCTTCGGCTTACTCAGTAGGTTTGCCTCCGTTTTTACCCAGCCATTGTTCTTTTCTACGCTGCGTTTGCACACTGTGGTGCATCTAGGGAATTTCAGCAGTTGGAATATACATGAAAAGAGATCCGCTCTACTTTCATAAGGTCCCTGGATGGATTGGACGAAACCTCAAGGCCCCGTGGTGGAGCCAGAGCTGCATTCATATTCCTTACCATCACCACACATATGATAGCACGAAGCCCAGACCAATCGAAAACTTGACAGTAAACCTTTTGATTTTGCGGGGAAACCTTCATCCAGCTGAGAGAGGGAAGGGAATATAGCCCAAACTGGACTTCATACTGTGGCAAGCTTGAAATCCCAGCCCAACCACAGAGCCGGCTGATTGGAATACTTGGAGACTGTGTCCAGGAATTCGGCTGCAAGAACTTGGCTCATAGTCACTCCTGCCTTTTTGAAAGAAAAATTGTCAACTGGGAGAGCCACTTGGGGCCCTGGTTTAATCTGTCCAAGCAGCAAAGATTCACAGAAATGATTGGCCAAGTTCCTCTTATTTTTTTTAAGCCCTTGCCTACACTGAAACACTCTTGAGAATAGTTGATCCGAAAGCATGAAGGCATCTTGTGATTTCTGTCACTGCTATCACGATGATTGCAGCCATTTCTAAGCAGTGTTCGGTCTGTTGTTACCTCCGAGGTTCTGAAGTAGAAAAGATGCTCTAGAAAGTATTTTGGGCCTGGTCATCACCCCAGGCAGAAATCTACTTTGAAATGACTATTTCTTCCCCATGATATTTCCCTAGATATCCCTACTATGCTGGCGAGTTCATGACTAAAGACCAGACAGAAGCTAATGCCCAAAGCATGGGAAAATGAGCAAATCTATATAGATGTTCCTAATGTGCAATATGGCCATGTTAGCTTCATCAGCACATAACCTTGACTTAAAATGGATATTGTTGAAAATTATTGATTAAGTTAGGATGTCTGCTTTGAGATTCCAATTGTAATCACATGTCTTTGTAGAAATTCAAGTAAGAAAAAAATGAATGGGCAATAGTGATGCTAATTAACATAAGATACTTAAATTTAAAACAAAAATAATTAGATCAAAGAGAAATAAGGAGTCTGAAAGAATTTGCCATTCAGTACAAATATGTAAGTATGTTACTTTGGTTCCCTTGGAATAGATCTGAAGTGTGTATATAATCTATATTCGTTTCTCACAATAGTTTGGATTATTGAAGTGAAGGTAGAAGAAAGATGTGATTTGATCCAATTATCCATTGCTGGGTGGATAGAAAAATGACATTCCTTTGGAGGTAGCCAAAAACTCAAAGAAGTGGTTCATGGGCATTACTATGATTTCTTCTGTAGAGCTAGGAATATCACAGGCAACCATCTTTGGATGACTATCTACCATCTTCTCCTTTTGCCCATTCTCAGGGCATCATTCTTTAATTGTCAGAGTTGGTAGGAATCTCAAAGATCATCCAGTTCAATTTACTCAGTTAATAGAAAGGGTAAGTGAGGTCCAGAGTGGGGTAGTGATTTGCCCAAGGTTACATTGGGTTTGAATTCCAGGTTTGTCCCTTACTGCTTCTCTGACCTTGGTCAAACTACTTTCTGTCTTCGTCATGTATAAAATGTGAAGATGTTGGACTAGATGATCTCTAACATCCGAATGACCCCATGTCTCCTTACTCCCCAGCTGTTCTCCATCCCATATCCATGAAATCTCTTTTCCTCTACTTTCTTGACAATAAGTTCAAGTGGCCTGTCATTCCAACTACGAAAGGAAAGGCAAATATATTGGAAAGAGTGTTGTGCGGACTCAGGAGACCTGAGTTCTAGTTTGGGCCCTGCCCCACCCTTCTTTTGTGACCTTGGGCAAGACATTGTGTGTGTGTGTGTGTGTGTGTGTGTGTGTGTGTGTGTGTGTGTGTGTGTGTGTTTCCTCCTCTGTTGAATGGGGATAATGATACCTTCACTGCCAGCCTCAGAAGATTATCAGGAGAATTAAATGAGGAAATTGAATTGTATTGAATTAGTTGAATTGAAATATGGTAACTTGAAAGGGCTTTGAAAAGTCCAGAATTGCCTAGCAAATAACTAGGTAATGCCATTATTCTCATTGTTATCTTTTTTGTAACAAAAGTCACTTATGCCAGCCCCGGGACCCTCAGTCACACCTCAGGTGGCCTGAGCCAGCCTAGGGGCCTCTCACAGCGCCTAGGTCATGTGTTCTTCTCAGATGCCCCACCCTGAGACCTGAGGCTCTCCATCCACATGATTACAAAGCCCTCTGCCTCGGTAAAGTGCTGCTATATAAACAGCGAGCCTAGAAGATAATGACAGTAATCATGGAGGTCTCTTTGTGCAGATCCCCTTCCTTAGCCCCAGATACACCTTGGCGGCTGCTGACGATGAGAATATTCAGGCAAGGGCAGGAACCTAGTAATTTCTCAGCTGGAGAACGTTGTAAAAATAAATGTCTTGTGGAGGTTGAAAGGTTGTCAAATACACACTGAGCCTAATTCAGTCCCCAGAAATGTGCAGTTCCTGCTGACTATCATGGAGGATGTGTGTGCAAAATCTGGAGAATGGTAGCTAAATATATGTCTGCCCAGGTACAGACACATGTATATGGACATCCCTATATATATTATGTTTACTGAATAAATGTATTGTGTTATGGGAAAAAAATCCTATTAATAAGTTAGAGAGAGGTAGCTTGGCAGTAAAAAAGAGGTTAGCCTTGACTTCTTGAAAATCTGGGTTCAAGTCTTGCCTTACAGAGCTATGTGATAGTCACATAGACAAAGCATTTCTCTTTGCCCCCCAAGGAACTGCTGATCTGCATTATGAGAGGGGAGAGGGGGGTTACTCATTGGGAGTTGTGTATACCAGTGAAATAAAAAAATCTTGATCCCTGTTCCCCCCCCCCCTCCCCCCCCAATACTGATGTTTCACAAAGTGGTACAGTGGTTAGAGTGCTAGGGTTTGAGTCAGAAAGGCCTAGATTCAGATGCAGTTTCTTAAACTTACTGGCTGTTTGCCCTTCTGTAAGCTGTTTAACCTTTGTGTTCCTTAGCTAGCTTCCTTGGGCAACTAAGTTATTGATGAGTTTCTCTCTTTGTGTTTGTGTTGATAGAATGACCTCCCCACACTGACAAAATTTCAGATTTTTAAAATATCCCTGTATCTCACAAGGCGCTGAATTTTAAATGGTAGAGACTTGATAGTAGGACCCTTTTCTCCTTAGTTAGCCTGGGAAAGGCATAAAGGGTCCATTCATAGTGGTCCATTCGGGTTAGGCTAAACCTGCAAGATTAGCCTATGGTTAGCCACTGGAAACTAATTCCATCCTAGAGATGATTTAGAGTCTGTAGGGGCTAACTTTCCAGATTAATCTCAAAATGAGAGATGGCCTGTGATCCTCTGAGAATGCTCCACCATGCCTGGGCTCCCCATTAAGAGATATGTTTGTGTGTGTTGGGAAATGGAGAGGGGGGAGGTTCTTGTCTGCCTGAGAACAAAGCTTCACCTTAGGACACAGAATTGATTCTAAAAACAAGTATTGTTCCCATTTTACTGATAGGTAAAGTGAAACATACAAAATGTTCATGACCCACTGGAGATTGAATAAGAAGGGTTAGACAGGATTGTAAACAGTTCTCCAGCCACCAGAATTAGACTTGTCATTTAATTGTAGGGTAGCAGCCTTTGCCTAATCAGTATGTTAATGAATGTGAGAAGCTCAGGGAGGCTTCAAGAAGAAAGCCTCCCCCCACTTGCTAAAGAAGCCAATGGGGACCTGAGACATTGCCTCTCCCAGCATGGCGAGTAGGGAAGCAGATCTCTAACTGCCATGTGATATGCTCTGGAAAAATTATAATTATATATATATATTATATTATACATATAATATATATAAAATTATAAATAATTATTATTAATAGAATTTTCTTTTTAAGTACAAGCAATGCCTATCAGAAATGCCAGTTGTCTTAATCGCACATGTATAAATATATACATATTGTGTGTCTGAATGTGTGTGTGTGTGTGTGTGTGTGTGTGTTTGCATTTCTTTATTTGGCCAGGTATTCACTGTTGGTTGCCTTGAAGTAGAAGCTGTATTTGGATGGCTTTAAATTTTGATATTGGGTCGTAGAGCCTCGCAATGAATAGAGAAGCCAGGAGTTTGGGAGCTAGAGGTGGATGTTGGGTTGGACCAGAGGTAGCAGCAGCCAATGGGGAGCCCAGGTTCCAACCTGACGCTCAGTTCAATTCAATGCAATTAACTCATTTATTATGCATTTTCTGTGTACCAGGCATGGTGAGGTACAAAGACACCAAAGAAATAGTCCCTGCCTTCAAGGAAGCTCATGTTTTGGGATGGGGGTAGGATTACAGGGAGAACATCATGGATAGGGATAAGTAGATAGAAAATATTTTTATATAGGTCGGTAAATAGAAAATAAATACAAAATGATGGAGTGGGGCATCGTCCTAACCTCAGCCCCTCGCTGATGAATGTAGGATTCCTAGATCTGGAACCCCTTTGGTTTTGCTTGCCTTATGGGCCACTGAATCCTTTGTCAAGGAAAAGTTTTCCCTCATTCCTATTTCTCCATCCATCCGGGTGACATTATCAGTTGTTTCCAGGGCAGCCTGAGCTCAGAGCAGTGAAGGCGTTTCCTCGAGTGGCCTCCAGTCTCTGCTCCCTCTGCTTGCCCTTTTTCCAACCTGCCAGTCATTGGGATGGTTTCCTCTATTTCTCTGTCTCCTCCCCACTTATTCCTTCTAATACCTGCCTATCCTACCTCCACCCCCACCTACCGTCAAAAAGAGAGAGAGAGAGAGAGACCCCTCCAAGCGCAAACCCATTTTGTTTGTTTAGCTAAGGCAGCAAACAGGAGGAGCTTGGTGCTGTGTTTAAGCTTTCTGGCCCTGCGGTTTCCCCTACTAGGGGCTCATTTGTATGCAGAGGGGATTAGCCGGAATTTACTGTAGCTTCGCCCAGGGGAGCTGTGAGCGCCCTAGGAATATGCTCTGACGGAAGCGTGCAGTTGGCGAGATTAGAACAGGCCCTTCTGCTACAGAGAGCGCCTTGGTCACTCACTAGGCCTCCAACATTGAAATCATTTTCATTTATAACCTTTTTGATCATTCAACCTCAAAGAAGGCCTTCCTTTCATGACAGCTTGCACCAAAATGGCCCAATTATTTGGAGGAGGAGGGAGAATCTGAAAACAGTCAGATGTGAGAGACAGGGCACTTGATGTGTGCTCATGGCTTTTTTCCTCCCTTCTCCCACCAATATTTTTACAACTGTTGACATATATTGAGTTACATGTGGCTGGGCTGTATCCCCGCGGTACCGTTTCAAAGATCTGTTCACCATAAAGTGTGCTGTTCTCAAGTAAATGACTCTGACTTCAAGAAAGCACAGTAGTTTAAATGTTACTATAAATACAGGAGCTAAGACATTTTAATTATAATTTTTGAGTTATACAGTGTTCTGTAAGTACACTAGGCATTTACAAAAGAATTTGTGTGCGCTTCAGGATACTGTGCTCTCTTGTGGATAAGGAACTAACTGCAGGCTGCTAATTCTGGGGCCACGAGGCCTGGGCTCTGTTGACTGGGTGTGGAAGCATCCTGACAAGTTTGGGTTTGGGAGTTTGGTAACGTGAGCTAGGGGAAACAGTAAACCAATATCATTCATCCACAGAACCTCATTTCCCTCCATTAGCTAGAACTTGGGAGGGAAAAGAACCCTATGGAAAAATAATCATGTTGCAGCCATTCTATTTGTTTCTTACCTTCACCTCTTACAGTGTGCTTTTGATCTATTAACTCAGAGAGCTTAGAAATTCCAAAAGAAATATCAGACTTGATATGGACTGTGAAGTTTTGGTGTGACTGGGGATGATACCAAGATGGTTCAGGAGTGATCATGTTATTCAGGGGGGTCCCAGATGTCTTAGTGTAATTTAAACTTCATAGCTTAAAACTGTACCAAGACATTGGGGATGCCCGTATATGACAATGATATGTTGTAAGAGAAGTAGAGATGTTTAGCCTGAGGGAAAGAAAACATAGAGGGGATTGTGATCAGGGTCTTCAGACCTTCAGATACGTAAAAGGTTGCCATGGGAAATTTGACCTATCCTGCATGCTCCACATGCTATAGAAAGGACTTATAGGTAGTGGTTACAGGGAAGTGGATTTCAGCTCAAACACTTTTTTTTAAAAATAAAGTTGGTTAAAAATTTAAAAGTGGTGGAATAGGCTATCTCTTGCCTTCCCCTTTGAGATTTTCTGCCATCTATTCTGGATGTATTTTGTAGGTACCTGTTTAGATATCTCCATTAGAATGGAAGCATCTTGAGGTCAATGATTGATTTTTTCTTTGTATCCCAAGAGCTTAACAGCATGCCTGGCCCATCATAAATACTTAATAAATGCTTGTTGATTGATGGACTGATTGGTTCCCTGTGGCTCTGGCTGGGAATTTCAAGCTGATACTGAAGGATCGCTGTAAGGAATAAGCTAAAGGGGGTACAATATAAATAGGAGACATTATTATGATTAACCAGCATTTATATGTACACACATTTACATGTAAACAAAATCATATGGTAAAAATACTTAATTTTTGTAGTTTTTGAAGCACTTTCATAATTGTTATCTCATGATCTCTGTAACGCTGAGAAGCTAGAGGGCAAAAATATTGTTATTCCCATTTGACAAGTGAGGAAACTGAGGACCCAAGTGGACTTAACCAAGGTTATGCAGCTATTTATCAAATCTCAGTTTCCTGTTGCTCAGTTCAGGGCACTTTCATTAATTGGCCCCTAATATAGAGTATTCTTTAGAGGTGACCATCTTCCATATTCAGAACTGGACTGAGGATCCAAATGACATACATGTGTTTGAGTCCTGTCTCTATCACTAATGTCCTGTGTGATTCTGAATAAGGTATTTACCCTCTTGGAGCCTCAGTTTCCACCCAGATCTACTATTTTCAGAGTCTGTATCTTGAGTTACCCCAGGGCTAAACCATGAGAGTACAGTTTCCCTTGTCATAATGGAGTTCTGCCCCAAAGCTAGTCCCACATCTTGTATTTAGAGTATCTCCAAAGGGAGTGAAGGACCTGCCTCCCAGAACATATTCTTAGTTTGGGATACCTCTGTTCCTTTCATTTCTTTACCTTTCTTCCCTCCTGAAGGGTTTATGCTTTTCCCTTTGGTTTAAAATGAAGCTTAAAATGTGTCTTCTCAAATGCAGACTGACATGCTTCTTTTATACATTCTTGGGCATTACTATTGATTTTTGGCTGTGGTTTTCAAAATTCCACTTCTAGGACCCTTGAGGTTTCTCTGCTGCAGTAATAATGCATTGTCATTCTTAATCTCTCAAATCTTTGACATAGTATTTGTATTAAACCCACCTCTTAAAATGACATCAGAGAATGAGCCTGTGCTCCTTGGAGATGGCTCTTTGGCTGACCTGGAGTGAAGTTTACCTTTTGGGCTGGTCTTTGCCTCTTTTCCATATCAAAATATTCATATTTGAGAGATCCTAGACCTTAGATCTGTGTAGCTCAGAACTTTGACTGCCTCTTCCCCTTCACTTTAAATGCCTACCTCCCTTGGATTTTGGCATAGTTTAGAGATTTGGTTCTAGCCATATCCCTCTCCATCCCATCGTAATCAATTCAAACCCAATCTATTTCTTCTCTCCTTTTTATTCACGTTGATAGGATTTAGAGTTTCTCTCCAGAGAGTGTTAAATAAAATGGTGAATCTGCAGAAACTACTTCTTAGTTGTCTTGATTGCTTTCCAAATTCATAAACCAGGTGTTGTGGTAGAGAGTTAGATTTTGAGTCAGAGGGCCTGAGTTCAAATATTGTACTTTTACTTATTTACTTATTTGTTAGCTTGGGGAAACCATCTAACTTCTCCTCTCTTCAGTTTTTGCAGCTCCAAAGTGAGAAGTTGGAATAGTGACTTGTAAAGACTTCTAGCAACTTCAGTTGTTTCAGTCATGTCTGACACTTTGTGTCCTCATTTGGGGTTTTCTTGAGAAAGAAACTGGAGTGGTTTGCCGTTCCCTTCTCCAGCTCATTTTACAGATGAAGAAACTACGGCAAACAGGATTAAGAGACTTGACCAGTCATCCAGCTAGTAAATATCTAAGGCTGGATTTGAACTCAGGAACACGAGTCTTCCTGACTCCAGTTCCATCCTCTCTCCAGTATTCTGCTGTCTATATCTTAGATTCTAAGAATTATTTTATTACTAATAACAATAATACTAGCTTATTAATATAATACTTGCAGGTTGCAAAGTTCTTTCCTCACAACAACTCTGCAAGATAAGTAAGGTATTCATTATAGTCCCCATTTTATGGATGGAGAAGCTGAGGCTCAGAAAATCTAGAGTAAGTTTACCATGGCCATTGTCCTGTAGTTAATGGCAGAACCAGAATTTGAACTCAGTGCTTCTAAGTCCAAGTACAGTATTCTTTCTTCTCTGCCAGGCTGCCTCACAAACATGTGTGTACTCTTGAATTTCTCCCTTCAGGACTATTGCCATCCTTTGTGATACAGTAGATAGATTCACAAACGCAGCTCCAGTGACTTTC
Source organism: Notamacropus eugenii (assembly GCF_028372415.1). NCBI lineage: Eukaryota > Metazoa > Chordata > Mammalia > Diprotodontia > Macropodidae > Notamacropus > Notamacropus eugenii. The sequence continues at coordinate 464,543,317 of NC_092872.1, read as the reverse complement.
TGGGTCTATCACTGAGGAGTTTCAGATATAAAGAATCCCTTCTCAGTTCTATAGAATTCCTGATGTTTAGACCATACAGTTGGCAAGACTGTGCTCCTGATCCACATGTAGGATGTTGGATGTCTCAGAATTGAGAGGTCATCTAGTCCAGTCCAGTCCCTACCCATGGTTGAGTTTGTAGGTAGATGGTGGTATATGTTGACATAACTTAGAAAACCACATTTTGTAATGCTAGGAAATTAGAATCATCCACTTGTAGAGGACTAGAGCTGGGTAAGAGCCTTACAAACCATCTCGTTAAGCTTCTTCGTTGTACAGCGTTGAAGAAGGGAAATGATCTGCCCAAGGATTTATGGTTAATAGCCCTACAAGGACCCTCATCTTCTGACCTCACTTACAATGTTCTTTGTATCATAGCACCCTGATTCTTTGTGATTGAGGGAAGCAGCTTTTTAAACTTGGCAGGGAATGATGATAACCAGTTTTGTGTGTGCCAGAGCCAATAAAAGCTAAAGAAGGCACCAAACCGTCATTGTCACTTCATCCAAGTGAAGTAAGCCTTTGGGATGGCCAGTGAAGACTTAATTTGGTTGGTCACAACTTCTCATCTTCTACCCTACTACCTGAGTCTTGTTCTGCCCATTGAGGGCTGAGGGTGAGGAGAAGAAAAACAACCTTAAAAAAGTGTTCATACATCTAAGCAGTTGGGATACCAGGTTTATCACTAGGCTTGGTGGAGGCAGGGAGAGATTGGATGCAGAAAGATGGTGATTCTACCTGTAAATTTGAAACTCAGATTTGTATTGTTCTCCTTTAGAATGCCCTGGCAGGAGAGTTATAGGTCAGAATTGCAGAATCAGAGGGAATCTGAGTCCAACTTCCTATAACCCCAAGTAAAATCTTTATAATTTCCCTGAGGGGTCAGCATGCATTTATTAAGCACCTGTTATATGCAAGGCACTGTGCTGTGGGCTAGGGTTACAAAAGGCAAAAACAGTCCCATGTTCTCAAGGATCTCATACTCTAACATGGGAGAGACAACATGCAAATAACTGTGAACAAACAAGATAAATTCAGGATAAATTGGAGATAATCAACAGAGGAAAGGAAGGCACTAGCATTATTAGGAATCAGGAAAGCTTTCTTGTAGAAGGTGGGATCTTAGCTGGAATTTGAGGAAAGCCAGGTAGCCGAAATGAGGAAAGAGAGAATGGGGAACAGGCACTGAAGGTGATTAGAGCCTGGGGATCACAGCTCTTGTGCAAGGAATAGCAAGGAGGCTAGTGCTATTGAATAACCGAGTTTGGGGGTGGGGGAGTAGTAAAGTGTAAGGATACTGGAAAGGTAGCAGAGGGCCAGGTTCCGAAGGGCTGTGGATTTCATGACAGGGAGCCACTGGAGTTTATTGAATAGGGGGTTGACATGGTCAGATCTGCACTTTAAGGTCAGTTTGACAGGTGACTGAAAGATGTGTGAGAGAAGAGAGAGACCTTGGTTAGGGAGACTGATCAACAGGCTAGTATTGCAATAGTCATGTAACAAGTGGTCTTCAAGTCTTTTTTTTAAATGCTTCTCTTAATGAAGTCCATACCATATCATAAGACAGCTCTTGTCACACCACTAATTGGATATAATTGCTAGAAAGTTCTTCTGTTGAGCTACCTCTCTTTGACTTCTACCCCTTAGTCCTAATTCTGTTCATTGAAGCTACATAGAAAAATTTGGGCTTATTTCCACATGACAGTCCTTTGGATGCTGGAAGACATTGGTCATATCCCCTCAAAGTCTTTTCTTTTCAAGATTATTTATCCCCATTTGCTTCAACTATATCCCATATGGCATAGTTTCTAGTGCCCTCACCATCCTTGTCATTGCCTGAAGCTATAATCTTGTTTGTCAATATCTGTTCTAAAATGCTAAGTACAGAACTCAAGATAAAATTCCCCACATGTGGTCTGACTACAGAAGAAGACAGAGAAAATCATATTTTCTGTCTAGATACTATCCTGTTAATGTGGCCAAAGATTGAATTAGGTATCTCTTCTTATGTGGCCAAAGATTGAATTAGGTATCTCTTCTTTCTTCTCCCTTCCCTTCCTTTCCTACCTGGTAATGCTTATTAATTGAACTTTCAGCCAACTAAAACCCCAAAGCCTAGGAATATGTGTTTATTAAGATCTAATCCTCCCGATTTAGTGGTGTGTTTTTCTTTTTTCTGATTTAGTTTTAAAGACTAGATGAGGCACCATGGTACAGTAGAAGCTCTAGAGCAGAGGACCCGAGTTCCAGTGCTAGCTCTGATTCTTACTAACTGCTTTACCTTGGTCAAATCATGTAACTTTTCTGGACCTCAGTTTCTTCTCTGTGAAATGAGAAAGTTGGATTAGATGACCTCAGAGGTCCTTTTTAGCTGTAGTTCTACATTTAGGTCTGCATTGAGGAATCCTAGCTCATCTTCCTCATCCTACCATTCACCTTCACTTATGCCTTCTGGTGCAGCCTGCACAAAATTGATATTGCCTCGCCATGGTGGCTAAAAGATCAGAGATTTAATAAATACCTCCTAGAGTGTTTGAACTTGCCTGACGTTGTCATTGGTCAAAACCAGGGAGTTACAGAAAAAGGTTGGAAATATGAGAATTTCCTCTTGGATAATTTGACGTGGTAGACAAGAGGACATCAGAATTGACTCCTTACCTAACTATTTGTATAATCCTAAGCAAAAGGCTTATCCTGTTTGAACCTCAGTTTCCTCATCTGTAAAATAGGGATAATAATAAGACTGGCACATCTACCTCGTGGAGCTTTTGTGAAGATCAAATGCAATAATGTGTACAAAATATTAATGACAGCTATGGTTATAGAACTGTAAATTTCTTTTTTAAAAAATTTCTTACACTCACTTTCTTCAAATGCACAATGATATGGCTATTTCATTCACTTAAAGTTTTATAAAGTATCTACTATTTTCACTGTGCTAGGTGTGAAGGGGAAGGGGGAAGTCTTTAATGATCCTACTGTAACAATTCAATGATTCCAGGTATTCTCTCAGTTCTGAAAGGAGCTATTAACATCTTATTACCACATTCAAACCCCATAGTTATTTATTAAGGGTTTACTGTGTGCCAGTGGATAGAGTGTTGGACCTGGCTTCATCTTCCTGTGTTCAGATCTAGCCTCAGACACTTATTAGCTGTGTCACCCTGGGCAAGTCACTTTAATCCAGTTTGCTTCAGTTTTCTCATTTGTAAAGTGAGCTGGAGAAGAAAATGGCAAATCACTCTAGTATCTTTGCCAGAAAACCCCAAATGGGGTCACAGAGTCAAACATGACTGAAATGTTGGAACATCAACATATTCCAGACACTGTGTTAAGTATTTGAAAGACAACAAAGAATGAACATAGCCCCTGTCCTCAAGATACTTATAGTTGAGTGGGGAAAAACCTTGTATATCTATAAGTATGTACAAGGTACCTTAATTAAGATAAATACAAAATAATCTCAGAAGAGAAAACACTAGCAGCCATGGGGGAACTGAAAGGCATACAAAGTGTGCTTGAGCTGAGTCTTGAAGGAAACCAGGGATTCTGAGAGATAAAGGTGAGAAGGGAGAACATTCTAGGTATGGTGAACAGCCAGTGTAAAGGGAAGGACTGCCATGTGTGAGGAGCTATATAAGTAGGTCAATATAGCGGATTGTAGAGTGTGTGGAGAGAGTAATGTACAAGAAGACTGCAAAGATGGGAAGGGGGTCAGCCTAGAAAGAGCTTTCAAAGCCAAGCAGAAGTCCTAGAGGTAATAGAGCCCCTAGAGTTTACTGGGGGCCGTGGAGTGACATAGATCTTTGCTTTAGGAAAATCACTTTGGCATTTGTGTGAATGATAGATTGGAGTGGGAGAGACTTGAGGCAGGAAGACCACCTAAACTGTTGCAATAGTCCAGGTGAGCTGTAATGGGGGGTTGACTGGAATAAACATTTACATAACACTATGTGCCAGATATTGAGCTAAGTGCTTTATAAATATCTCATTTGATCCTCATAACAACCTGGGGTGGGGGATGGAGTGGCAGATACCATTATTATTTCCATTTTACAGTTTAGGAAACACAGGCAAACAGATTAAATGACTTGGCCAAGGTCACCCAGCTATTATGTGAGGTTGAATTTGAATTCAGATTTTTGTGGCTCCAAGCCCAGCACTCTGTCCAGTGTGCCAGCTAGCTGCCTGGACTAGGGTGGTGCCTGTGTAAATAGAGAGAAGGGGGTATATATAAGAGATGTTATGAAAATAGAAATGATAAGATTTGGCAACGGAGGGTTGGGTGAGAGTGAAGAGTCATGAATGGCATCAAGTTTACAGACATGAATGCCTGGAAGGAGTTCAGAAGAAGTTAAGAAGAAAGAGACTAATTTCTGTTTTGGACATATTGAGTGTGAGATGCCTATTAGGCATTCAGTCCTAAATTTCCAGTGGAGCTTGGGAAAGAGACTAGGGCTAGATACATAGATCTGGAGACATCTGCCTACAAATAATAATTGCACTCGTGATTACTAAGTGAGGTGGAATGAAGGGTTCCCTTCACTGTACCCCAAGTTGCCAAGTTAGGAACAGTGTCTGAAGAATATAAACTCTGGGAGGTATGTACGGTGCCACTTAGCATATTTCTTTGCCTGTGGTATATACCAGCGAATGCAATTAAATTGAAGCATGGGTATTTGAGGAGATTGTATAGAGGAGATTAGGCCGATCAGCACCTGGATGTCAGAAGGAAACCCTTGTCCAGTGCCAGCAGGGCTCCTCTGCCCTGATGGTGATATATGAGCACTGACCTTAATGGTGGCCTTCTGTCTTCTGGCCTTTGAGCAATCCAGATAGTACCCGAGGGGAGGGACGTTCAGGGTACGGTGGTCACCTTTTTTAGTCATTACGGCTTGAGGAGAGCTGAATGAGTGTCAAAGAAAGCATTTGGAGCCTGTTCCTCCTGACCCAGATTCCACAGAAGCCCGACACAAAACCATCTTTTGCTGAGTGGGGCTCGCCTGTCATTGGTGCTAAGAGCCATCGCACCCCCATGAATCCAAAGCTAGGACGAAAGCAACTGTGCGCACCGGAAGATCTGTGACTTGCTATCTGAGAATTTTTGTCTTGTTTGATAGTTCAGCCTTTGTGCCCTGTGGATCCATTTTGAACTGTCTGAAGCAGGAATAAATCTATTACAATAACTACTTTTTTTTTTTTTTTACAATGCAAGATGGGTCTGTGAAGGGGTGTTATAAGTTTTTTTTTTTTTTAAAGAAAGGAAGAAAGAAAGAAAAAGAAAAAAAAACTTGTGAGGAAACCTTGGTCATGCCCGCAATGCAGTAAATAATAACCCCAGAGGTGAACGACAAATCTGTGATTGGGGTAGACTGGGGGAGGGGGAATGATGATGCTATCAAAGACCTGGTTTTTTGGAGGTGGGGATAGGAGTGGGGAACCCAGGGCAGCTGAAAATGAACCCTTTATTCTTGGGGAACTTTTTCGATTGGCGACGACGTGTCAGCCCAGTCACAGGGAGCAAGGTCATCCTGACAGTGCTGGGTGAAGGCTTTGTGCTGGCGTTGAAGGAGGTTACTCTCCTCTCTCCTTTCTCTCCCTCCCTCTATCTCTCCTTTTCTTTTTCTCCTGAGGTGCAGATGGCCACATTTGCAGGTTAACTGGAACAGCTGGAGGCACATTATTAGCTTCCTGCTGCTACCTCATATTTGCTTAGGGTTTTTTTTTTAAACAGCAACATAATTTACAACTAGTAGGGCCAGGGACAAAGCTGGCATGTTCTAAATCCGCATCAGATTTATGTAACGTTGTTGCTTATCAGTGAATGAAGTCATAATTATTGCTTTGTACCATTAAGTAGCATAAATACACAAACTGTTATACAAATTGCAGCAAACGTTTCCTCTGGGGAGCCCTGCACCAAATTTTAATGTCGGGCATTTGTCTACAGTGGCAGTTTCTATGGTATATAATAATGTTGATAAATTTTACTGTAGCAAGTGACATTTTACAGCATTAATCCTGGTGGTAAAAAAATCTGATGAATGCTAAAATTGTAATGGGAGGTGCCGAGAGAACTGGGGACAGGCACTGTAAGCTTGGGGATACTGTCTTTTTCTCCTTAAGTTGCACGGGTGACATGAGTCACCCACCAATTGAAAGCTGGCAGCGTTCATCTAGGCATCTGAGAGCTTCTCCCTTCCTCCCCCAACACCTTCCCAAGGGACAGAAGGGAGAAATTTTCCATAGCAAGGACGATAATTAATTTTGAAAAATTCCATGTGATTAATTTGCCCCTTAAATTTGAAATTGGGGAGAGACAGTATTATGATAGCACAATTAGGAAGTGAAGGGAGGGGGAGAGCAGAGAACCAACTCCTTCCCAATTATGTAAACTCCACGTGTGGGGAAAAAAAAATCCCCGTAATAATTAGAGATGCAACACCTGGCCTCAAATATTGTTTCAGATGCCTAACATGCAGCCGTGTGGCCTGCTAGAGCTATTACTGCAGATAGCGCCTGGCACAGGAAGTCCCCACTGACAGCACACAGTATTCACTTTGTTGGCTTAATGGAGAATAAGGCAGGTAATGGTGTAGGTTTGGGAGGAAACATGATGCTAACTTCAGAGGGAAAGCCTCACTCAGTTTCTGGCCACAGCTTGGGGCATTCTCCATAAGGGGCATAATCTTCTTGGGGCATAAATCATAAGAACTTTAGAGCTGGGGTGATAGAGTGTTCTGAAATGTCATCTGGCCCAGTCTGTTCATTTTGCAAAGGAAGAAAATGAGGCCCAGAGAAACCTGCCCAGAGTTGCACAGCTAATAAGTGATAGAACCAGACTAGAATTCAGGTCTTCACTCTGAATCCAGTGCTCTTGGCAGAGTCCCATATTGACTTCTCACTCCCTGAGGCCACCTTTCCAGGAGTAAGTCATGGGAAATTCTTTTCCCTGAACAGAGGAATTAACCTTCCCTTGGATCTTTGGAACTGATGGATGCTTTGAGTGTAGTTTTGATATCATGGAAGAAGGCTGTGGATTTTTGATTTTTCTTTTTCTTTTCTTTGGATTTATCTTATCTGTTTTTTAGTTTGCCATTGGGGCAGGGTGGGGAAATTTGGCCTCAAGGCCACATATGTATGGCCTTCTGGGTTCTTAGGTGTGGCCTTTTGATTGAGTCCAAGTTCTACAGTACAAATCCTTTTATTAAGGGGATTTGTTCTGTGAAATTTGGATTCTGTCAGAGGGCTGCACTTAAGGACCTAGAGGGTCACATGTGGCCTTCAGGCCACAGGCTCCCCACCTCTTCTTGTTTCCCTAAGGCAGAGGAGAAAATCTTCAGGGAAGTAGGAACATGGGCAGTAGAATTCCTTCTAGAACTTTTTGCAGAAAGTGGAATGTTAAGGATCTCTTTCTTCTCCCACACTCCTTTAACTAAACATGTTTTGCACATTGCTTAGCTGGTGACTGTCACAGACTGCTTTGTGCCATCTCTTCTGTTTTCTTGAATTGTCCTTTAAAACATGAGATATTTTAACTTGACACATTCTGTTGCCCCAATGTACTAGAAAGTTCCTTGAGAGCAGGAACCATAGCTTCTCTTATGGCCTTGGTGCCCATTAAACAGTGGATTGATTTGGAATTGGAGTAAAGTAGAAGAACTGATGATGGGAAGAGGGAGGAAGAGAAGATGACAAAGCAAACTTTGATCATTTTCAAGAACTACTCTTGGGGGGAGGGGCCAAGATGGCGGAGTAGAAAGACACACATATGCTAGCTCCGAACCCACAGCCCATAAAATATCTGTAAAGAAGAACTCCCAACAAATTCTGGAGCAGCAGAAGCCACAGAACAATGGAGCGGACAAGATTTCTGTTCCAGAGAGACCTGAAAACCTGAAGCGAAAGGTCCATCGCAGCCGGACCCAGAGAGGAGCCCAGCCTTGCCTTGGCGCCGCACTGAGGGGAGCAGATCCAAGCAGGCTTTAGGGACAGAATCTCCAGAGGCCGTGCAGGTCCCTCCACCCACAGGTGACAAGGGTCGGTGAGAGGGTCTCTTTGGCTGGTTGAGAGGGCAGTGGGGTGTCCCCATAACTCAGGCCCCCTCGGGAGGCAGCAGCGGGGCTGCAGCGTACAGGGGCTCCCCAAGCAGGCAGGAGCTCAGATCCATTGTTGAAGGTCTCCACATAAACCCCCTGAGTGAACTGAGCCCTGTGTGGTGGCCCTGCCCCCACCTGAGCACCTGAACTTAATCTCACACTGAATAGCAGCCCTGCCCCTGCCCAAAGCCCTGAGGCTGGGAAGCAGCATTTGAATCTCAGACCCCAAGCTCTGGCTGGACAGATCTGGAGGCAAAGTGGGTGTGGAAAGAAAACTCAGAAGTCAAGTCACTGGCTGGGAAAATGCCCAGAAAAGAGAAAAAAAATAAGATTATAGAAGGTTACTTTCTTGGTGAACAGATAATTCCTCCCTTCCTTTTAGATGAGGAAGAACAATGCTTACCATCAGGGAAAGACACAGAAGTCAAGGCTTCTGTATCCCAGCCCACCCAATGGGCTCAGGCCATGGAAGAGCTCAAAAAGGATTTCAGTCAAGTCAGAGAGGTGGAGGAAAAACTGGGAAGAGAAATGAGAGAGATGAAAGAAAAGCATGAACAGCAGGTCAGCACCCTGCTAAAGGAGACCCCAAAAAATGCTGAAGAAAATAACATCTTGAAAAATAGGCTAACTTAATGGGCAAAAGAGATTCAAAAAGCCAATGAGGAGAAGAATGCTTTCAAAAGCAGAATTAACCAAATGGAAAAGGAGGTTCAAAAGCTCACTGAAGAAAACAGTTATTTCAAAATTAGAATGGAACAGATGGAGGCTAATGACTTTATGAGAAACCAAGAAATCATAAAACAAAACCAAAAGAATGAAAAAATGGAAGATAATGTGAAATATCTCATTGGAAAAACAACTGACCTGGAAAATAGATCCAGGAGACACAATTTAAAAATTATGGGACTACTTGAAAGCCATGATCAAAAAAAGAGCCTAGACATCATCTTTCATGAAATTATCAAGGAAAACTGCCCTGAGATTCTAGAACCAGAGGGCAAAATAAGTATTCAAGGAATCCACCGATCACCACCTGAAAGAGATCCAAAAAGACAAACTCCTAGGAACATTGTGGCCAAATTCCAGAGTTCCCAGGTCAAGGAGAAAATATTGCAAGCAGCTAGAAAGAAACAATTCAAGTATTGTGGAAATACAATCAGGATAACACAAGATCTAGCAGCTTCTACATTAAGGGATAGAAGGGAGTGGAATATGATATTCCAGAAGTCAAAGGAACTAGGACTAAAACCAAGAATCACCTACCCAGCAAAACTGAGTATAATACTTCAGGGGAAAAATTGGTTTTTCAATGAAATAGAGGACTTTCAAGCATTCTTGATGAAAAGACCAGAGCTGAAAAGAAAATTTGACTTTCAAACACAAGAATGAAGAGAAGCATGAAAAGGTAAACAGTAAAGAGAAGTCATAAGGGACTTACTAAAGTTGAACTGTTTACATTCCTACATGGAAAGACAGTATTTGTAACTCCTGAAACTTTTCAGTATCTGGGTACTTGGTGGGATTACACACACACACACACACACACATAGAGCACAGAGTGAATTGAATAGGATGGGATCATATCTTAAAAAAATGAAATTAAGCTGTGAGAGAGAAATATATTGGGAGGAGAGAGGGAGAAATGGAATGGGGCAAATTATCTCTCATAAAAGAGGCCAGCAAAAGACTTTTTAGTGGAGGGAAAAAGAAGGGAGGTGAGAGAAAAACATGAAGTTTACTCTCATCACATTCCACTAAAGGAAGGAATAAAATGCACACTCATTTTGGTATGAAAACCTATCTTACAATACAGGAAAGTGGGGGAGAAGGGGATAAGCAGGGTGGGGGGGAAGGTGGGAGGACAATGGGAGGAGAGAGCAATTTGAAGTCAGCACTCTTGGGGAGGGACAGGATCAAAAGAGAGAATAGAAGCAATGGGGGCAGGATAGGATGGAGGGAAATATAGTTAGCCTTACAGAACACGACTACTATGGAAGTCATTTGCAAAACTACACAGATATGTTCTATATTGAATTGCTTGCCTTCCAAAGGGAATGGGTGGGGAGGGAGGGATGAAGAGAAGTTGGAACTCAAAGTTTTAGGAACAACTGTCAAGTACTGTTCTTGCTACTAGGAAATAAGAAATACAGGTAAAGGGGTATAGAAAGTTATCTGGCCCTACAGGACAAAAGAGAAGATGGGGACAAGGGAAGGAAGGGATGATAGAAGAGAGGGCAGATTGGTGATAGGGGCAATTAGAATGCTTGGTGTTTTGGGGTGGCGGGAGGGGAGAAATGGGGAGAAAATTTGGAACCCAAAATTTTGTAAAAATGAATGTTAAAAGTTAAATAAATTAATTTAAAAAAAAAGAACTACTCTCAATCAAGATACACATCATATGGATGTTAATGATTTGGTTTCTTCCTTATTTGCTGTTAACATATGGGTTGTGTCATATGGGAAGTATAAGTGGTTTACTCTTCCTGTGTGCTGGTTCTCCTTACACCAGTATATATATTGGGGGAGCTGTTATGGGGAAGAAGAGAGAACACTGGATTTGGAATCAGGTATTTACTACATGGAGTCATTGATCTAAAGTTGGAAGGGAACTTCTAAGTTATCCAACCCAACTTTGGGCAACTAGGTGGTGCAGTGGATAGAGTGCTGGATCTTAAGTCAAGGAGTCTTCCTGAATTCAAATCCAGCTTCACACATATACTGGGCAAGTCACTTAAGCTTCTTTGCCTCAGTTTCCTCATCTGTAAAATGAGCTGGAAAAGAAAATGGCAAACCACCTCAGTAACTTTGCCAAGAAAACCCCAAAGAAGGTCATGAAGTGTAGGAAATAACTGAAAAATTAATAAACAACACAGTCCAACTTCTGCCTTTTACAGATGAGTTAGTAGAGGCACAGGGAAGTTTGGTGATTTGCTCAAGGTCCGAAGGTAGTATCAGAGGTAGGATTTGAACCCAGGTCCTCCGACTCCAAAGCCATTAGTACTTTTTTTTACTGTAATAGTAGGTAGCTTTGGGCAAATCACTTGACCTATCTCTATCAATTTTTTAAATTCAATTTTATTACATGAGTGTATTCTCTTACTCCCACCCTCACCTGCCAACTGAAAAAGCAAGAAAAATTAAACTTGTAAAAGATAAAGTTGACCAAATCAAATTCCCACATTGACCGTGTCAAAGTCTCTATTGCTCTGTCTCTCTCTCTCTCTGTCTCTCACACACGCCCACCTGTATTTGCGCTCTAGTCTATCACTTAATTTTTCTGAAAGTGGCCATCATGTGTCCTCAGGAGGCTTCTGAAATTGTGGTTGGTTATTATATTGGTCAGAGTTCCTAAGTCTTGAAGCTGGTTCACCTTTACAGTATTGTTCTTATTGCATAAATTATTCTCCTGGATCTGCTCACTTCTCTTCATTTCGTACATGTTTCCCTGATCTCTCTGAAACCTCCCCCTTCATCATTTCTCATGAGCATAATAATCTCCCATCATCTTTCTATACCATAACTTGTTCAGCCATTTCCCAGTTTCCAATTCTTTGCCACCGTGAAAAGAACTACTCTAAATATTTTTGTAAATTTGGTTTCTTTTTCCTTTTTCTTTGATCTCTTTGGGGTAAACTAATGTAGTATCATTACTAGTCAGTCAAAGGTGTTCACAGTTCAATAGCTTTTTGGGTATGGTTCCAAATTGCTTTTCAGAATGACTGGATCAGTCTATAGTTCCACCAATAGTGCATTAATATGCCTGTTTTCTCACAACCCCTCCAGCACTTATCTTTTTTTGTTTTTAACTTTACCCATCTGGTGGGTGAATTGAGACCTCAGAGTTGTTTTAATTTCCTTTTCTCTAATTATTAATGATTTAGAACACATTTATATAGTTACTGATAGATTGGATTTCCAGTCTTACTCAAACAGGTAGGTTCTTTCCCATGGTAGTATAGGTCCATAGTGCAATGGAATGTGTGGATCTGTTTTTGTGTCTTCTTCTTCACTCCTCCAATCTGGAATCTGTCTTGGTGTTGTGGAATGAATAGCCAATAAGAAATTTGTCACTGGCTATTCTCTGTAACCTGCAGCAAATATTTGCCCTTCTTGTATCTGTTTTCCTATTTGTTAAATGGATATACCTGAATTTGACTTATCTTACACATTTGTAAAGATTGAAGATGAGCCCAACGAAAATGCCATTTTCATCTCCCCATGTGCTTAGCTCTTATGGATCTTCCTTCCTCAACTACTAAAATCAACAACAATTTCTTACTCTTTGTCACTAAGTAACATGTGACTTTAAATTTCATCTTTTAACCATTTACCCTGAAGCTGTGATAGAGACAACCTCAGAGATCTTAATACTTTTCCAAGAAGCTGAATCAGAGATTTGATAATTGAATGAACAAGATACAGATTAGTAGGTCCTTGTAGTTTGAATCAGGATATGTGGGTTATAACACTAATTATAATGATAGTAATAACTAATGTTTATATAATATTTTAAGGATTTGCAAAGCACCTTGCACGTACAGGGGATTAGGTTAGATTCTGACACTGTATTTTCTCATTCAGTCTTCACAAAACCCAATCAGATCATTTCACCTGTGTACTCCATAAACTCCAGTTGTTCCCTGTCACCTCCAGAATTAAGTACAAAAATATTCTTTGCCATTCTAATTCCTTCATAACTAATTGCCCCTTTCCCCTCACCATTCTAATTTTCTTGTGTCTTATACCCTAAGACATATTCTTTTATCTGGTCTCCTTGTTCCATGAATACAGAGTTTTCTCTCTTGTCTCTGCCATGCCTGGAATGATCTCCCTCCTCGTCTGTATCTCCTGACTTCTCTGGTTTTCCTGTGGGTCCCAGTTAAAATCTCACCTTCTACAGGAAGTAATTCCCAGTCCTTAATTCTAGTGCCTTCCATCTGTTAATTATTTCCCATTTCTCCTTTCTATAGCTTGTTTGTACATATCTGTTTATTTGTCTCCCTTCTTCTATTGTGAGCTCATCAAGGGTAGGAATTGTCTTTTGCCTTTCATTGTATCCTGAATACTTAGTACAGTGCCTGGCATCTAGTAAGCATTTAAAAATACTTATTGCATGATTGTCATAAAACCTTTGTGAGGTTGGAGGTTTTTAAAATTTTTAATTTTTATTTTTTTTAATAGATGAAGCTGAGGGGGTAAGTGACTTGCCCAGCTAGGGTCATACCACTATTAAGTGTCTGAGGCAGGATTTGAACTGAACTCACTTCCTTATTCTGAGTCCTGAATTCTCTCTACTATCATATTGCAGTAATAATAAGTATAAATTATATCCTTCTACTATGGATTCTTCCACTAACTATGGCATGTATGCTGTGTGATCTTAGGAGTGTCACTTCTCTCTTCCTCTCAATTTTTCATATTTTTTTTTACCACCTCTTCATATTTATGGTTATAATGATCTATAATCTCATGACAGTGCCTCACACCTTCAGTGCTGGTGCAGAATCCTGTCCATTCTTTCTCATTCTGCCAGACTCTTGTCCATATCCTTTGAAAAATCTTCTACAGGGACTCACTCAACATGCTGGGCACCTCTCTCTAGATTATTATCTCTACCACCTTTCCAGGCTTAGTACACATGATTCTCTTTTATATTCTTCACAATTCAGCCTTCTGGATTGATGCTTCTCACATACCACACTGCAGCTCTGTACCTTTCTCCTCCTTCCTTACCCCGACTTCTTAGTATCTCAGCTTTCTTTTGAAGCTCAGCTCAAATGCCATCTCTGTAGGACCTATATGATCCCTTTCCTGATCCCCTCCACTCCTAGTGTCTACCCTCCCTACCCCAGTTGCTTTTAAGTTATTTCTTTAAGTATTTACTTAAGCATTTATTTAAGTATTATTAAGTTTATTTATTAATATTTATTTATTTAATTTTAATTAATTTATTTTTTAATTTTAATTAATTTTTAATTAATTAATAATTAATTAAATAAAATTAATAAAATTTATTAATTATTAAGTATTTGTGTGTACATACCTTCCTCCATAGGATGAAAGCCTCTTGAGGGCAGGAGCATTTTCCATTTTGCCTTTGTATCCTTAGTGGTTAACATAGTGCCTGGAAAAAGAGTGGGCATTTGATAAATGCTCATTTTTTGATTGATTGAATAGATGCATGTGGAGCAGCAGACTATCCATTGGTCATCTCTCAGTCTCAGTGAATGATCTGCCCATCTTTTCCCATACCACATCTGATATTTTTATGCTGTTTCTCCAGCAATTATTATAGGATAATAATGCTATCCTGTTGCATGTAAAATACGTAATATTAAAGAATAGCTTACATCTATATATTGCTTTACAATTCACAAATTGCTGTCCTTACAGTAATCTTGTGAGGTAGGTATATTTTATAGATAAGACAGCTGAGGTCCACAGATGTACTCATGAGCCTAAAAGCATTTTAAAGGGTATAAAGTGCTAGAGAAATGTACATGGTTACTTCTCTTGTTATTTATTGAGGCTTCTTAGGGCAGAAATTGAATTGAGGACTTTGTTTTACTTACTGCTATTGTTGAAACTGGGTCTTGCCCGGGCTAGGAGTGCAGAGTCCATTCACTAGCCTTACTCCTTTTACTGGTTAATCTAGGAGCTTTGATCTGTTCCATTTCTGACCTGGACTAGTCCATCCCTTTTAGGCAACCTTTTCTGCCTTCTACCTACCTCCTGTTCCCAGAGGCTCACTGTGTTGGTACTTGATTTAGTGTGCTAGCATACTGTAGCTCAAAACTCCTGAGCTCTGGCTATCCACCAGTCTCAGCTTCCCCAGTATTAGGGACTATAATTATGTATCACCATGTAATGTCTAGGAGTTGGGGGCTTGAAGCTTGCATCCCTGCAGACTTGATACTGTGTCTCCAAAGCTGAAAATTGAAGCCTCTGTTCCAAGCATACACTTTGAGGGGCCCCATATTTTGGGAAGTAAATTTCAAGCATAACTTTTTCTTTCTCCCTTCAAATCTCTCAGTTCTGACCTCAGCAGATAGACATTCAGCCCAAGATTCTAGGAAGAGTTGAGTGACTCCCTCTGAGAAAAATTGCAAATGGTGCCATACTTGGTTGAGGTTCTTATGGCTCAGTCACACTGCTCTAAAGGTGGAACTATCCCAGGATTGTCCTCTTCATTATCTCTTTCCCTCTGGGCTTATTCTGTCTGTACCATACCATATGAAGCCCTCCTTTTTCCTATACTTTGATATGACTATCCATCTTTCAGGGCCTCATTTACCAGATGCCTTCTTTAGGAATCCTTCCCTGGCTCCTCCAGCCTATAGGAATCTCTACCTTCTTGAGTTTCTTTGTCAGCCTATTATATGCAGACTTTAATAAAATTGTTTCATGTATGTGAGTCTTGTTTTCCCAACTGAGTCTTGTTTTAACCTTTGTAGAGGGTAACACTTCCTGAGAACTGGGGCCCTGCATTATAACAACGACTGATATTTATGTCATATTTTATTTGGGGCCTCTGATTTCATTGGTGTAGGGAACTGCTACCAGTGCATATTGGTACTGCTTTTTAAAGAAAAAAATTCTGAACATAACTTTAACTAACATGAGCAATTCTAGATACCAAATAGACCAGAAAGAGAATTTACTCAAAACCACGAATCTCTAATATATGTAGCTTGCTTTTCTTTTTAAAAATTGTCTTACTTTTGAAATGTTATTATTATATAAATTGTTCACTTGATTCTGCTCCCATCCCTCTGAATCAGTTCATAAAAGTTTTCCCAAGTTTCTCTGAAATAATCACTTTTAAAATTTCTTACCTTGCAAGAATATTCCTTTATAGTACAATGCTGAATTATATTACAACACTCTTCCCCAGTTGATGGGCATTATCTTTACTTTCAGTATTGTGTTACGTTATAGGGATGCTGTAAAGATTTTTGAACATATGGGTCTTTCCCTACTTTCTCTGATCTCTTTTGGGAGATAGATCTCATTGTAGTATTGTTGAGTTCAACTTATGCCCTTGAAAGGTTGCATGGGGTTACAAAGAGGCTAAGTGACTTCTCAGCAGTCACCTAGCCAGTATGTGTCAGAGGTGGGACATCAGCCCAGGTCTCCTCAACTCCAAGGCTGGCTTTATATCCATTATGCCAAAATGATTCTCATACAGAATCATAAATTTAGATCTGGAAGCAACCTCGAGGATCATCTTGTTCAATCATCTCATTTTGCAGATTAGAAAACTGAAGCCAGACAGGTCAAAGGACTCCCAAAATGATACAGGTAGTTAAATGGCAAAGCTGGGAATTCAAGCCTTCTCACCCTAACTCAGGTGCATTTTCCAGTGCATCCGCCACCTTGACTTTCAGCACTTTAAGGTTGGCGAATCATTTTTACATACATCATTTCTGAGGCAGGTACCACGAATATTATTTATAAATGAAGAACCTGACTTAGAGAATTAAAGGCCTTCCCACAGCTATTCAGCTACTCAGCATTAGTGGTAAGATCTGAACTTGATTCTCTTCTGACTGTACGCAGGATGCTATTTCCAGTCCCTCCACAGTCCTTCTGCTTGAGTTTCTTTGTGTCCCTCACAGGATATTGCATGACCTCCCTTCCTATCTCTGTTACACAGAGTACTTCTCTTCCTTTAGGATTCAGTTCAGTCATTTATCTTCTGCATAAAGCCTTCCTGATCTTCCAACAGCTAGTGCTTCATTTCTCATTCTCATTTGTGTTTAATTACTTGATTTTTCTTTTGTATTTTTGCCTCACCTTAAGAGCAGAAGCTCCTTGAATACAAGGATTTTTTTTCCTTAGCCCATTGCCTGCCACATAGTAGGTGCTTAAATGCTGATTGACTAACTACTTGCACCTCCAGCACATAGTGAGTGGGTTAGTAAATACTTATTGATTGGATGTTTGATCAGAAGATCATGGATCTAGAAATGGAAGGGACCTTTGAGGCCATTTAATGCAAACTCCTTATTTTCAAATGAGGAAACTCAGGCCCAGAGAAGTCATTTTAATTTCTTAAGGTCACACAAGTAATTTCATGGCAGAGCTAGAATTTGAACCCTGCCCCTCAGATTCCCAGTCTATCTCTCTTTCCTCTTGAGCCCTGGACTGTAGAGCATTAATATACCACTGGGGTTCCAAAGTTCAGGCCAGGGGATGACTGCATGCTCTGTGTCTTGCTCCTGCATTTATAGGCTGGATTTGAAGACCAGGTTCTCCCCTCCTCCGCTTCTACTCCTTTCCCCCTCCACATGCGCGCGTGTGCACGCGCGCGCGCACACACACACACACACACACACACACACACACACACACACACACACACACACACACACACACACACACACACACACACACACCTTCCCTCTGTCCCCCATCCATCCGTCTTGGGAGTTCCATTCCTCCCAACCTGCTCTGTGCCTTTTTTTGGCCTAACTACAGGAGAGGGCATACTTCCTCCTTGCCCTCTTAAGACTCAGCACTCAGGCTGGTGCTTCATCATTATGCAAATTAACACCATTGGATTTGCTCCCATAGATGACTCTCCTAGCAACGTAAGTACTACAGGCAACTGGGCTGGTTGGATTGAGCCGCAGATTAGGATAGCCATTCCATGGAAGGTGGGGGGTAGAATATGTAGCTCAAATTATTTGCCGTCTCCTGGGGGGTGTGGAGCGGCAGAGTGGCAGGGACCAGTTAGTTAGAATGGCACTCCTGATCCTGGTGGTGAGGGTTTGAGGTATTGTTGTCAAAGATAAAACCAAGGAAAACATTTCTTTTGGATTTACTCTTTGTGTATTGAGCCCTTTTATGATTCATCAGTAAGTAAATATAAGCTGAGGGAGTGATTTGTTCCTAACAAGCTTATAAAATACTAGAATCATTTGTGGGTTTATTGGACTGCTGATTATAAACATTCCCTTATGCCCACTCCTTTATGTCAAATTAACATTCAAAATACAAATATTGTATCTTTGGAATCTCCCACCCCCATCTCTTCTAAAGGATGGGAATTGGGAGGGATACCCTCAGGGCCGAATGATGGTATACTTCAGATTAATTATTAACTTCTTAATTGATTTCTTTTAGAGATTGAATGGGTCATAGTTAGGAAGTGGGCACAAACTCAGGTCAGGACTTTGAACATTCCCCACCACCTCCAGCCCTTCTGTCCTTTTCTCTCTGCCTTCTGAATTTCATCTGACCCTGGGTCCTTGCTGCTCCTTCTCAGCTTCAATATTGGGGGTGGCAGCCATGTAGTTGGAGTCTGTTTGCAGGATGTGGTAGCACATACTTTCAGTGGGCTAGGGGCAATCTCCTCTGAAGGATTTACTCAAGAGATTCTGAGTCTGGTTAACCAAGCCCTATTCTTGACCTGGTAGCCTCCTGTCTCCTCAGAGCAAGGATATGGAGCATTTCTGTCCCTTCTCTTCTACTAATGCTATTGCTCATGGTGCATAAGCTTTAGCTGCTGTATCTTCACCTCCCACCCTCATTCTCACCTTAGATGCTTATTACAGTGGCATTGGATAGATTTCCTAATCTCTTATCTGCGTGATTTCTGACCAGCAAAACTGAAATAATGCCTTTATCACAGTGTTTCCTAGTAATGATTACACATTAAAATGAATAATGGTCTGTTACATTATACATACTTTTCTAAAATGATGTCCCATGTATCATCCTCTTTGATTCTTACAACAATACTAAGTAACAATACTTAGAGAAACTCCAATTAGCCCCATTTGGCAGATGAGCAAACTGAACTAAAGAGCATTAAGGTGACTTGTCCAAGGTCATATTGCAAGTTAATGTCAGAGAAAGATTAGAACTTAAATCTTTGGAAACCACTATTAATATTGAACTCCTTCAGTTAGAGAAGATCTAAGAGAGTTCCAATAGGATCCATTGTCACAATCATTTATCCAGGCTGGAGCTGAGGGAAGATGAAGCTAGACAACTGTTTTTCATTCCTGGGCAAGAAGAGTCTGATTGTTTGTAAACAGAGAGGCTAATCTCAAATGCCTCTTTTACTATCCCATCTATAAAATGGGCATAAAACTTTGCTGGTTCCCAAAGAGATAGCATGGCTTGGTCAGTGAATGCAGAATATTTTTTTGTCCAATGCCACTGTCTTCTCCCAACCACTCCTTCCTTTTTTGGATAAAAGCAAGGTGAAGGGATTTATTTACTAATGTTTCCTTTCCCTAAAGAGGTCACAGATTTAGAGCTAGACAGGACCTTAGAAATCATCTAATCTAACTCACTGATGAGGAAACTAAGATCTAGAAATGTGAAAGTACCTTTATTATCTAATAGATAATAAATAGTGAAAAAAGGGGGAAGGGGAAGTGGGTCAAAGGAAACATTTATTAGGCGCTTACTATGTTCTAAGCATGTTGGCAAGTGCTTTACAAATATTATCTCATTTTATGGGTGCCATTATTATCCCTGTTTTACACTTGAGGAAACCAAGGCAAACAGGATAAGTGACTTGCCCTGGGTCACACAACTAGTAAATGTCCAAAGATTTGAACTTGGGTCTTTCTGACCGTGAGCCCAGCACTCTGTTCACTCTATCATCTAGCTGCTCCAGCAAGGTAAGGCCCTGGGGTGCTGGTCTGACCCTAGACCAAAGGGCACAAATGCCCCACCTGAAAACTCCTAGACTGGGCAAGCTCTCTGTCTGGTTTTTGGAGTTAGGCATGTCACTACTGTTGGGATTACCTAGATTTTGTAGTCTAGATGCATCATTGAAATGATCAGTCTCCTGGGACTGGGGGCTGTGGTTCACCTCTGGACTTTGGTATTTTAATTAGACTTCTAGATTGAGATGTATGCTGTGATTTGGAATCGTGTATCTGTTTGGGTGGCTACTTTTTGAATTACCCAGAAGTCTGATAATTGAGAAAATGAAGTGCAATGGCAGGAATGTAGGATTCAGAGGCAGAGGACTTTGGGTCCTAACTTAACTCTGCTACTTATATGCTGTATGACCCTAAGGCAAATCTCTTTACCTCTTTGGATCTCAGTTTCCTCAATTGTAAAATGAGGGAGGTCAGACTAGGGGGCTTCAAAGATTCCTTCTAGCTTGAAATCTATGGTCTTATGATTGTCAGATTCTTTCCTTAAGGCTTCAGAATCTTGCGTGGGAAGTCATTTTTCAGATGGAGCAGCAGCAGTCTACTTCACAGAGCAAGAATTGACTTTCAATGTGTTACCTTTGGTTTCTTTAGAAAGATTGAATTCCTGTGTGCATGTGCATGTCTCCTGCCTTTTTCCCCTCTGTAGAAGATAGTAGCATAGTCAGAATGAGTTAAATCCTGGAATTATACTAGAAACACATTTTTCCCGAAATGTCTCATTGCTATTCACTGTTTGTTCCAGAAATGTGGGGCTTCTGCATTTTAGCTCATAGACGTTGGATTTGTAATATGCATCAGAGAGGGGAGGCATGGAGAGGAATAGAGCTTGCCATGTTGGCACTCCAGGGCCCCAAACTTCTTCCTTCTGACTCTTGCTTCCACTGAAAAAGTAGAAGGTTCCTGATCTCATTTTCCTAGTCTAAAGGGCTCCACTCTCCATGAGCTGAGTCTTTGCTATTTCTTAGGAATCTAAAATGGATTATGCATGGCATGTTTAGGTGATTTTAAGGTTGGAATCAGCATTTTTTGTTTGTTTTTGTTTTTATCTGCATGTGCGATGTCTTGGTTTTGCATTCCTTGGGGCCCTTTTGTATACGTGCCTGCTGTAAGCCTCAGACCTTTCCCCGACAGTCACCTGAAGGCCTTTGAATCCAGTCCATCCCAGTTTAGCATTTAAGGTATAGTTTTCAGCTTCCATCAGTTACTGTTATTTTGGCCCTGTTATCCAGATTCTCCCTCGGTTACTTATGATAGATGAGAGCCAACCAGCCATATACTGCCCATGACCGCTGGAATCCCAGAATCTTGGGTCTGGAAAATGCTTTGCCATCACCAGGGCATTCATCATCCCTACTATCCAATAATACCAGGGAGCTTAAGATCCCTATGCCTCTGTCAGGGCTCAGCAGGGGAACTGTCTGGCTGAGCAAGTTGGGGGGGGGGGAGCGTTGTATATGTAAAGTGCTTTGCAAACTTTAAGCTTTATGTTAATTGTGGTAGTCATTGTTATACTATCTGGCAGTGAGGCTGGTGACCTGCACAGCCCTCCCTCACTCAGAACAAAGTCAAGTGTAAGTCATGTCATCATTTTTTTGATGGCATGGTCTTCATCGGCAATGAAGGACGAATACAACCATCTGGCATCGTACTTAAGATCTTTGGGTTCTCCATGTAATGCTGGTGATCTTCTCAGATTGTCAAAGCTGGGGAACCTGTGGCCCTCTAGGTCCTCAGGTGACCTCGAGGTTGTGGATTCCTCACCCCTGGCTCAGACCCTTGGATCCTTCCTTTAGTATTCCAACATCTTCTTCTTTGGACCTTGACCTATGTACTCTCTGGTTTTGTAATTGACTTCTCTTGTTTTGTACTGTAATGCTCCTTCCTCCTTCCCTCTTTTCCCTCCCTTTTGCATTTTAAGGCCTTGCTTAGTAGAATTGGTTACCAGCTCTGACCCAGACTCTGATTATCCTTGCAATAGCTGCTAAAAACAACCAGAGCTCCTTTCTTTCTTGCCACTCTAGTTCAAGAGGGTCTTCTACTATGTCTTTTGAACACAGTGACATTGATGACATCTGTCCAACAGAAGGAGAATTAATTTTGTTGTTAAAAGTGGTTTGAGCATGGATGGTAGAACAAGCCATCAGCAGTGTAAGGAATCTCCCTTGATGTCCCTGCAAGGATCTCTGACTTGCCCATATAGGATTCAATTCTGTTTAATTCGGAAAATATTTATTAAGCACTTGTGGGGGGGGAAGGGGCTGAGGATCAAAGACAAAAATGAAAGTCACCTTTCCCTGTCCTAATGGAACTTGCATTCTACTGAAGGGAAACCACAGGTGCTCAAATAGGTAAACACAAACTATACACCAGTTTGTTATTCAGTCATTTTTTCAGTCATGTCTGATTCTTCATGACCCTGTTTGGAGTTTTCTTGGCAAAGATACTGAAGTGGTTTGCCATTTCTTTCTCCAGCTCATTTTACAGATGAGAAAACTGAGTAAAATTGAGTGAAGTAACTTGCCCAGAGTCACCCAGCTAATAAGTGTCTGAGGCTAGATTTGGGCTCATGAAGAGGAATCATCCTGACTTGACTATCTGTTGCACCACCTAGCCACCCCATATACAAAGTAGATGGGCTGGCCACATTGTTCGAATGCAAAATGTACTCTTGCCAAAAAGACTATTTTATGGAGAACTCACATAGGGTAGGAGATCACATGGTGGTCAGAAGAAGCGATACAAGAACACTCTCAAGATCTCTCTCAAGAACTTTGGATTTGATTGTGGGACATGGGAGACATTGGCCCAGTACCACTCAGCCTGGCATGCTCACATCAGAAAAGGTGCTGTTCTCTGTGAGCAAAGCAGAATTGAATGAGCACAAAAGAATCCTGTAAGATGCGCACATTTGGAGTAACCACCCCAAATGTTCTCCCTGTGCCTAACCTGCTGTGGAGCATTCTGAGCTTGTATTAATCTGATCAGCCACAGCTGTACACACTGAAACTTCACTTTATCATGGTGATGTCATTTTGGTCCAACAAAGTAGATATAAAATAATTTCCAGGGACTAAGGAAGGGAAGCACCAATTGAATGAGGGAATCAAGAAAGTATATCTTCTTCAGAGTATGATTATGTTATAAGCATACATGTATAACTATACATCTAACCTCATCCATTTTAGGATCTGAGAAATACCAGGCTGTTGGTTGTTTTGCCTTCTGTTCTATTCCTAGTGCCTGGCACAATGCCTAACACATAGTAGGTGCTTAATGAATGTTTATTGACTGACTCCAAAGCTATTAGAGATGGAGTGGACCTCAGAGTTCAGCTTGGCACTGCCTACAGACATTCCATTCCCTTTTACTGTATTACAGATGAGAGAAAGTTGGGGCTGGAGAGGGAAAGAACAATTGCTTAAGACTAAACTATGACAGATCTAGGACCAAGAACCAGATCTTTTGATTCCTTACCAAGAGATTCCTAAGAAACTGAAGCTGCTCCTCTAAGCAGATAGTTTGATTGATCAGAGATCAGTTCCCCAATCCCATTTGACAGAACAAAAGGAAGTGTTATGAAATCCAGTTTGGACACTTGTCTTTCCCCAAGCTACATCTAACTCTTTCCTTTTCCTATAGCCTTGTCACTTTTCCCTCCTACTTTGGGGGGGTAGCAAGACAGATGGTTCCCCAAAAGAAAAGTCTATGGATGACTTTATTTAAAAAAAAAAAAAAGCAAATTAAGGTTCTTGCCTGGTCCAAAGGGAGGAAAATTTTCCTGACCATATAGCTCCATCAGTCACTTACTCAGAAACTCAGCAGATATTTCCAGAGTTCTGTCCCATGAAAAAAATTAACAAAAAGAGAGTGTATTTTCTCTTTATGGGGTTAGGGAGATACTGTTCTGTTTTTCAGTAAAACCCAGAGCAGGAAGTAGTTGATTCCCAGTTTTTTGACCTGGCTCCTTCCTAGGACTAAAAGTCCAATGCAGTTCAAAGAACATTTGTTAAGCACTTAGTATGTACAAGGTATTGGGCTTAGTGCTGCTGCCACAATAATGATAGTAGCTAGCATTTTTACAGGGTTTTGAAGTTCCCAGAGTAAGTGCTTTATAGCTACTAACTCATCGGATTTTAACAATTCTGTGAAATAGGGACTATGATTATCTCCCCTATAAAGATGAGGAAACCGAGGCTGAGAGAGGGTAAGCAACTTGCCCATTGTCACACGGCTGGTGAGTCTCTGAGGGAGGATTCAAACTCACATTTTCCAAAAGTCTGTTCATTGGGCCACGGAGCTGCCTGATACAACAGCAAAGCAAGACAAAACAGTTTCTGCCCTCGGTGAGCCTGCATTGTATCAGAAATGTGGGAGGAGGGGAGGACACAAATTGTACCCAGATAGCTATATTCATAATAGTCTGAGGAAGGCACATGCTAACCATTGGGGGATTTTGGGAAGTCTTCTTGTAGGAGCTGGTGCATGGAGTGAAGTGAGGGATCAAAACTTGCTGAATTCACTAAGCAGGTGATACCCCTCTTTGATCCCTCAACATCCTTTTGTTAGCCCTAGCCATTGCCAGAGCCTGGCAGTGCCATGGCCATGGGCTGTTGTATGGGCAGAAGAACTTATAGAACTGTCTGGGACTCCAGAAATGCTTTATTGAGCACTGGGATTTACCTTTGCTGGCACTTGGAGCTAGCAGGTGCTCATTAAGGACTTAGAGAACATCTCCTGTGTGTCCATTCCTGAGCTCAGGGGTGTTAGGAACTTAGAAGAAGTATAAAGCCTCTTCCCTGCCCTCAAGAAAGCTTGCATCCTTTCTGGGAAGATGAGGCTCATCATACACATGAAAATATTAGAAAACAGTGAGGAATGTACTTGTATGCATATAAACAGTACCACCTGTAAGTTCAATAGGAATTTTATGAAAGAGAAACATTAGTGTAGGCTGGAGACATCAAGGAAGACTTCTTAGAGGAGGTGGTAAGCCAAGCTAGATAAGGATAAGGAAGATTTGGAAAGAGAGATGGATGAAAGGCAAGAGAACGACATATGTATGTAGAATGGTTCTACATAGGCAGGGACATCTAGCTGGTGCCATAGCGCACAGAGCACCAGCCTGAAGTCAGTCCTGAGTTCAAATCTAGGTTCAGAAATTTATTAGCAGTATGACCCTGGGTAAGTCACTTAACCCTGTTTGTTCCAGTTTCCTCATCTATAAAACAAGCTGGAGAAGAAAATGGCAAACCGCTCCAGTATCTTTGCCAAGAAAACCCCAAAAGGGGTCATGAAGAGTTGGACATAACTGAAACGACTGAACCAATAATGTAGGATGGTCCAGATCACTAAAGAGCTCAGGATAATAGATTTAAGAGAGGTTGGTTACCTGGCTTTCACTCCTAATCACCTTTTACAGATGAGCAGATAGGGTGAGAAAGGTTAAGTGACTTGCCCATAGTCACAAAGATAGTAAGAGGCAGAATTTGGATTTGAACCCAGATCCAGTCCTCTTTCCCCTACCCCATGCTTTGAGGGAGACCTTCAAGGCTGTGGTAATCTAAGTATCTGTTGACAAGGGCCTGGACTAACACGGTGGTAGTAAGATTGGGAGAATTCAGAGAGATGTCTTTTTCTTTTCTTTCTTTTTTCTCTTCTTATCTCTTCTGTTCCTTCCCTCTTTCCTTTTTTGACTCACATTCTTTTAAAAAGGAGTAAAACACACAAAAATTCTGAGCCATTGTGAGGGTGCGTCCTTGCCTGCGTGTTCATGGGCCTTGAGCTGAGCAGCTCTCATCAGTGCTAATGACAGCTGCTCAGCTCACTGACTTGGTATAGAAATATGGAAAACTGTTTAATTCGCCAGCCCTGGAGATGGCTTTCCCCATGTCGCTCCCCCGCACCCCCTCCCTACCCCTCTCAGCAGTCAGTCCATACTTTTCTCCTCCAAGCTGCTTCCTGTTACTGTTTGCGTTCTTCTCAGCTGCTCAGATGTTGGACTCCCAGGAGTTATTGTCAGGGTCGCCAAATTTTGCTTGAATTAGCCTGACCAGTGCACCATGAAATCAGGTATATCGCAAAGCCTGTACACGGTAGGAGAGATTTCCAAGCACATTTTGAAAGTGTGTTCCTATATGCCAGGTGCTGTGCTAAGTGCTGGGGATACAAAGAAAAGTAATAACTGCTCCTCTCCTCAAGAAGCTCACATTCTAATTTGGGAGATAACATGCAAATAAGTGTGTACAAATAAGATCTATTTGTGCAAATAAGGCGTGTTGGAGGTAAACTCAAGAGGAAGGTGCTAGAATTAAGTGGACTGTGAAAGACTTTTTGGAGAAGGTGCAATTTGAACTGAGTCTTGAATGAAGCCTGGAAGCAGGGAAAAGGAAAGAGAGCCTTCCAGGAATGGGGGATAGTTATTGAAAAGCCATTGGGTCCAGTAGATGGAGTGTCTATCTTGTGACAGTAAGAGCAAGGAGATTGGTTTTGGACATGTTGAGTTGGAGAGGTGAGACTGGAGGTCATTAGAAAGGTTAGGCTAGTTAAACAGAACTCAAAGGTATTCGTATAGACGTGATAATTGAATTCATGAGAATTGATGAGAATCACCAAGTGAGATAGTTAAGAGGGAGAAGAGAAGAGAGCCAAAGCCAGACCTTTGGGGGACACCTAAGGTGAGCAGGCATGACCTGGATGAAAAGCTATCAAAGGCAAGAAGCAGCAGCCAGACAGGTAGTAAGGAAAGCCAGAAGAGGGTAGCACCATAAAGATCTGGAGAGAAGGGGGTGATTAACGAAGTGTCAGAGATAGCAGAGGTTTAGAAGGATTATGATTATTTGTGTCTCTCTGAGTTTTGATGTGTGTTTTAATTTAAGAGGAAAAGAGGGTCTGTGGACACCTTTATGGCTACTCTTTAAGCCTACAGAGAGCCCCCCATTTTCCACTTGATTCTTCCACTGACAAGTTTCTCCAGTGCTGGGCTAATGAAGCACAATCTCTGACTGGTTCCATCTACCTTGAAAGGCTTCAAATATGGATCCCATGATGGATTTTCATGTCCATGGAGCCCCCTGACTGAATTTGGAGAATCTCATCACCAGATGACTACCTAACAATTGATGAATTTTTTCGGATGCCTGAAAACTATCTTCTTGGGCTCAGAATTGGGATTCGCTTGTTAAATGGTCCACGATATGTCAGGCATTGTGCTAAGGATACAAATAAAAGACAAAAGACAGTCCCTACCCTGAACCTCACAGTCTGGTGGGGAAGACAACACATAAACAGTTATGGACAGATTGGACACAGACAGGACAAAGGTGGAGAGATTCTCTGAGGGAAGACTCTATCTAGCATTGGGGGGGGGGGGGGGCAGGGTAAAGGCTTCTTCTAGGATATGACATTTGAACTGAGATTCAACAGAAGCCAGGGAGGCTGAGATGAGGTGGGAGAGAATTTTAGGTATGAGAGGTTGTTCTATGCATTGAGGGCAGGGAAATAACCATACTGATAATAATAT
Source organism: Notamacropus eugenii (assembly GCF_028372415.1). Lineage (NCBI taxonomy): Eukaryota > Metazoa > Chordata > Mammalia > Diprotodontia > Macropodidae > Notamacropus > Notamacropus eugenii. Next base: position 464,515,976 of record NC_092872.1, on the reverse strand, counting down.
TAAATTACTACTTTTGTTATTAATAATTGGCTAGCAGTTCTGTAGCACTTTAAAATTTGTAGAGCACTTTACAAATACGATCTCATTTTTTTTGTTCACATCAGCCCTGGGAAGTCGATGCTATTATTATTTCCTTATGGAAATTGAGTCAGAGAGAGATTGTGACTTGCTCAGGGTCACACAGCTAGTAAGTGTCTGAGACTAGATTTGAACTCAGGTTTTCCTCATTCCAGGTCCAGCATTCCATACATTATTGAAATAATTGTAGCTTTGAAGTATAGTATTCTGTGTATGTATCTTGTAATGATACTTGACTATAAGCTTCATGAGGGCAGGGACCTTATCTAAATCTTGTATCTACCTTATCACCAAGGAATTTTATACAGTGAATACTTAGTAAATGTTTCTTGACCTGAAATTGACTGAGGACTCCCAGCTTGTTGCTGAGGACCTGGGACCTCACTGTTCCATCACCGAGTCTTACCTCTGGGCAGTAATGTTGATTGTATCATCCCAGATAGCCCTTTTCCTTGCTTTTTTTTTTTTTCTTCAGTTCTCTAGAGGAGACCCTGCTTGCTCCCTTGTTAATGCCTCCCTGTGCCTCATGACTCTCCAGTGGCAGACTCAGCTGTGGAAACTAAATCTGTCAACAAGCTGAGCCTGCTGCTCAAAAAGGAGGTGGGGTGGGGTTGGAGGTTCATTGGGACCCAACACAGAAATGGTCTATACGTGCTATGTTTTGACCAAGTATGAAAAGAGAGGAGAGAGATAGGAAGAGACAAGGTGAGAGGAGGAGGGAGGAAGAGGGGCAAGAAAAGAGAAGAGGGAATTTGAGAAAGTAGGAGAAAGAGTAGGGAGAGAGGGAATATGTAGGGGAGACAGAAGAGGGAGAAAGATGTTGGGGAAAAAAGAGAAAAGAAAGGGGAAAGATGTGAGAAAAAGGATAAAGAGTAATTGGGAAGACTGGAAAAGAAATACATGAGTAAAGAGGACTAGAGAAAAGGGGAAGAGAAGATTTGAGAAAAAGATAAGGAGAGACAGAAAAGGGAAAAGTAGAAAAAAGAAAAAGGATAGAAAAAGAGAAAGAATTGAGAAAAGAGGAGAGAAGAGAGACTGTGGGTATGAAAATATGAAAATACAGGAATGTAAAAACACATACAAGATGTGAAGATAATGTGACTGATTTTCTTGCAGTTTGTTTTACTAGCTCTGAATGGGTTGATCAGTGATTAAATTTTTGGAATATGTCTGTAGCCTTTCATGATAACTATTCTGAAGGGGACAGCACTTAATCAGATGTATATTTGGATATGCTTGTCAAAACAAAACATCTCGTTCACCTTGTCAACCTTCCTACAGGCTCATTCATCATTCTTTACTATTCTTACACAGAGTGTTTGGGGTGATCAGAGCCAGGATGGATCAGTCAGGGAAGCCTTCTTGGAGGAGGTAGCTGCCAAACAAAAATTGGAAGCTGAGCCCTGTCTAGCTTTATAAAGCTCGAAGTCCTAATTCCAGAAGCAATAATGTTTCAGAGTTGTCATGGAGACAGAAAATATTGCCTGAATTGTATATCAGTGTGTTAATGAGAGCTGTCTAGTTTTGTTGTGATGTTGTTTGGCTCAGAAATGGTGTCAACAGTTCGAGGGGAGAAGGGGTGGCAGGAAACCTATTGTGGAAGTTTATGTAACCACTGTAATCCATGTATCACTGAGAAGATAGGTGACAACAGCTATTTTGCAGTCTGCCTGTCATGTTAATTGTATGCTATTAGAGACCATTAATCTGAGGATTATTAACATGATAGATTTATAATATTTTGCTTCACTTTGGAAAACTTTAATCTGCTAATCTATAGCACACATCAGTAGGAGTATGGTGTATTATAACAAAAGAAGGAAGGGAGGGGGGAGGAAGGAAGAAAGGAGGGAGGGAGAGAAGGAAAGGAAAGAAGGAATTTGTATTAAGCGTCTTGTACCTAGTACCAGGTAAGTACTATGTTAAATTTTGGGTAAACAAATGCTAGAAAACGAGTCTCTTTCTTCAAAGATCTTGTGTTCTAATGGACAGCTAGAAAGAAGATGGATTGGATTGGGAGGGGAAGGGGCGGGTAATGGGACATGTTTTGGAAATGATTAGAAAATTATATGACATAACTTGTCACGGTTTTTGACAAGATGTGGCCAAACACCGGTGCCATGTGTCTCCCCCCCCCCCCCCAACTGCCCCACAAAACAAACCCAGACAAACAAGAAACAAAACCTCACCTATCAGGATGTATTCTCAGCCACTGGGTTCTTCAGAGAATCTCTGGGGTGAATGACTATGGACTTCTAAAGATTAAAATATTCTGGACCTGCTCTGGTTACAGGGGAGGAAAGTCCTTGGTAAACTTCTAAATCCCTGGCATTCTAAGTGGTCCACAAGAACTGAGAGATTCTTGGAGTCATCTGACTGAAATCTATCCTTACATCCCCTGATTTTTAAGAAGTTGATAAATGAGACTAGATTAAGGCCAAAGCGAAATAAGCAAGGTTTATTTTATTTGCATCCTGTAGCTTAGTGAAATCCAATAGAATATAAGCTCTTCGAGGGCAAGACATTAACATATTTGTCTTTGTGCCATCAGGGCCTGGCATATTGCCTTGAAATATTTAATTGAATCTAGGCATGCTGCTTTTTGTTTTGGAAGCTCCTAACCTTGGAATGTTTCAGAATTAGGACCCTTTTTACTGATCAAGTTGTCACGAAAGGGCTAGGTAAGACCTCGGATGAGTCAATGAACAGAACTGTAAGTCATAGCTTACATCATGAGATCACAGAATGATAGAAGGAGTCAGAGCTTGAAGAGGACTTGGGGAGATTGTCCGCTTCAACCCCGTCATTGTGAGAAGAGTGAACTGAGGCTCTGAGTGGTTAAGAGACTTGCCCGAGATCACATAGGTCACTAAGTACCAGAGCTGGGGTTCAGAAATACATCCCATGCTTAAAATCCAGTGCCCTTCCAAAAGACTCTTCACGAAAAATGCTATCCTCCTCCAGAGAGAGAACTGAAAAATTCTTGAGTGCAGATTGAAACATATTTTTTCACTTTATTTTTCTTAAACATTTCTAATATGGAAGTATGTTTTGCATGACTTCAGATGTATAATGGGTCTCATTTTTCTTACTTTCTCAATGGGTAAGGGAGGGACTGGAGGGAGAGAGAAAATTTGGACCTCAACATAAAAAATGTTAATAAAAATAAATTCTACTTTTAAAAAAAAAGGTAGAAATCTTAAACATACCTTTGTAGACCCTAAAAAACCAACCTCCCTCCTCCCCCCCAAATCCAGTGTTCATCACATCCTATATACCTGTTGTTGTCTATCTTCTTCATAAAGATTTGGTCTGAGTTTTAAAATGAAAAAGGAAAAAAGAGGGAAATGGCTAAGAGCTTGGCCTAAAGAAACAAGAGACCTATCCTTAGGAAGGCCCAGGCATGTGAGTTCCTAAAGTAGAAAATAATCCCCTTGAATACAGGAACTGTTTCACTTATGTCTTTGTATCCTCAGTTTTTAGCGTGGTGCCTGTCACATAATAGGCTTTTAAATGTTTATTTTTTATTGTTATGTATATCCCCAGGGCATAACACAGTGCTTGGCAAGTGTAAGTGGTTTTGTAATGAGTGCCTCAAATATACACTGGTTTCAGATCTGGTTTAGGTCTAGTATTTATTCCTATACATCTATAAAAACATAGTTCCTGTTGGAGCACATGCTTGATGAAGACTTTCGGAATCCATTGTCTCCAAGTGAACTTCCCTAGCTGTCCATCTGTGCTGTTTGTTTAGTAGAGGATAGAAGCCGTGCTTTTCTTGTTCCAGCTCCCCAGGATGCAATAACATTCGCCCTCTCCATGGCCACATGGGACAAAATCCTCTGTTGGCTGGGGCTCTTGGAGGAGGAATGGAATTCTCTAACCCCCAGAGTAAACCCATAGAGGCCTCTGCCATTGCCACTTTACAACACCCTGGGCTCTGATCTGGAGGCTGGAGAGCCATGCTGGTCATAATAGTAATATTCATTATCATTCTTCATGTTGGCATAATGGTTTTTGCCTCTCCAAAGTGATTTCGAATCTGTTACAGCATCTTGGCCTTACAACAGTCCTGAAAGTATTATTCTCTCCATTTCATAGAAAACGAAGAGAAAATGATTGGCTCAAGGTCATGTGATATAGTGAGTGGCAAAGCCAAGACTAGAGGCCCGTTCTCCTGGATTTCAGACCCAAGGCTTTTTCTGTTTTCTTGAGCATGAGGTGCACATGAAAAAAAGGAATAGGTGAAATGATAGGAGATATTTCATTTATTGAGATGATGAATCTGTAGCAGGTTTTCATGTTGCCCTGCTTGAGCTAAGTCAACCCCTCTCCAAGATCCAGTTTCCTTCACCCCAAGGGGAATTGGCCCCTGGACTCTGATTCAGTCAGTCATCTGGAGTCTCCAGTTTTGAGCTTTGGAGAACAGAAAAAACATTTCATTTAATTTGCATTTAATGTGGAATAACACCATCCAGAGGCAAATTTTGGACTGTTGTCAGCTCCATTCAGGAAATTCAAGGAGAAGGGTACAGTATCTTGCAAGACTGGCCTAATCCTGCCTTGAAAATGGAAAAGGAGTCCTTCATTGGTCATCTTCTTTATATTCTTTCTTTAAAACATTTTCTCCATGACTAGTACTCAGATATGATGGAGACACATATCTGCCTCAAACCCTTCCAGGCCTAGAACAAAAAAAAATAAAAATAAAAATTAAAGCCATCAGATTCACCCATATACTTAGGCATAAAGCAAGAGCAGATGTCCCTATTGCCTACTTTTTGGACTCTGGGGGCCTTTCTAGGTTTTCGAGCTGGAAGGTAGAAACCCAGAGCATCAGACAAGCACCAGCAGTAACAAACAGTATTGTAAAGGCTTAATTCTTTCCTTCTTTGTTAATGTACAGCCTCAGTCATTCACACATGTGGACAGGTGTATTTTGTTCAGAGTTGAGAGGTATCCAGTTGTCCTCTGTCCAGTCCCAAAACATCATCGTGCAGGGGCCTAGCTATTGTGGCCCAAGGCCTGTTTAATGTGGCATAGTCGTCAAAGTAAGATATTGGTGGTACCCAGATAAATAAGTATAAATAGTTTTCTTTCTGATATGTGACCGGATTATTTTCCAGTTGATTTCCAGCCCTGGCCCCAAGTGGCCCACAGATCAAAAAAAGATAAGGGTCAGTTACAAGGTTGAGCTCATTCTGCGTTGCCATGGCAACTGACCTCAGGCAACCTCCAGAGGACTACACCCAGCTCCCCAGGTGATAGTTTCACTGTCCACGCCATCAATCCCAGGCCTTTCAAAACTCAGACTGCTTAATTGTCAGGGCTCTGTTTTGAAGAGTCTCTACATCCCGGTGGGGCCCTGGTTCAGGCTGCCAGAGCTCGTTTATGTCTTTCTGAGACACTTGGGACCCTGGGAGTTGGGTCCCTCCTCAACAGAAAGGCCTGGGAAGGCATTCCCTCGGGGTGGGAGGGAGGGCGCATGGCAATCCTCCTGGATTAGTTAGTAAAAATATCTAAGCAGAAAATGGTTGTGGAGATGTGTGCTGTCCAGCAAGGGCTGCCTTCCCTGAATGACAAGTGGTGTTAAATTGCTGGGAGGCTCTTAATGTTGTGGGTCTAGTTGTACTGGGTGCCGCTCCCCACTCCCCAATACACACACACACACTCACACACACACGCACACACTCACTCACTCACTTACTCACTCATTCACTCCACAATCATATCCATACACATCCCTCAGTGCCTTCCCAACCCTTTTCTTCTGATGGATGTATACTCATCTCCCTCCCAAAAATACCCACTCTTTAAGACCCCCTTTCCTGATCTGACCTTCATCCATACCTATTGCAAATTCTATTTTTACCTTTCCCCCCCCATCCTCAACCTCTATCTCTATGCCATTTCCAAGCCTGGCTTGATGAATTTCTTTGCAGTATTTAATGACAAATCAATAAATAAACAGCCCAATCTGGCTATAGAGATGTTATTGCTGCCCCCACACATACCCCACCATTCTGTTGCAGCCGTACACTCTTTGTTCATTATGGGAAACAAAGGACTGAGTTCCCCATTGCATTGTATTTCACAATCCCGTCTCCTAGCCTGTTTACAGCCATTTATTAGGATGGTGTCACTAGGGTCATCTCCTTGTGTCTTTCCTCCTCCCAGATTGCCCTCTTAAATCCTCATTTGCTCTAGTGAACAAATGGGCTCTCCTCCTCCTCCTTTATTTCTGAAGCCTTGTATTTTTTTCCCTGGTATCCATTTGTCCAACCCAATGAAAGCATTCCTCCCGTCACTCATTGGAAGCTTCCTTAGGCTGGTCTCTTCAGGGCATGAACCGTGGGTATGGGCTTTCTGGTGTCTGAAGCTGTGGAATTTCAATCTGGCAAAGTTCATTACAAGTGCTGGTAACTTAGGGATTTCACTGCTCTACGGCAGCAAGATTCTTCTTCCTTATTACCTCTGAGTCTAGTGCTGAAGCAAATATGTACCCTTCTTAGGATGCTACTGCCTGGGATTGCCCTGTCCAGTCAAGGGATGAGTGTTAAAATATACTCCCATCTTTATTGTCCTGTTCTCTTAGGTGAAAAGAGAAAAGGCACCCATGCCCACTGGCAGAGCTGTAACAAGATTGAGGCAAGTCTGCCACTTGCAGAGGGCACCTAGAGTTGAGGGCATGCAGAAAATCAAAGCTAATAGTCATCTGCTATCTTATGCCAACAGGAGAGAGTGGCTTAATTTTTGTCTTGGGTGCAGAATTGCCTACTTAGAGTCACAGGATCAGAGATTTCAAGCTGGAAGGGAATTTTGAGGCTCTCTCAACTTGTGCATTTTACAGATGAAGAAACAGAGACTTGGGGAGATAAAGTGACATGGGGCCAAGCAGACAGTAAGTATAGGAGCAGTATTTAGACTTAGAGCTTCACATTTTAGTCAGCCCTCTTTCTGCTATCCCAAGAGATGGCTTTTTCATTGGCAAACAAGTATCACTTCTTTCAGTCTTTTGCCAGATTTTCCTGTCTGTAAAACTGGAAGTTCATCTGATGTTTTGAACCTTGGATGAATTATCTCACTTCTCTGGGTCTTAACTTAAAGACTTTAAAATGAGGGGGACTGTTGAACTCAGTGCTCTCTGATATCAACTATGATTCAGTGATCCATCCATCCATCCATCCATCCATATATATACATATGTGCATTGTTCCTTATATCATATTCTCATTAGGAAGCAATACTTCCTGACTCTTTCCTAGTCTTAGCGGCCCATGACTGTGTGCAACAAACTCACTTTGCCTCCAGGGAGATGGCTTCCAAAAGAAGCATGTCTCCAGTCTAAAATGGGCCAGGCAGCCTCCCACCATGAGTGGCATTCCATGGCCTATCAATGTGTCTAGCGCCCGTCACACTCAAATGTGTTTGAACTTAAGAACAATGGCCTGGCACCTCACCAGCACAACCCGTTTGGGTCACTGCAACCCACTAATCCTCGCTAACAGGCAGTAAATTATGTACCTCCAAATTTATACAAATGCCTGCCTTTGACATCAGCGGGTTCCACCCAGGTTTCACCTTCAGGATTCTGATAATCAGCTCTCATTCCTTCTGGCTTCCCCCAAGACCAGTATGGAAATAAGTATGTGTCTGCCAGGGATCAAATGCTTTTGGAGACAAAAGTAGGTACTGAGAACATTACAGGATACTATCATCTCCCCACGATACTTTTACACAAAGCACTCCGCTCCTCTTTTGGGTTGACACAGTTTCAGCCTGAAAGAATCCAGCAGGCCGGCTTGTTTTAAGCAAGAGCACATCCTATTATTTTTTTGAGAAATGTAGTGTAAAATTAACGCTTATTATTCTCAAGCCTAGAAGAAGAAAAAAATAGACAGAAAGAGGAAGCTTGGGATCATGTTTGCTGGTTCATGTTTGTTCATTTAAAAAAAAAAAACCACCCCAAAACAACAAATCCATAGATCTCCTGAGCTAGACCTCACTTACATGGAAGCAAGAGGAGGGATTTAGCAGAGAGAGGAGTTGAAATCTGCATTTTATTTTACAAATGAGTGGGGCTGTGTAATTTGCCAGTTATGTGGGTCTCTCTTACAGACGTCTGTCATGTGTTAGAAGAAGAAAAAAAAACTGATGGGGAGCCGGTAGTGAGAAGAGAAATGAGGGAAATCGGAGGAGTGATTGTGTGTTTTCACTCACAAAAGCCCAGTGCCCCACGCCTGAGTGGAGTGTGTGGTCTCCCAGACAGCTTTGTCACTTGGCTAAGAAGCCACTCGGAGGTAGCTTCTGTGCGGCTGTTTGCTCTTATATAATTCAAGAAAGTTATTCTCCGAAGGTGCAGCTATCTGTGGCTGTTCAAAATGAGAGAGGCTGTAAATGCAGTGAGGAAAGAGTGATTATGGTGGCAATTTTAGTCCTATCCTTGGGCATTTCCATATTTGGGGGGATGTACATGCATGAAAAAGAAACATTTCTCCAGCTAACCATGGTAGTCATCTCCTCTCCTCCCCAACCTCCATTCCCCCTTTCACTCCCCTCCACCCCCTTTTTCTTTCTCTCTCTTTTTGCTGGATGGTTTTATAGACAGAGAAACACATAATGGACTCCTGTGGGAGTGTATCCAAACCCCCTGCCAGTGAGGAGAAGGCCTTATAATTCAGAAGTGGATTTGCAAATCAAAGGTCTCTCCTCAAGTGGGAGAGATTCCCAGATCTGCAGGAACCCATTACGCTTTATTATTTTTCATCCCATTTTTAGTTTGTTTTATTTTTGTTTCCCTTCTAGGGTTTAACTCTTTAAAAATATGTGGAGGGTCTGGGAGGAGAGGGAGGAAATAGAACTAGAAATACCTAATTGACTGCGAGGCCCTTGTAATAATTAACCCGAGACTTACATTGACACACACAGATTTTGGACTGTGTTTTGATGTAAATTACAGGCATTTAGACACCCGGTACCTGAGCTTTCAATTCCAGGGGTGTTTGTGTGTGAGTATTTATGAATATTGGTGTTTTCCTTACCTGGTGGAGCTTGTATGAATCAGAGGAGAATGGATTGATGAATAGCCCGGCACTCGGAGTATGGAAAGTGAATGTCAGACATGATTTCTCTGATTTATAAGTTGCAGGGGCTTTCTTTGTCCTCTCTGTGTTTGTGCATCAGACGGTCATGTCTCCATTCTCAGCAAAGTGGGTAAGGGCTCCTATTTTGCTCTCGTAAATTGTCCTTTCCTAGGTTTAGCATGGCAGCCCTGAGGATTGGCTCAGGGCTGGAGATCAGCAGGGAGTGGGAGGGTGGGGTGGAAAATTGAGGTGGGGTAGTACAGAGAGAGAAGGGAGGGGAAGCATGTGTGTGCGTGTACAAAATTATCCAGGAGGAATTTCTGTTCACTCTGGATAGATTCATAGAATCATAGAGAAACAGAGTTGGAAGGGGCCTCCGAGACCAAATGAGTTCAACCCTCCCTTTTGATAGTTGAGGAAACTGAGGCCAAGAGAAAGGAAATGCCCTGGATTTGTGGCAGAACTGGGCCTAGAACCTGGTTCTCTTGACAACCAATCCCTTACTCTTTCGACTGCATCTTGTAGCTTAAGAATGTTTTTAGTGCTCATCTTTTAGCATGCTTGGTGCTGGGGAGCTGTCAGAAGAAATAGTACACATAGGCCCTGACCTTAAAGAGTTCACAGTTCATTTGGGGACACAAGATGATTCTGCATAAAACAGTAAATAATGATGGGGAAGCAGTATGGGGGAGTTCCAAAGCAAGTGATACAGACAGAAGAAGGGGAGCTTACCGTGGGCTCATTGTAGTGGAAGATTTCAGAGAAGAGGTGGAATGAGCTGGGATGAACCAGATATTAAAGAATGAGGAGTGTTAGTTAATTATAATCTTAGGAGAGGTTTTAGGTAGAGCCCAATATTCTGTATGGGAGGTAGCTGATGGCTCAATGGTCCTGGAATCAGGAAGATCTGAATTCAAATCCAGTCTCATGATCTGAATTCAAATCCAGTCTCAGACACTTTGTACCTTTGTGACTGGGGACAAGTCAGTTAACACTGTTTGCCTCAGTTTCCTCATCTGTAAAATGAGCTAGAAAAGAAAATGGGAAACCATTCCTGTGTCTTTACCAAGAAAACCCCAAATGGGGTCACACAAAAAGTTGGACACTACTGAAATGACTGAACAACCACAATGTTCTCTATGTCCTACTAAATCTGTTTGTTCTCTGTCCATTTTAGTAGCGGCAACATACCATTTATAAAATACTTTGAGATTTTCCAGTTGTTTCAAGTAAATCATCTTATTGGAGTTTCACAACATCCCTGTGAGGTGTAGGTATTATTTTCCCAATTTTATAGATGAGGAAACAGTTAAGTGACTTAACCATGGTCCCATGGCTGGTGAATGTTGAAAACAACATTAAATGCAGGACTTCTTGATGCTATACCCTTTCTCCCATATAGACCAGTCTGTGGGGCTCGAGGGTCTGGTGATCAAGTGTACACTGCCATGTCTGAACTTGACTACTGACTACTACTGCCACTCTTGCTGTTGATACTATTGCTACTACGTCAAAACTTGAACTCTCAAATCAGCCTAATAACCCAAGATGTATTGGACCCAATTACAAAATAGTGTACTGTTCTCCTCCCCAAGGAGGTAGTGTGGAAAGTACAATGGAAAGAATGCTAGATTTGTAGTTAAATTGCATTCAAATTTCATCTCTGTTATTCTGGGTAAATTAATAAACCACTTTAAACTTTGGGCAACTCCTTTGTAAAGTAAAGGGGTTAAATTAGTTACCTCTAAGGTCTTTGCCTGCTCTAAATCCTGTTATTCTGTGAATTCTTGCTTCTTTTCCAGCTCTGAACAATGCTTGAACTTAGTGGTGCCTGCTGAACAGAAGGAATTGGCATAAGTATTGGGAAGCAATTTCTTAATTCATGCCTCTTCATTCAGATACCAGACAGTCCCATCATCATGAGCTGGTCTTGGCCCCTAGTTCAATGGTGTCTCTTCCCTTCTCTGAACTACTCACTTTCCCTTAATTGTCTCCCATTGTTATGTTCCATTACTAGAGGGAGCATCTTGATCTCTTATAGATGTCTCACTTGGAAAGCCAGTTGATAAACCAATCTACCCCCACTTCTCCAGGGCTGAGGTGTTAATGTCTGATAATGGCTTAAGATGTTCTTGGGAGTATCTGTTTTCTAATTGGGAAACCCCAAAGCCTTTAAGACAGAATGATATGGATCTCTTATAGTGGGATTTCAAATCCTGCCAGCACAGGCTGTTGAGACACAGAGATCTGGAGGTATCTTGAGCTACTGGGGCCTTCCCGTGCTTCTTAAGTTCTCTTCCTTAAATGACTGTCTTTTCTCCCTACACATAAGGTTGACTTTTCTAATGGAGATGAAATCCAGCCTCACCCAGGGAATGGAAAGGGTGTGAATGAGCTTGGCAGGTGTGTGTGTATATATATGTGTGTGTGCATGCGCACGATGTGTGTCACACTGAGCCAGCCTCAGGCACAGAAACTTTTCTTTTCAATGAAATTTTTTCTTTTAAATGAAGATTTCACTTGGACCTCAGATCTGCACAGATGTCCTAGTTGCAATAGCTCCTGAGACATGTCAAATACCCAGTAGATTACAGCTGATGTGTTATGTGGGGCAAGCCCGCCTGGTATCTGTGTATGTCATGGTTTAGTTACTTCCTAGGCTAGAAGTTGGGTACCTACGCAGTCCCTGCTTTAGTTCCCATCCCCATTCCAGCATTGGGGTCTTGGAGATATTACCTATGATCCCAGATCAGCTATATCCTTTTTCTTCCAGCCAGTAATGTAGTTCTTTCAAACATGACTCCAGGTTCCTGGGTTATCAGGGAATTTCAGGGCATTTATGTTTCTTGGTTGGGCTAATTTTCCCATGAGATGAGTTGGAATGCACTGAGAATAAGTATAGGTCCTTGACTCTTATGCACTACAATCCTTTCTCTTTTTCCCCACTCATAATGGGCACTGATACTCATTACTTGGCCTTAGGGACAAAGGGTGGTTGGCACATGATTGGAATGAGGATTTGGGTCCAAAGCCTCTAAAACTAGAAAGGGCCTTAGAGATGATATCATCTAACCACCTCATTTTACAGAAAACTGAGGCTCAGAGAGAAACGATTTATACAAGAACTGAGTCAGAAAATCTCATATTGGAAAGATAAAGATTAGTTTGGGTTTTTTCCCCTTTCAGTAAAGAGTGAAAGGTATATAGATTATTCTTTATTTAATCAATCAGCAAAGCATTTATTTCATACTTTATAGAGGTCAATCACTGTGCTAGGTGTTGGGAATACAACAAAAGACTGAAATGAAATTGCCTCTACCCTCAAGGAGCTTATTCCGTCTATTCATCCATTGTTTGTGCATGTTATCTACTTTATAGATTTCCTTTGGCCAGTTTATAAAATCTCAGACCCAGCTTCCCTTTACCACCTGACTCACTACTGAACTCGCCCAGAAATAAAGAAAAAAAAAGTTACAAAATTTTGAATTAGAGGCAACGTTAGTCCAAAACCCATATCTTTCAGATGATAATATCAAGGACTAGAAAGAAGTGATTCGCCCAGTATCATACTGGTAAGTAAATAGCAGATCTAGGATTATAAACGGTGTCTTCTGACTCCAAATGCAGTGTCCTCTTGTTTTATATTAACTTCAACTGCAGTGGCACAGTGGACAAAGTTAACAGTCCTGAAGTCCTGAGTTCAAATCTGGCTTCAGACATTTCCTCAGCTGTGTGACCCTGGGACAGTCACTTAACCCTGTTAGCCTCAGTTTTCTCATCCGTAAAATGAGCTGGAGAAGGAAATGTCAAACCACTCCTGCCAGAGTGCTTTCTTTGCCAAGAAAACCTCAAATGGGGTCACAGAGAGTCAGGCACAACTGAACAACAAAAATCCCCTGTACTCACATGGGTCAATTCTGTCGATCAAAGTGCATTTCAGAGCCAAGTAAATAACTCTTGGGCTATCTGTGGTTTGGGATTATCTGCACCACTGGTCTTTCTCCTTTAGTGCATATAATTGAGAGGCAGTGTATTCAGGTCATAAGATGGTGACTTCAGCTACATTCCCACAGTCATGCATGTAGCACCTGAGGACTGGAGGGGTCCTCAGGTATCTAGTGCAATCCTCATGGAGCCAGAAATCCACTCTACTGATATCCCTGCAATGTTTTCACCCCTCCAGTCCATCCACAAACAGGTTATTTTACTTTTAGGCTGCTCTAATTGCCAGGAAGGTTTTCTTTGTATTGAGGTGAAACCTGCCCCTCTCCAGTGCTAGGGATCCTATTCGCCTTTTCGCTTTCACCCCTTGCCTGCCCCACATCCGATCCATTGCCAAGTCTTGGTGATTCCACCTCCCTTCTCACATCCATCAACTCCTATGTACTCACACCGCAGCCGCATTCATGCAGGCCCTTAGTCGGCTCTCCTAGGTCTTGAAGCGGCCTTCAAATTGGTCTCCCTGCATTCAATCCATCTTTTGTACAGCTGCCAAATTTGGATATTCCTAAATCGCAAGTCTGATCATGTCACTCTTCAGAAACCTGGGAAAATGATAGGATTTTGTCAGTGGAAATAACACTTAAAGAAGGAACATTATCACCTGCGTTGCCACCACACCCTGAAATCACGGGATCTTTCCCTCTTATTTGTAGCTTAAACCTTCCAGACGTGTTGTCTCTCTCATTAGAATAGGAGCTCTTGGAGAGCAGGGACTATCTGACTTTTCTATTTTATTGCCAGCAGTAGAGCAATGCTTCGTGTATAGAAAGTTCTGAAATTCTCCTTCCTTCCTTCCTTCCTTCCTTCCTTCCTTCCTTCCTTCCTTCCTTCCTTCCTTCCTTCCTTTCTTCCTTGCCTCCCTCCCTCCCTTCTTTCCTCCTTCCTTCCCTTCCTCCCTCCCTTCCTCCCTCCCTCCTTCCTTCCTTCCTTCTTTACTTCCTTCCTTCCCTCCTTCCCTCCCTCCTTCCTTCCTTCCTTCTCCCCATCATTTCTTCTTTCTTTTTTCCTTCCTTTTTCCTTTGTTCCTTCCTTTTCTTTCTCCTTCCTCTCTTCTTCCTTCCATCCTTCTGTCCTTCTTCTTTCCTTCATTTCTTCTTTCATCCTTCCTTCATTCCTCTCTCTTTCATTTCTTCTGTCATTCATTTTTTATTCCTTCTTTCCTCCTTCTTCCCTTCCTCCCTTCCTCCCTCCCTTCCTTTGTCTGTGTGCCATCCAAATTGGCCACAGGACTCTTCTCTGTATGCAGTATTCCATCTCTCAGTGCCCATACGCTTGCACAGACTGCCCATGTTGCCTGGAATGTTCTCCCTCTTCTGTATCTTGGAACCTCTAACTTCCTTCAGGATTCATCTTAATTTTCACCTCCTTCAGGAGATTTTTCCTGATTGATCCATTTGTTTGTTAGTGTCCCATTTTTTAAAGTATTTTTATCTTGTATTTACTTAACTGTGACTCTCTTTCTCCCCTGAGTAGAATGTAAGTTTCTTAAGGTCAGAGACTATTTCACTTTTGCCTCTCTATCCCCAGTACCTAGCGTAGTGCTCCATAGTACTACATAGTAGGCACATAACACATTTTTCTTGATTGATTGATTGATTTTTGCCCATTGGCCCTCGTTTTCTCTCATTTGAATCCCTTAATCCCTATGACAGCCCTTCATCTATCTGGAAACAAAGATCATGCCCCTGCCCTGCCTGACACCCTACAGCCCTCCCTGGCAAAGTGTCCTTCTAGGCTAACCATCCTGGGATATTTAATGGAATCTCCTGTTACGGTGTTTTGGATCCCCTGGTCATTGTGCTCACCACCCCCCACCCACCCACACACCTTTTTTAGGAAGGCGCCAGGTTATCTGTGTTCTTCCTAAAATGCAGTGCTGAGT
Source organism: Notamacropus eugenii (assembly GCF_028372415.1). NCBI lineage: Eukaryota > Metazoa > Chordata > Mammalia > Diprotodontia > Macropodidae > Notamacropus > Notamacropus eugenii. The sequence goes on along the minus strand of NC_092872.1, from coordinate 464,500,931 downwards.
GCTAGGCACACTGCACTGAGAACAATTGCCCCAGCCCCGAATTGTTCCCAGGCCCACACCCAGTGTTTCGTGCAAGCCGTGCAATGCTGGGGTACACAGGAAGGCCAGAGTGGGGCAGGGGCCGGTGGGAGGAGGGAGAGAGAGCTGTTGCCTAGGTGGATTCTAGGGGAAGCCGTGGCTCACAGCCTCCTGCCTTTCAGACGCTAATCTGCTGTGTCACTAACAAGTTGTATCATTTGAACCTTGCAGAGGAAGGCATCAATCATGAATGCAAGCTGTGTAACCAGATGTTTGACTCTCCGGCCAAGCTCCTTTGTCACCTGATCGAGCACAGCTTCGAGGGAATGGGAGGCACGTTCAAATGCCCTGTTTGCTTTACAGGTAAGTCCTCCGTGATGGACTGGAAAGAGGGGAGTGATTAAAACCCTGCACCTGTCTGGGGAGGAAGTAAGAGGGAGGTAAAGACTCACCAGGGACCATATCCTCCCTGAATTATCTGAATGCTTTTTAACAGCTCTGGGGATCTCTGGTCAAAGTTCTTGAAAAAAGCAGCATGGTATGGAGAAAAGAACACTGGTCATATAGTTGAGAGATCTTGGACCTTCTTTCATCAACTAGCCATATAATTTTGGGCAAACTTCTTAGCCTCTCTGGAGCTCAGTTTTTTCATCTATGGTATGGGAATAATACTGCTGCTCCCTATTTCACAGTGTGGTGAAACTGCCTGGTAAACCTTAAAGGGCTTTAGAAATGTGAAAAGGTAGTAAATTATTATCATCACCGTCATCATCATCATCACTCTGTGCACCAGAAAGTCTTTAGCACTCCTGCAGTGATGACTCATGGGTATTTTGGGGACGGAGTAAAGGTATAAACTGGGAAGTAGGAAGACCTCTAACACTGGTTAAGACTGCATTGAGCAAATAGGCCTGACCTTTGCCCCCAGATGCTTCATGACCCTCAGACTTAGATACAAAGGATAGTACTTTTTATTATTTTTCAAAGCACTTATGCATCTCTTCCATTTCAGACCCAGCCTAGTCACATGGGGTGTATTATGACTCCTTTTGGTGGACATTATTTTCAAGAAATTTTCAGGCATTGGCACCATTCTGTCTTCCTTCGTTGGCTTTTTATCTTTTACACAATGATCTTACTGTGCTAGAAAGTTTTCATCCAAATCCTTCTTGTCATTGAGCTTTCTTACCATGTGTATGTGGCTCCCATTTTTTTCTTGAAGCTGTACCCTGGTTCATCCTCCCCACCACCCAGAGTTGGCTCAGTTCCCTCCCCCACACTGTCCCAGGCTGTCTTTTTAAGCTCCTCTTGGCCCATAGCTTGGGCCACCTGTGCCCACTGATACTGGTGGGGATAATCTCCCTTGGGAGTTGCCCCTCCCTAGCCTCCTGCCTTGGCTGATGGACTGTCTTCACTATTCTCCTGGCAATTTGACTGGAAAGGAGCAAGGGCAGCCTCTCTTGAAAAGCCCCCAATCCACTTGTTTTGGTCAGACATGCATCCCAGACCTGGACAGCTGCCCAGGCTATAGAGGCCGAAGTGTGCCCCTACCTCCCCTCTGTGATCTGACAGCCTTCCAGGCTGGGGAGGAGGGAGTGAGTCTCAAGAGCCTTGCCCTGTCTCTCCCTCCCTGTGCCGCCCAGATGGCAGCCGGTGTGGGGGGAAGGAGGGGGTTCTCTCTGCCTCCCCCGACATCTGCCGTCTGTCACTGTGGGAAGCCCCACCCCAGGGAGAGCCTGGCCTAGCATGGAGGTGGGGATTGGGGTGGAGGGGGGCGAGGGGGGGGACGGACTATGGATCTCTCTGTTCCCAGAGACACAGCTGCTTCAGGGGCTCCTCCTTCCTACCCCTCAGGGCCCAGCCAGGCTTGTGTCCTCCCCATGGGTGAGCTCCCTGACACTGGGAAATCCAGAATATTGTAGGAGGGCATTGGTAGAAGGAGCTTTACCTTGGCAAAGGTCCTCTCCTCACCCCTGAGAAGCATTGAGTCTCTACTGAAGCTAGACTGGGGCCATTCTCTCCCTACTCACTTTGGGGAGCCTGCTCTAGGTTCTTTGTAGGCACAAGAGGTAAGTGATGGAGGAGCCCCAATGACAGTCACAGAGCATGGGTCGGAGAGTTTTATTCATTCATGCCAAGTGGAGATGCTGAAGCTGAGCTAAGTCTCTGCACCTCCTTCCTCCCTTGGCTCACCCTGTTCCTTTTGTTTCCCTTCATTTACTCCTCAGGCCTCTAGCTTTCTGGTTTCTTTTCCCCATAAACAATCTCACCTTCTTCCTACACGTTGCCAGATGAGCCCTGTCAGGGCTTGCTGTAGCCCCTAAAGAAAGAACTGCTTTGAGTGACATGGAAAGTTGTGGCCAATGGTGTAAGGAGTACCAAGAGGAGTTGGGGGACCTGCTTCCAAAGCCCATGTAAGCCACTGACTGGCTTCGTGACTTTGGGCCAATCATTCCCTCCCCTGGGCCAGAGTTTCCTTTATGAAAGGACGGGATTGGACTAGCCAGGCCCTCAACATCAACCTCCCCCATAAACTCTGACTTATTCCGATTATCATTTAATGATAGCCTCCTAAAGTTGTAGATCCAGGGCTGGAAGGAGCCTCAGAGGTCAACTCAGCAATCAAGCATTAGCACCCGTTGGATGTTGTGCTGGATGCTGGATTCTGACTGTCACTGAACATTTATAATAACCCTGTGTGTTTCTATAGTTACTTTATAGTTTACAAAACCCTTTCACATATATCATCTTTTTTGGGCCTCAAAACCACCCTGGGTAGTGAGTCATTATCCTCCCCATTTTACAGATGAGAAAGTTGAGGCTGAGCAGAGAGTCAGCAGCTCAATGACTTGTCCAAGGTCACATAAATAGGAACGGCAAGGCTAGCTCAGAGCCTGGGCTTGGACCCAGTATAAGTAAATAAATTTTCTGTCTTTGGACCCCAAATTACGTCTTGGAGCCACTCTTGGTGAATCCTGTGGATTTATTGATGGGCGTTTTGTCATCTGCTGGGCTTTGGAGAGCGAGATGTTGTAGCTGAATCCAGCAGAATTGGGAGGTGGCCTGGTGGCCCTGAGCCCTCTGACTGCCTTTGCTTTCTTTCTAGTTTTTGTACAGGCTAACAAGCTCCAACAACACATCTTTGCGGTGCATGGGCAGGAAGATAAGATCTATGACTGCTCACAGTGTCCACAAAAGTTCTTCTTTCAGACAGAACTCCAGGTAGGCCCCTCTCACTTTTCTTCCTATTGTCACACTCTCTCTCCTAGTTTCTAACTCCTTTCTTGTGGTCACCTTGGCAATCTTGGGTCTGGAGGAGATGGAGACTTCCATCCAGGTAAGCAGAGCTGGAAGGAATCTTTAGAATGCATCTGTTGTAACCTATTCATTTTACAGATGGGGAAACTGAGACCCAGAGAAAGGAAGTAGCTTGCCTGAGGTTCCACAGACATTTGATCTGCCAAAACTGGGATTGGAATCCAAGTTTCCTTCCTCTTCATGGTTCTTTCTCCATTTTCATGTATCTCTGACCAAAGGAGCAAAAGGGGAAGCAAGCACAATTTGGTTCTAAAGTGGTTGGAATTAATGGTCACCTTTCTTGGTCTGGTCATTGACCTGCAATAAAGGTAGACCAGTTGATCTCTTCAGAACCCTTCTCACCCTGAGGTTTGGTACTATGTGTGGCCCCTCTTGGTATACTGCCTCAGACTTGGGTGCCACACACAAACACATGCATACCTTATAATGAGAAGCTGTACCCACTACCAAAGTGTTATTTCAAAGTTGGGCTATTTCTGTAGCCTTTTTAAATAGGTCCTACGTACCAAAATTGTTATACTGCCTTGAATTTATATCATGTACACCATCAAAAAATGATCAGATTGATCCATAAGATCCAGAGTTGTTCTTACCATCATGTGGATTAGAAAATTGAAACCCAGAGAGGGCATGTCCCTTGTCAAAATCATTGGACTAGTCAGTAGAAGAGGCCTGCCTAAAAGTGGGATCTCTTATCTCCTGGGTGGGGTCTTACCACCCTTATTCCTACATTTGCAAAGAAGGAAGCCCTGGGCCTGCAGATCCGTGGCAAGGTGTAGATTTCTGCATCCTCATTCCTTAAACAATTTGAATGAATGACGCTGCCTAAAACCCTTTGAGTGGGCCCAGTGTTATCATCCCAACAATCTTCCTAGCACACTAAGTTTGGGCAGCAACATCCGGCCTTCCACTTGGCAAGTCTGACTTGGGAAGCACCAGAGTGCCAATTCTGACACATTATAAGGTACCTAGACCATTACTGCCTGCTTAGCTCAGCTACCAAACTACTCCTGGTGTCCCCTGACGAATGAAGGCTTTTTATAGAACCACACTGCATGCCTCATTTAAATCTATTAGCTTTTATAAACTACGATTTGCTTAAACTTTGGAGGGTTTCTGTTTGACTTGCTTAATTCCCAAGTTGATTCCTATCCTGTTGTACTGTCATGTCAAGGGAGGGATGTGGGTCTTTTTCTCTTTCTCAGGTTTTATGTTTCTTCCCTTTCTTTTGCCCTCCTCCAGCCTCCCAAGGGGGCTTCTGTCTGCCCTTGTTCTTTGAGCCTCATCTGCATAAGTGTACCCGAGTTTTCACTACACCTTGTTAATGTGACAGGTTCAGGGCAATGGGCAGATCTCTCCGTGTGGCAGACCATCCTTCCTTCCCCCTCACAATCCCAACTCTAGCATGGATCATCTGAGGTGGTGGTTTCCTGGGTCCCCACATTAACCTTTTAAATCAAATCCTGAAATGCCGAAAACCTTGCTAAATTATAACCTTAACGAGCCACTATTTTCTGCAATTAATGATTTTAATTACAGAGCGTTTAAATGTGGAAGTGCTGTTGCATAGCCAAATCTATGCAAATAACGGCTTTCATTAAGTAACTTGAATTGTAATTTTCCAGCTTTGGAGGGGAGGATTTTGTAGGCATTTACGTTTTCATAGCCCTTATGCCGCTGATCATTATGCAAGGATTTTCTAACACAGTGAAAATCCAAGTGTGATATTTAACTGTGAAATGGTGTGGGGACTTGTAAACTGGGGCCTTAGACTAGTTAAATAGTTTGACCTTATCATGAGACCAAGCTTTTTTTCTCCATCACATAACTTGAGGTCATGTTTAGCTGATACAGAAAAAGCCTGATAGAAGAAGGGGAAAAAACCAAACAAGCAAATATCACACCTGGAGTCAAAAGACCTGCAGGTTCTACCATGTTCTATCTCTTGTTTCCGTGGGTATCACTTCTCTTTTGTGGACTCATTTTTTCCATCTGAAAAAAAAAAAAGGGAATTGGGTCACACAATCTCTAAAATGCCACCTAGTTCCAACATTCTGTGACTTTGAGTAATAGGGAGAAGCCAAGGTTCATGAACATATGGAATCTTGAAAATCAGGAGAATTGGGGATTGCTGTTGCAATGAGACAAGAAGCTATTGGGAATGTGGGACCCCAGGGTTCCTTTGTGCAATGGTCTAAGTTTAATGGAGCTCCCAAAAATCTACTTCTCCCAGCTGTCTTAGTATTAAAGCAAGGACGTGGAAAAGAAGACAGAAGTCTAGTAGGGAGAGAGAGAGAGAAGGTTATTAATGTCACCTAATCAGTGTCTGTTAAGGTGAATTAATGGGTGCATGCAACCAATCTTTGGAAACTTTTCCAGCTATAACACTTGTACAACAAGGGATTTAAATAGCGGAAATAGATATTTATGATGGAGCCCTCTTGTTATTTGTAGCTGGGGCCTGTGGAGTGGACAGAGGGATACTTCAGTCATTGGACTAGAGTTGCATGGTACGTTGGATTTGGACTCGGAAGGAAGACCGGGGTGTGAATCATTTGTACTACTCAATAACTCTGTGGCCTTGGGTATCTCCCTCTCCCCGACACCCCCACTGGGATTTTATTTCCTCATTTGCAAAGTGAAGAATGTTGAAATGCATGATCACTTTGAAGTTCCTCCCAACTCTAAATCCAACAGTCTGGGAACGTGGGCATCTTAGGCTCAGGGTGAGTCTGTTCCATGCTTCCTGATCTAGACTCTATCCCCCTCTTCCGTAGGATGGGCCCAGTGTAAGCTGTAGCCCCTGAGACCTTTGGGGAGGGGGGAAACTGGGAGTATGGCTTCCATGTGTGTGTATATGTGCGTACATCTCTCAACAACTTGTGTTCAAAGGAACCAGCGCTGCACCGGCAGAGCATTTGTATTTAAAGGATTAATTCATGCTGTTTGCTTGTGTGTGGTTAATCATACTGTTTCCTGCTAAATGATTACAATTGATTAAAAGCAAAGCTAGGGATCTAACAAGCAACCCACGAACTGTTCAGATGGGGAGAGAGCAGGGTACCTGCCAGGTCCTTGCAAGCACAGGTGTTCCAAGGGCCGCCGTGGAGGGAAAGGATTTCTCCTCTTGCAGGCACGGTGTCAAGTCGCGTCAGTCAGCGACAGGCATTGGGCTGCACTGCTTGTCTGCTTTCTCCAAGTGAAGAAGTAGGTGATGGGCCAGAGAAATGAAGGCTTGAGGGCCATCTCTGTTCAGAACATGGTTTACAGACCACTTGGACCATATACTTTTGGCACTTTGTGATGCTTAGTCAAGCCCTTTCTAGCATGCTATTTGGCATTGTTTCATAATTGTGCCATTTGTATACAGCTTGACTCCACAACTGTGAATCCCTTTGGAGGCAGAAATCTTAGCTTAGACTCAGTAGTGCCCTTAGAACCAGAGACATTCTCAGCTGCGTGACCTTGGGCAAGTCATAGTACTTTATGAACTTCATTTTCCTCATCAATAAAATGGGAAGGATCATACTTTTAGCACCTGCTTCGGACCATTGTTGTGATGAAAGGGTTGTGCAGTTGTGAGTTGTTACTTTGACCCATGATGCCTTATACAGGACTGGATAGCAGCATTTGATAAGGATAAGTGCTTGTGGAATTGAATTGAATTATATTCCAAGAGCGTGGCCTGAATTGGAAAGATTCCAAAAGAGAGCAGTCAAAATAACTACAGGGATGGAAAAGAAAAATCTATTTGTAAGGGTAAAAACTCATGTGGGAAAGAAGATCAAATCATTTATTCTCAGTCCAAAATGGCCAATTTCAACCCCTGATTGCTTCCTGTTTGCTGATGGTGAGTATTTTTCACTTTCTGGAAAACCAAACAACCTGGTAGATTTTTTCCACAAAATTCTTACGGTAGTATGAAAACTTTATACTTTGGAGTGAGACAGCTAGGTTTGGAATTAAAGGATCTGGGTTCTAATCCTGAGTGTACTATATCCTTATGATCTTAGACAAGTCTCTTCATAGCTCTTGGAGCCTCAGTTTCCTCATTTATAAAATGAGCAAATTGGACCAAACAGTCTCTAAGCCAGAGGTGGGGAACCTACGTTCTCAAGGTCACATGTGGCACTTGGGGTCCTCAGGTGTGGCCTTTTGACTGAGCCCAAACTAGAAGTTTAAGGAAAGTAGAAATTTGACAGCCTAGAGGAGCACATATGGCCTTGAGGCCGCAGGTTCCCTACCTCAGGTCTAAGCTCTTTTCAATTCTGTGATCTTTATGAATTTCCTGATCCCCTGGGAGGTGAGAGACATGCCTACTCCGCTGTTTTTCTTTCTCTGTGTCTTCTCCTAAACTGACCCAGTTGGGAGGGTGAAGATCCCTGAGTACAGACAGAAGGGTAGTCTGCCCTTTGCTCCATTCCATCTATGAAGATGGTGTTCCAAGTTGGCCTCTTCCTCACCTTGAGGCTCAGTGCGGTGGCAGAAACACTTCCCTAACTCACATTGTTTTTTCTATGAGCTTGGTTTAGAACCTACTCCTCGGGGGGGGGGGGGGGGACTATTAGATTCTGGAAGCATCCCATAGGCCCTGCCCTTCCTCCTCCCCTACCTCCTCCCTCTGCCTGAATTTACACACAAGACGTAATTTAGGGGGATCATTCTGTTGCCTGCGCCAATGGAGTGTTTCTCTCCAACGAGACTTCTCTTTGTGTCTCAGCCATTAGCTGGATTTCCTGGCATGAGGCTCCAATCTCACCCAGCAGCTGTCCCCTCCCTGAAGGAGAGACTTGAAGCAGCTGGGGAATCAGAAAGATGGGGCCGCTTTGGAAAGGAAAGGAGAGGGCAAGTAAAAGATTGGAAGAGAGGGTGGGAGAGGCTGGAAGGAGGAAAGAAAGACAGAGAAGAAGGAATCTGAAAGGACACTGAACCCATCTGTAAAAAACCCATTGGTCCCCTCATAAAACTAATAAATTCAGAGGAAAATATCATCCTCTCCCACTGCATTGCCGGGCTTCAGTCAAACACAGTCAGATAATTATAACTAATAATAATTAAAAATTAAAAGTGCTCTAGGCACATACTTAGCATTTTACTCTTTGGCTGAGCATTCTGTAAGTATCAGGTTTCTTTCCCTCCTTCACAGTTTCTTTTAAAGAAAGTTCTGTTCATGAGGTTCCTCACAGACCAGAAGGCAGCTTCTTTTTGGTGAAAGATGGAGAGCAGGCCAGGGCCCAGTGGTATGCATTGAGGAGAGGGCTTGGTTTCTAAATGAGAGTTTGGCTAAGCATCCTGCTTGTTATTTGGGAGAAACCATGGTCATGAGACCAGGAACCTGTATTTGGTGTGAAGCTGGAGTACACAAGAGGGTATTATGGGGTCTAGAACGCTGCTCCTTCAGTTTCTGCTAGTGTTTACACTGGAGTCTGACTTGGAGCCTTGGGTACCCCTGTGGCTCTAGGTTACAGTGATATTCCTGCTGCTAGTCTTTGATGAGAAAACTGCTTCTCAGAGGAGTTCAGCTTCTGAGGTATGACATGAGTTCTGGTCTCAAGCCCAGTGGTCTTTCCACTAGATCATATTATATACATGGGTGTGTTGAGGAGCTGTTCTCTCCTTGAAAACTTTCAGATGAAACATATTGCCTGGAATCATTGAGAACTATAGGGTGGTCATGAAATTCTTGGAGTGAGCAAAATAATCCTATTCCCAGAGTTTTAAAAATGTCACATCACCACCCTCTCTTTGGTCTTGGAATCAGGAGACTTGGATTCTAGTCCTGGCTCAGATAGTAATTTGATTTATATCTGAAGCAAATCTTTTCCTCTCTGAGACCCCTGTGGGACTCAGTTTCTCTACCTATAAGGAGAGGGGCTTTGTTCAGATCCCTTCCAACTTTGCTGGTCTGTAATTCCTTGTCACAAAGCATTGGAATCTAGAGGCAGAGGGGTAGAAATGGTGTCCTCTTAAAGTCCCTTACAAGTTTGAAATGGCTGTAATGTAGCCCTGGGTGGTCAGGCAGGGCCTGATGAATGAAAGCTGTATCACCTTTGTTGCCTTTGCCCAAGGCAAAGATTCAGGAGGTGATGGGAATGGAGAGGGGGCTCTCATGCCTGGGTTGAATGCCACCCTTGGCAGCCAGCATGGAGGCAGGCAGCTTCTCTGCTCTAGTTGGCCATGGCTATAGTCACTACTGTTCTATGACTCACGCTGTCTCACAGTGTGTCATCGTAGCTTTACAGGAGCCTGAACAGCTCACTCGCCTTCAAGATGGATAGAAGAGGAAAGCAGAAGGAAAAGAGGAAAAGAGAAGAGGAAAGTGGAGAGGGAATTCAGGTGAAACTCAGTGGCTGAGTCATTAGTGTGCCCTGGGACATCAGTCAACATGATAAACTGAAAGGAGGCATAACAGTGCTGGGTGGAGGGACTTGATGCACCTGGAGGGCTCTACTCAGGGCCGAGATGGCGCTTGGAACAGGGTCCTCAGGCTGCCTGTCTCTGCCCATTGTTGCCTGTCATTTATGCCCTGGGGCAAGGGTCCAACCAACTTTAGAGGCGGCACAATGCCATCCTGACAGATGGGCATGTGTGGAAGCAGCCAAGACCCAATGTCTGTGCAGCCATTGTGTTCACTGGAAGCTGCTTCTTGCCTGCAACATTCAAATGGTTACTGCTTGCCCCTGGGACCAAATGCCTTCAGTTTAGTGAGAAGGAAGGGGCAGAAGCAGGGGTCAGTCAGGAGGAAGGACGCAGTTCCAACTCAAGGCTACTTAAGTAGGAAAGCGATTTGTGATGGCAGGCTGGGGAGCCATTGGAAAAGAAAGCAGCCCATTCAGGAAACACCCCTCCAAAAAAGAGAGAAGCATTTCTGTGACGTTTTTGGTGATACCTCCTAGGGCCTATATAAACCCTGCTTCATTCTGCCCCGGACCTAGGCTGTTTTTCTATCCCTAGAGATTACAGCTGGTCTCCACTTAAGGTTGCCCTGGATGGTTCTCCATTACTACAGATCTTGAATGGGAGAAATTCTCCATCATCAAAGTGGCAAATGCCTCCAGCACTCCTGCCCTTGAATGCTCATAGCAACAGAATCCTTGCCAGGAAAATGCCGAGTTTGGACACAGAAACCAAATGCTTCCCAAGGAAGAGTCCCTCCCATTGGCCACATGGATCATGTGGCAGGCTCACAACTGCCAGTCTGGGCCTCTCACCTTTGAAACCTCCCTGGTTTGGTGTCCTGAAGGATGCATTCACAGACGGCTCCTCTGGTGGAGGGTGACATGTTCATATCCATTAATGTTAAAAATGAGGCATGTTTTGCCTCTGGATATAGTAATCCGTCTTTCTAACTGGTTGGAAATGGAGCCCCCCAGCCCCTGCCAGGATTTGGTGGCCCAGCCTGGCCAAGAGGTGCTAATACCAGAAAAGAAATGAGAGCTGGGTTTTCTTTATTAAGGCCCAGATTGCACTCTTTGGTCTGGCAATAACAATTACTAATGACATTTAGAAAGAAATTAATGATGAGAAATGCAAGTTGGCATTTCGAGAGTGCCAGTCAGTAACATTGCATCAGAGCTCACAGGAGAGGTGGCGGGGGAGGTGCCTCAGAGAGGGGAGCGGAAGAGAGATAGATGGAAAATTAATTTTGTTGTGTCAATAATTAACACAGACCCTCCCTTCCCTCTTTTGAAGTTTTTACAAAATCCAGACACGTGATTAGTATGCTAGTGTCGGAGGGGGGGCCTCAGGGATTCATGCAATAGCTCTGATACAGAGTGGCATCGTTCCCATCAGTCAACACCATCCACTGAGTACTTACTATACCAAGTGCAGTGTGAAGAGGGAGGGTGGAAACGAAAATAAGACACAGACCTTGTCATGAAGGAGCTCCCATTCTGTTGGGGAAAAGTAGCTCCCCAGCCTTGTGGTGGACCCTGAGCAAATGGAAGCAACCAGACACAGACAGTCAATCAAAAAGCACTCTTACGTGCTTGCTATGTGTCTACTAAACAGTACCTGCTCTAAAGTACATTCTCTCCCTCTCCCATCTCCCCTCTGTCTCTGTGTCTCTGTGTCTCTGTGTCTCTCTGTCTCTCTCTCTCTCTCACACACACACACACACACACACATACCATATATATATATATATATATATACATATATATATACACATACTATATCTATCCATACACATACAAGTATGCATATATATGTATGTTATTTATAAAAAACATACAAATAAATGGAAATGAATAACAAGGACCAGCTCAGGTTCCCTCCTCTCCTTTGCACCAGAAGAACTTCAGCTCTTTGGTGTGAGGGACAACTTTGATTCGTTCTTCATAGCCCTAGTGTTTGGTAAAGCGCTTTGCATGTGGTTGGTGCTTAGCAAATACTTTTTGGATTATTAGATTGAATTGAATGAATTGTTACAAATCCAACATTAACAATCACCACAACAAAAATCTAAAAGTGATTTCTCTATCAAATTTCTTCTAGAACTTTCTTTAAATATTGCCTTCATACTTATTTTACATTCTTACTTGAGTAGATATCTTTTCCCATTAGATATTGAACTCTTTGAGAAGAGGGCTTGTGTTCTATCTAATTTAGTGAGCCCAGCACCCAACAATGGGATTTACTCACAGTAGGCACTTCAGCTGCCTACATGTGGGCCAAGAGTCTCTTGAGTAAGGGTATGCACAGAGCAAGTTATGGGTAATGGGAAAGGGCTCTTGATAGAATCTAATTTGGAACTGGAAAGGAACCATCAGAGAGGTAGGAAGGAATAGTGTTCTTTTTTTGAATTGTTCAGGTTTGGATGAGCGTCATGGATTAGGGACAGTTGGAGGGACAGATCTTGCTTACATGGCAAGAAAACATATAATCAATCACTTATACCAATTTTCCCCCAGATGGAAATTAGACATGCCTTCCTGGTAGGAGGCACCATGTTCCTATAACTGCCAAGTCAATGATTTAAGGTTATCTGCCGTTTTGAATTCTCCCCACCACTGCCCCTCCACAGCGGACAGTGAAAACTTGCCTGTGTCCTCATTCTCCAGCTGTAGACATGGCCCCTCCCCGCCACTGACCAGCTCTCACTAGCCAGTCTCAGCTTGCTAAGAGCTGTCTTCTCCACATTCCTACCTACGTGACCAGGTCTTCTTAGCCACTGGGTATCAGTATAATGCATAAGATCTCCTTTAAGATGTTTAATGACCCAGAGCCAGGCCTCTGAAGGGACAGAGATTCACTTAAGGCAGCATGCAGCAAAGTCCTTCTCTCAGTGGGGCTGGGTTCCGGGACAGTGGTCAGCCGACTCCCTTCTTTCCTCCAATCTTTGGAGTCTTATTGCACAACTCTTCTTTGGCTTGCTCCCCCAAGTCTGGGCTCCCTGTCCAGACAGAGTCATGATGACACGTGTGCCTGAGTGTTTTCACAAGGAACGTCTTGATCATTAAATATAATAGGTCTCAGCTGCAGTTTTGGTCATTGGAGCATGCACACAATTCATCACAGCAAATTAGGTACGTCTTCTGTCTTTGGAACTTCTCTTCTCATAATTTGGGGGCACTTTGAGGGGATGGGGAACCCACACCATGTGGACTGTGGAAACCATTTTGGGGGGAAGTCATGCTATGTTTGACTAAGGGGGAGTATGACATGCTAATAGTATGAGAGCCCAGACTTCCTTCTTAGGAAGGATATTTTTGAAATCAGAGTAAAGAAACATTCTTTCATCCTTTTTTTTTTTCCTTAAAAAAATAACTTTTGGGGAAATGGAATTAAATGCATTTTGTTTTTAAAATCCATTTACAGATATCGTCAGTTGATCAGATATAGACTTAGAAATATATTGTACTTTACTTACAGTTCTTATAAAACTAGCCAGTTTGATATATTTAAAGATGTGAAGACTTGGGAAGGAAGCAGAAAATTTTTTTTAAGGTGGGGAATAAGATCCTTTCTCCTTCTCTCTGCTCCTAGTTTTGGAGAAAAGTCAAGAAAGTCTTTGGCAAAAGGTATAATTCTATTCCAGAGTTTCTTCATTCTTCTCTACTGCCATCATTTCTCCAGTTCTTTTCATTTTCTGTCTTAGCAAACTCATTGTTGGAAGCACAAGTTTCTTGCTGTCCATCTCCCATGGCATCCTGGTCTTTGCCATGACTGTATCTCATACCAAGAAAGTTCTGCCTCCTCGTTTCCACCATTTTAGACTCTAGTGTTCCCCTCAAAACTGTTGTCATGCATCTCCTTATACATGAAGACTTTTCCTCTTCCCCCTAGCCAGTTACTTGTACCCTCACCCACAAAAATTTATCTTGTCTTTGTTTATATTTCATATGTCCTTAGCTTTCTAGCTCTTTGAATGCAAGACCTAGTTCACGTTTGTCTTCCTATCTTCCATGCTTAACATAGTACTTGGCATCTAGAAGGTACATTTTTAAAAAATGCTTGTAGATTGACTGATAAGTGTTAGCATTTGTATCTCACCCATGATCTCTCTTAAGGAGTCAAATATGTCATCTCAGTTTTCCCTGTTTCATGATGGGGATAGACAGAAGCTCCATGTGACCCCAGAGAATCAAAGGATCAGAGCGTGTTTGTTCATCTACTTCAATCTCCCCATTTTATAGATGGAGAAACTGAGGCAACCAAGGTCCTTATCAGTTTATTTATCTTGCATTCTTTTGTTTGTTGAAGGGAAACTGCCAAAAATCATCAAATAGTCCCTTGACCATGGCCATGGCCAAATCCCATCTTTCTTGAAAAGTATTTGAGAATTAGAGAGTGGTGAGAATGACAAAGAATAGGAGTCTGAGCTAGGAGTGGGCAACTAATCAGCATATGTTTTGTGTGGGAGGGTAGGGATAGGTTAGACTTTGGCCAGGCACTAGGAAAAGAGGAAGTGCATTATGTTAGATTACTGGATTTGGCATCACAGCAAACATTTCTGGGTTGATTTTTTTTTTCCCCAATAAATATCCTTGTTATTTACCACCTATGTGACCTTAGTCGAGTCATTTCCCTTCCCTCGGCTTCAGTTTCCTCATTTTCAAAATGAAGGGGTGGGGTACATACACTAAACCATTCTGAACATCCCTTCTAGCTCTGAGTCCTATAATCCCTAGAACTTCCTCTTCTGAGACTTTCAGCTCTGAAAACGATCATATTTTAGTCAGGACCTCTTTCTTGAAATAATGAAATAATATATTCAGAATTCCTTCCAACTTTGAGGCTATACTGTATGATTCTAGGATTCTCCTGCTGTGTATTAGTAAAGGACACTTCAGGGATGGAAGCATAGGTGTATGATTGTTCTAGCTTCCATGGGCTTTGGTTGGCTGAAGTTTGATTTATCTTGTGGTGCTTAGGACAGGTCTGCTACACGTTTTGGAGGAGTGAATTGCCTCCTGTGGGCCACATTGTGAGGACCTTCTCCAAAAGAAATAGGGCATTGTTTTGGATAACTCCATACTTTGCACTGTCCTTTGCACATAGTAGGAAGTTGGTCAGTGCTTTTTGTATTGAATAGAAAGCTGACAGTACATTCCAGGATTCTCTAGTCAAAGGCTAAAAAGGGGTCTGGAAGCAAGTTCAAAAATCAGAATGAAATCTCAGATACCCGGGGGAGTACCTCAGTGGATCAGGGCAGGGGAGAAAAGAAAACAACAACCCAGCAACTTTAGTATTTGAATATTTGAGGCCCAGGCTTCATGTCAGAGCATGGCCTACTGTAGTATGTGCACAGGCCTGTGTGGGTAAGATTCATACAAAAAGGTGATATCTTTGGATGATTCAGTGATAAAGGATCTTTTCTAGATAAGTGGTTGTTTTTAGCCCTTGGTCTTCCAGATGTGGAGAGAAAGAAAAGGATATGGAATGAGAAGTCTACCTACACATCCAATTTTTAATAATCACCGTTTACATATTGCTTTAAAGGAAATAGGTGCTGTAACTATTCTCATTTTACATATGAGTAAACTGAGGCAGAGAGAGAGTATATGACTTGCCCAAGGTCACATAGCTAGTATCCAGGCAGGATTCCAATTCAGATCACCCTGACTTCAAGGTCAGCATTTTTCTCCCTCATCCCACAGAACTGCCTCAAAGTAGCCTACGAGCTTTTCCCATTCTCATCCTGCTTTTGTGCTCTCACTAATTTCTGCAGGCTACTCCCATCTCCACCCCCTACCAGGCATGGCAGGAATACAGTCCCTCCTCCTCCTCTCTCCTCATCTGAACTCTTCTTTTCCTTTTATCCTCCTCCTACATGTTCCTGCCAGCTGAAGTATCCCTGCCTCAAATTGTCCTAGAGCTCTTTGTCCTTGTCACACGCTACTTTTTATGTTTCTTTTATTTTGTGGACATTTTGTTTACCCTTTATTAGACTGGATGGTCCTTGAGGGTAGGGACTGTGTTTTTTTCATTTTTACATCTCTAACCCATGGTCTAGTGCCTTACATATAATAATTATTAGATGTTTACTGAATTGAATGGTATTGACTAGTGCAATTGGAAGCCTGCACATTTAAAAGGGGGTAATAAAGATCCTTAATTAAACACCCTTTTTACTCGATGACTTAGATTTCCTGAGTTTGTCAGACACCTCCCTCCCTCTTTGGCGATCACAGTTTCTCCATTTATGATTTTGGAGAGCAGTGCTTTATTTTTCCTATGAATCATTTTTGGAGAATGGATTATGAGGTGTCTGGGAAAAAGCCATTTGTAAGGATGGTTGTTGGAAAGAGATAACATGGGAAAAAGAGTCTGTGGCCCATTTCACACATAGAAAAGCAGAGACAAGAACTAGACCCTGGCATATCCATCTGTTTTTGGCTGAGGGAAGATGCTAGCCCAGGCTTTCCGTAATGGTGAAGGGAAGAGGTCAACGGCCTAGTTTTTGTCTTAAAGCCCGGCTTTGACATAACTAGTTTGGAGAACACATTAAGTATTGAGGGAAAGATGAGAAGGTGCTGGTCCCAGCATGGTCCTTGCTTTCCCTGACATCTGCTGAAAGCAGCCCTGCCTCAATAGCTGTCCCAAAGAGTGGAGAAGGGTTGATGGGCAGGAATTCTTGCAAAGGGCAAAACCCTGCCCATTGTGGATCAACATCTAACACATAGCACAACTGGGAAGTTGTTTTTTCTCCTTTCACTGCCCTCCTACCTACCCATTCCCTCTACTCCAAGTGCCCACTGCTGTCTTCTGAGGTTCCCCACTGAGGGTCCCACGTGGCTTGCCCCAGATAACCCTTTTTGTCTGATCTTACCTTTCCTTTCTCTTGCCAAACTCTATTCTCGTTGTGTGACAATGGATGTTGAAGACCAAATCAGATAAACTAATTCCAGCTCATGTGTTCCTCTTAGAATCTGATGGTGTTTTATAAGTTATTAGAATTGTAAGGTACCTAATTCAACTCCCTCTTTTTAACAGGTGGGGAAATAAAGACAGGAAAGTATAGTTAACCCTTCCAGATGACAACCTGCCCTAGTCCAATCAAAATGCATGTAATTCTCTTAAAACACTCTTAAGGAGTAACTTTGATAGTGGAAACCTAAATTAATGTGCCAGGCCAATTGGGAGCAGTGTTTTTGGGTAAGGGAGAACTCCCAGTGCCATTCATCATGATATTGTGGGCAGCCACCCATTCTGTCTACACATAAGGCATTCAGTCCTTAATGACAGAATTTCTGAGGTATAGCAGCCCAGGAAGCTCTCTGTAGATAATAATAATCCCTTCCATGGACACAACACTTTCCTTTTCAACTTGCTTTCACATCTATTATTCAGATGATCCTCTCAGCAAGCCTGTTGTGAAGTCGACATACCATGGTGTACTGGGTAGAGTTCAGGACTTGGAATCTTGAAGACCTAGATTCAAGTCTTGCTTTGGACAATTACTAGCTGTGGGATCATCAGGCTACTCACACCCTCTCCAAGTCTCAGTTTCCTCATCTACAAAATGGGAATAATAATATCCACCTCAGAGTTTTGGGGATCCAGTGAGATATTGTATATAGAGCACTTTGCACACCTCTCCAAGTGCTGTATAGATATTAGTTATTATTATGTAAGTTGGGGCCAGCATTATAATGTCCATTTGACAATTCAGGAGACTGAGTTTGAGTGAATGTAAGTGATTTTAAAATGACAGACTCCCAGTTGCAGAGAGCGCAAAGGTCATCTAATTCAAGCCATTAGGCATTCCCTGTTATGACCTCTCTGAGAAGTGGATGTGTGATCCACCTGGTTACCTACATTCATAGGTAACTTGTTACCTTCTGAGGCAGCCCATTCCATTACTTGCTCAGTCACCCAACTAGTTAGCAATGGAGTCAGGTCTACAGTTCTGATTAGGGCATGATAACTGGGACTTTATCCCAGAGTGCCAGCATCCCAGGGTGGAGCGGGGAAATAAACTTCCTTGCAAGGAAGTGGTGAAATTTTTCCCTGTCATGGTCCATCCATAGACTGCCATGCCTAAAAACCAAATTAAAGATAACAGGACCCTGTTCTCTTTTCTTTTGCTGTTCCTGTCTGCAGCTTCTAGGCGTTCATCTCTGTGGGGATCTGGATCCAACTCTCTAGGGGATGGGTCACCCTGATTTTAGGTGCCTTTCCATGTGAGGTTAGGCTGTCATCTGCCCCTGGCTGCCCTCTCATCCCCAATCCAAAAGAAAAACTAATAATAAAACCCCCAAACCACCTCTTCACCCCCATCCTCACACATACCCTCCACCATCAACAGCAAAACTGTTTTTGCCTTAGATTAAAGAGTTTAGGATTCTGATTAAAGAGTTTAGGATAAGATCAGATATGCTCTCCATCTCTTTTCTACTCTTTGGAGAAACAGTAGTAACATTCTCCCAGGATGCAGAGTATAGCAATGATGGTGGGTAGGAAGCAAGATGAGGTTCGAATCTTTGGTTGTCTGGTTCTAAAAATACTTCATTGTTGTATTTGACTGTGACAATAACAGTTCCATTCCCTGCCCTCTTTTTACGAGGCTGCTTTGGAACAGAACATCTTTCCTTTATATCCTCTGCTCCTTGGCATGGGCAAGGAAACATACTGATGTGGGGACATTTGCATATTAGAGTAAAATTCCCCAGAGCCTGAGTTCCCCCAGGGCAGCTATTATTAGTTGCCTTGTTTTGTTGGGTGACTGTGTGAATCAGAGTGTGTTTACGGGGTAGGTTCTCTAATAGAAGACTTTGGTTCTCTCTTAATAATATATTCTCTGGTGGGTCTTATTTCCAAAGCACCACAGTAGGGAACCATGGCTCCCCTGGGCTTTGCTCCACTTTTTTTTCTTTCACAACAACATTTTATCTAGTGTTTTTATGGAGAGGATACTGACCAGCTGAATGAGATATTTCCCACTCGATAGAGAGGCCAGCTGTGGACCTTCTCTAGTTCAGGCCTACGTATTCTGGACTTACAAAAGGGAAAATGGGCTTCTGAGAGAGGGAATTCATGGGATATAAATAGCATCAGAGCTGGAAGGAAACTCAGATACCATATAGTTGAACCTTTTCCTTTTACAGATGTGGAAACTGAGGTTAAATAACTCACCCAAGGTCACACAGGTAGTATGGCAGAAGTGAGAATTGGACTCACGTTCTCTACTGTTACTCTTTTCATTGTACCGTGCTGCCTTTCTTAAGCTTTGAGTGGGATACTCCCTCTGTCTAGCTTGAATGGGAGACTGATAAAAGTCTGCCATGCTCTCTCTGGCTCAATAGATTCCAAGAAGTTTAAAAATTGTGTTCTTTCAAATGGAGGATGGGTCACTCTTACCCATTTTAGAGAAATGACCCCTGAATGGAACTGAGGAGAGTTAAGTCTTTGGAAGCAACTCAGAATTGAAGCATCAACTAGTCAATCAACAAACATTTTAAAAGCACCATACGAGCCCAGCACTATAGATGCAAGGCATACAAAGCTGAAAGTGAAACCTTCCTTCCCTTTAAGGAGCTTATATTCTATTGTTTCTCAGTGTAACTGATGGATGGGTCCATGATCCTCCTGCTTTATCCTGACAAATGATTGAGCATACCACCAAGGCTGGTATGCCTGCCACCATGTAAAGATCACCAGTGAGAGAGAACTTACCTCCTCCCAGTGCAGCTCATTGTGCTTCTGGGTCAAAATCATGCAGCTTAGTTGATAGTAGAACCAGAATTAGGACTCCTGGTCTGGTGTCAGGCTTACTGATGGCCCTGTGGGGCAGGTGAGAGAAGAGATGGCTAGAGCCCTTCCAGTGCACTGGATTCTCCACATTTGTTCCATTACATCACTTTTTCCTTCTCTTTCCATGTGCCATTCCTCAAAATAGAGATTCCTAAAAGCTTGGGAATTCCGAATTTAATTGAGTCACTCACACAAGACAGATTCCCTGGCCAAGCATGGTGTGTGACACTCACTTCCTGCTGATCCAGAGTGGCAGACAGCAGCCTAGCTTGTTGTCTGGGAGGTGAAGGGAAAAACCTCACACAGGCTTTCTCCTTCATGTAAAGGAGACACTGCTTCCCGCCTGCCTGGACAGACCATTTTCAGGAATTCTTCCAAGGCAAATGGAGGTTGACCTTGATGTGGTTTTGACGGGTTTCGTGATAACTCAATGGGCTGTTGTTTTGAGTGGGGTGAGTGTGGGGAACAACCACCACCCCACAAACCAACTCTTCAGTGATGGGTGAGATACCAGTGAAGCATGATAAATACAGATTGTGCTTCCTTTAGGGTGGGGAATGAAGGGTGGAGAGAAGAAAAGGAATTGGAACCCCAGATATGCCAGCTTAGCATTGCTGCCCCGACAGGGAGGAGGGATGTCACCTGGCTTTTAGAGGGAGCCATGGATATCACTCTCAGTTTTAATGAAGTGTATTAACTAAATTGTGTTCTGAGTATTCATTCAGCCCTGTTTATAGCACGCTCTCGAGTACGTTTACTGTTTGTCAGAAGTGCAAACTAGTGAACATATGAAGCTTTAAGACAGGCCATCTGTTCGTCTTAGACCCTTGGACGATTGTCAAACTGTTCTAAAAATAAGCCCACACAAATGACAAGGGGAGGGGGGACACAGGTGACTTTTTTTTCCTCAGCACCACATAGCAGAAAAGGGAGCAAAGCTGCCTGTACTCACAGCCCAAAAGAATGAGGAAGGAGAGGAAGAAAGAGGGAAAGAAGAGAAGGAGTGAGAAAAGGAAGAGAAAGGAAGGAGAATGGTTGTGGTATCCCACTTAGATTCTTTTCATCTAGTTTTCTGCATTTTCTCTTACAGCGCCTCCTCTTGTGGTCATCCCTTACTGCAAGCTGAGGGCTAGCCTGGCAATTAGTAAAGCTTCACACTTCTCTCATCCCTACCCAGTCCCCTACAGGGAATACTTATCTCCCAGTGGTTGAGGTAGGGCCCGGCCCATGTACTTTGCCCAGAGTAATTTCTTTATTAAAGTTAAACTGGTAACAAAAAAACAAAAACAAAACAAAAAAAGGCTGATTTTTGTTGCTGGAGCTAGAATTTTCAAACTCATGGAACTAGATGGCAATGCAGATAGAAACAGAGAAGGAGGAGTGCAAAGTGACAGTTTGCCTCTCTCTTGAAACAGGACTTGTGACAATGATGACAGCTCTCTGCTAGGTTGCTGCTAGCAGAGTAGATTGAGTATTTGACTTGGAATTAGATCTTGTCTCAGACATTTAGCTCTGTGACCCTGGGCAAGTCACTTAAACTCTCTACCTCAGTTTCCTTTTATAGAATGAGAATAATGATAGTGCAAGTTTGTCGTGAGGTTCAGATCAGATAACGTAAAAGATAGTAATTCTATATTTTCATATATAGTTTATAATATGTTGTCTTCACAGGTCTGTGAGTTAGGTAATCCATATATTATCTCTACAGATAAGAAAACAGGTGAAGTTCAAACACAGTGAAGAGTATTTTCTTTGTGGGGAACTTAGTTTTTGCTTCTTAAAATGAGAGGTTTAGACTAGGTGATCCATTTACAACTTGCTATCCTATAATCCTATGATTTGGCCACAGTGACAGATCTGGTAAGTGTTTCAGTCAAGAGCTGAATCAGAGTCTTCTGACCACTTCTGTCTGTCTGTGATCATCCTTCTTTTTGAAGACCATGACATCAGAGAAATGATGACATGACTTGCATTTGACTTTGTTTTGAATGAGGGAGGGCTGTGCAAGGTCACCAGCCTCACTTTCTCCTCCTGAGCCGTCTGGATCCAGTGACTAGATATTCATCAGGATGACTGGAGATGACCCAGGATGCAATGGGAGACCTTGGCCTATTCAGGTACTCAGAGTGAGCTAATGTCTGTTCAGTGAATAGGCCTCTTTAAGAAATAATCAGGGAATGGCTCCTTTATTGAGCAAAAGAAGAAAACAAGTAAATCAAGTTGGGAGGGAAAGAGCCACATATTGATAATCACTCTGAAGCCAGGAGGGCCCCAAAAAGAGCCTGTCCGAGCAAGGAAGAAGGCATGTTTTTTAAGGCCACAGTCATCAAAATAACACGTATTTAGCTCCTACTGTGTGTCCTACACCATGCTAAATGCTAGATATTCAAGGAGGATTCAGAGAAAATTAAAGAAAGTTTTCCTACCTACAAGGAGTTTATGATCTAGCTGGAGGAAAAGGTGCTACCTTTGGAGGGCAAGCTTGGTGGTTCAGGACTATTGGGTATGATGTCGTCTTAGCCATGTATATTAGCAATCATGCAACATGAATTGATAGGCTGAGCGCCCTAGCACTTTGTTCTGGTGGCAGTTCAGTTCTTCCACCTTTAAGCCCAGAAGAATCTTGAGAAGTCTTTGCAGGTTGAGCCAAGGTGGTCCAGTAGAAAGAACACTGAATTTGGAGTGAGAGAACTTGGTTTCAAATCCTTGACTCGCTATATACTACTTGTGTGCCCTTGGACAAGTCATTTGCTCTCTCTGGGCATTACTTTCCTCATCAGTAAAATGAGATGCTAGGTTTAGATCACTTATAAGTTCCATTCTGGGGCATCTAGGTGGCACAGTGGGTAGAACACTAGGTCTGGAGTGAGGAAGACCTGAGTTCAAATCTGACCTCAGACATATACTAGCTATGTGGCCTTGGGTAAGTCACTTAACCCTGTTTGCCTCAGTGTCCTTATCTGTAAAATGAGCTGGAGAAGAAGATGGCAAACCACTCCAGCTTCTTTGCCAAGAACACTCCAAATGGGGTCAGGAAGAATCAGACACAACTCATACAACGGAGCAATAAGACATTTCATTCCAGCTCTAAATTTATGATCTCATGATCCTCCCCCACTCCCTTCCCCACAGGGCCACTTTGAGGCTATCCATTTTGAAATGTCCCTCCTTAATATCATCCTGGGAAGAAGGAAACACTGAGTGTGCTTAGAACACAGGTTGGATGTAAGAACAACAAAGATGGAAAATAACATTGTCAGGAGATTTTAGAGAAGAAGCCAAAATACAAGGGGGGAAGTTCTCAAGCCTTCTTGACAAGTTGGTGTAGTCTCTGAAGAGAAAAAGCATCCAGAGTGATTAGTGGACCATCATCGTCATCATCATGTCAGCTCATCACAAAGGAATGTTTTAGCAGCTCTCCTCTCACACCTCCCAAGCATTGCCAGCCTTCATCACTGCTTGTATGATTCTTGGGAGGAGAACCTTGTCTTCTTTGCTCTGAGATGTCTAGAAGGAAGGGCTAGAAAAATGTCAAGTCCTGTAGGACAAGCTTCCATCCTCTTCTACTTGCCTAACTCTGGGCTAAGCACTGTGGACTTGACTAGAGTAGTGGACTGCCTAGCCTTGGCCTCAAGGCACTTTCATTGTAGCTGGAAAGAGGAAAAAAAGGCTAATAAGCTAAGAAACAATGAGAGAACTATGTGGACAAGAGCTAAATAATTTAGGACTTAAAAAGGGGGCGGGATCATCTATTTAGCGTTGGATGGAACTTCAGATACTGTCTAGTCCAGTTGCCTGATGTTACAGATGAAGAAACTGAGTCCTACCCAAGTTAAATATCTTGTCTGAGGTCACCTAGGCAGGAGAGTAGGAGTTCAAATAATTATCGATAAAGGAAGTGTTTTGTAGTCAGAAGATTATAATTCATGTTCATGCCCCAGTTCTCATGCCCAGTTCTCATTAGCTGTGTGACCTTGTACTGTTAACTTCAGTTTCCTCTTCTGTGAAATGGGGATAATATTTGCACTACCTACTTTCACAGGACTATTATGAGGAAGGTTCTTTGCAAACCTTAGAGGACTGTGAGTTAGTATTACTATTTCACTAGTCTTCAACAATATTCTCTTTCACTGAACTAATATTTATTAAGCACCATGGGAGAGGGTCTCTGTTGTTTAGTCGTTCAATTGCATCTGACTCTACATGACCCCACGGACTTTTGTCGATGGCGTTTTCTTGGCAAGCCTTTGCCATTTCCTTTGCCATTTCCTTCTCCAACGTGGCCCCCATTTTACAGATGAGGAATTGAGTCAAATAGGGTTTAAATGACACAACTAATAAGTGTTGGAGGCCAGATTTGAATTCATGTCATCCTGATGCCAAGCTTGGTGTTCCATCCATTGAACCACCTAGCTTTAACTACAGAAATAAATCAGACAAATGTGTTCAAACAAAGCAAAACAAAACCTCTTGAAGAATTTAAATCATAATAATATGCCAATGAATATATGTATGGAGATCATTTGAGTGGGTAGGTTAAGTCAGAAGGGGCTTCCTGTAAGAAATGACCTCTGAGTTGGGCCAATCCATCCTTCTACCCCTCTGGCTTTAAGCTTTTGGGTTGTTCTAGGAGAAAAGAATCCAGCTAGTAGCCTGTGAGTCCTTCCAGGTGGGAACCATCCTGTATTTATCTTTGTATCCCCCACAGTGCTCAGCACAGAGTAGAGGGTGAGAAAGTATTTTGAATGAATACACGACAAAGACAACAGCTCCTCTTGCCTTGGCTACAGAGGGGGAAAAAAGAGCAATTTCTTTGACTCTTCTCTCAATCCCAGATGGGGTCTTGCCTCCCTAGGATGCTCGTGGCTTCTGTTGGCATCCAGAGTGGTCTGCCAGCCTCCCCATGCCGCCCCTTCACCCATCTCTAACATATGGTCCTGGGGTGCATGAGCATGGCTTTCCTAGGCATTCTGTCTCCAGAACAGGCTTGTACCAAATACCTCAATCTATAGCAGATGCACAATTACACTACAGAGCGGATGGATTATGGCCTCAAACCATCATCTTCTCCCCCACTCCCCTCCCCACCTTTGCTGTTTTATTTTATTCACCTGCTCCTCTGTCGTACACCTGTGACTTGCTGGCAGGCAGGGAGAGCCCTAGTGTGAATGCCATCAGAGTGGGCCTCCCTCCACCACCACCACCCCCTTCCCCCTCCGGGGCCTTTATGAGGCCAGGAAGTGTTCGGTTTCGGTGTCGGTAGCATCTTTAAAAACCGATTTTCCTCCTTCTCTGAAAGGACTAAATATAGTACAGGCGTAAACAGAGAAATAGACATTAAGCCAAAATACCCATGTGAGAATCATGCCGGGTGGAAGAAGCCCTTTAAGAAGGCTTGATTAAGTTCCCCTATATCCCTCATACTGCCGCCCACAGCCATGGGGGGAAGGAGCTGTAGCTTCTTCTAGGGTTATTGAACTGTGTGAATTTTCAGCCGATCAGCTTGGTTACTTAGCACAGGTGTTTGGGTAATCGGGAGGCCCCGACGACAAGGGGCACTTTTGGTACCTCCATCCCCCACCCCTACCCTTGGTAGGAGCCAATGCCAGTTCTGAGCCTGCCTGACAGGTCTTTTCTTGCCTTGTTAAGTTTTAGCAGAGATGGTTCTGCACTTCTTTGGAGGCACACAGGTTCTACCCCACTAATTTTGACATGAAAGCACACACTGCTTCATTGTTTTTTTAAAATACTCCTTCTGTAGGTAAGTCTTGTTCCTCCAACTAGCCTGGAATGCCACAAAGGCAAAGACTATGTCTTCTCCTCTTTGTTTCCTACTTGGTACCTTCTGCTTGACTTAGGAGCTCAGCAAGGAGAGAGGTAAATAGAGCTGGGGGCTCCCATCTGCTCTTTCCCTGTCTCCCTGACCTCTGGGAACAGGTTCCAGTTCTTGAGATACCTCCATCTACCTTTGGTTCCTTTCTCCCGGTGTTTAGTACAAGGTGCTCATCCCCAGGCCATGGCACAAGGGAGGACAGCATTCATAGGACTGTAGATATAGAACTAGGAGGGACCTCTGACTTTGTCCAGTCCCATCTCCTTCATTAAAAGGAATTGACATCCAGATTGGTTAAGGGACTTGGCCAAGGTCATATATGTCCTAAGTATCAGATACAGGATTTGGATCCAGGGCCTCTGAATGCAGCCATTGTTTCCAGGCCAATGAATTTATAGGAAAATAACCAAGCACCAGATTCCAGTCTACCCACCTTCTCTGCTCAGGGACTCAGTTTCTCCATCTGTAAAGTGAGGGGGTCTCAGAGGCCATCCATCTGTTGGCCAACGTCATGCAGGTAGTACGGTGTGGGCTGCTCCTAACATCGCCGATCTCCGTCCCATCCACTTCCTCTCCTACTTTTCTTTGTCTCTTTGTCTCTCTCTGTCTCTCTCTATGCCTGAGAGGAGCCAAGAAGGTTTAGGTTCAGTCCTGATAATCTTGGATCCATGACCCCTGGGCAAGTCACTTAGCTAACCTCTCGGTGCCCCAAGCAGTAAATTATAAAATACCTCAGGGTCTGCATTGGTAGAGGAAATTTCCACATTGGAAGTTCTCTCTAATCAGTGAAACCAAAGCTCCTTTTTTTTTTTTTTTAAAGAACTATATAAAGGGAAATTTGTCATTTCCTTTCTAGTAATTTTGTGAGATTGTGGTAATAAAGAAGACTTAAGAAATGCCCCTCTCTCCTTAATACTATCTTTCTGTGAAATACTAATTATTAAGAAAATACAAACCATGTCTGTTTGTAGAGGAAAACTTAATTAATTGCATGATGGAGTTTGTTAGCTATCTTTGGATTTGGAGGACTAGAGTTTAAATCTTGGCTTTCTCAGTTACTTATTCCCTAGGTTACGTCATCGTGGGCAAGTCAAATCCCCCTCCCCACCTTGTTTGGACCTCATCTTTCTCTTCTGTAAAATTCCAGTAAAATTCAGTAACCTTTAATTTCCTTATGAGTTTCAAATCTCTTGAGTGTATATGGATATATATGTATATATGTGTATAGACACACGTAATGTACACATGTGTATATGCCTATATGTATATGTGTGTGTAATACATATATACATGCATACACACAGATAGGTAGATGGATATAGATTGATAGATAGATAGATAGCCCACCCTGCCTTCACTCATTCTCTCCTCCACTGCCTCACTGTGGAGTGGAGATGATACAGGGTTTGCAAAGACCAGACCAGTGTGGCCTACTCTCTGGCACCTCTTAAGAAACTGGAAAGCATCCATTCCACTGCAGGCTTAGGTGACAGACTTTGTATCTGTTGTCTGAGGACCGGCCTTTCGAAGTGTGAAGAGGCTCACGACAAAGCTGGCTACAGTGTGGAGAATTGTTTCGACCACAGTATTTCTCAGACTGTCCTCTAAGTCATCAAGACCCTCTAATAAGCACCTCTGAAATCATGGATCCCTGGAAGTCCTGAAGCAAAAAGACCCGTGCTTTGAGGAAACACAGCGTCTGTGACTGGCCATGACTAGCCCCTGTGGGGTGGGTTGTATTGTGTCTCTTGTGAGGGAAGATGAGTCTTCTGAGCTCTTCTGTCAGAATAATATGGCCTGGATTAGACAGGAAGTGTAGCTCACTGCTGGCAAGGCAAGAGACAAAGCATTTATTGAGTATCTACTGTGTGCTCAGCCCTTTATTAGGTTCCTTAGGGATACACGAGAAGACAAAAGCACAGTCCATACTCTTGGTTTAATTGGGGAAAAGCAATACATGGACACAAATGAGGCAATCTGAAGGAACATTAAAAAACTGGCATGTAAACATGCAGTGCCACGGGGAGAAAGCAATGTTTCTGACTCTGGACTGGGGTGGTAAATAAAGACTTTCTAGAGCCTTGAACTAGGCCTTGAAGGATGGGCAGGGTTCAGATAGACAAAGAGAGAGAGAATTCCAAGCACAGGGAACAGCATGAGCAAAGGTATGGAGGCAGGATTGGGCTGACCATGTATGTGTTGGTGGAGGGGGGGATGGTGAGGTCACCCAGAATGGCGCCAGTGCATTCTGCTGTCTCAGTGTGCTCATGGGAGGGGGAGGCTTCACTCAGAGAGCTTCATTATGAGATTTAGAGTCACATACCATTCCTTTATTGACCTGCCTCTTGCAATCAATGGTAGAGACACACAGGTTTGAAATCATGTTCCCTGACGGTGGAGTGTGCGCCCTGTGTTCAGTGCTGATGGTGCATTATCTCCTAAATGATACCACCTAAAGGAGGGTGGGTCCCTTCTGGCGTGGAGAGGCCAGGCTTCGATCCCACTGTGGTGAACTGGTGGCTCCTTAGCCTTGAATATTATCAGTGGTATTCAGCGCAACCTAAAAATAGAATCCTAACAAAGTGAGATTGGGGTAGTCATTATCACACTGAGCCTGAAGCAGGCTGGAGAAAAAGGAGAGGACCAAGAGGAGACTGGGGTTGTTTTCATCTTTCTTTCCCCACTGACCACACACAGACACAGACACACACACACACACACACACACACACACAGACACACACACACACAGACACATACACACCTGCACCAAACAAAACAACCTGTCCTCAATTCCTTTCTCACCTTGGGAGGTCACACATTTTAATAATATTGGAGCAGTTTATCATTGTGACCAATAAATCTATTTACCAATAATAATTCTGTCTGGTGACTTTACTCCTCTTTTCACCCTTTCCCTCCCCTCCTCCCATACCTTTTGTATGGAAATGCTGGCCACAGATTCCTAGCTGACCAGTCAGTTACATAGTCTTCTTCAAAAGAAGAAATTGGAGGGTTTTTTCCATTATAAAAAAGAAAATTAAATTTCCAGAACCCCCTATAATCTTCTGGTTCATATACAAGATGAGTTTAGGTTCTAAATTGAAAAGGCATGTGTATATCTTCCCCCTAAATAATTATCTAATTTAGCCTATCAAGCATGTACCATCATTATTTTGCATCTTTGCCTTATGAGGACTAGAAGTTGCATATGGCAAGGGAAGACTGTATGATTTAGAGCTGAGATACTGAAGATCATCCAGTCCAGCCTCTGTAGTTTTGAGATGGAGAAATTCAAATCTAGAGAATGGAAATGAATTGTACAAGGCGCCTTAGTTAGAGTTGGAGCTGGGATTCAAAACTACCACTTGTAATAATTCCTAGAGCTCTGACCTGCCCATTAGGAGCCTTCATTTTGCCACCAGTCCACCAGTGGTGTGTTCCTCTCTCTGGCCCTTCATGTTCAACTCTGTTAAATGAGCCGTTAGACTATTAAGTCCTTACACTCTTGTCCAGCTCACATATTTTAAACTTCTGTCTTGGGTGATCAGATTTTTAGAAAGACAAATGGATACAAGACAAAAAGTTGTGTAACCTTGGTAGTTGGTTGAAAGGTGCAGGTGCTAGTCCCAATGTCAGCTTGGTTAAGTCCCTTACATTCCCCAGGCCTTAGTTTCCTCACTTGTAAAATGAGGGATTTGTGGGTTTGTCTGGCCTCCGATTTCTCTTCCTGCTCTAGATAGAGGATCCCATGTTCCTGTGATCAAACTATCTTCAGAGTTTCTCCTGTACCAGAGAACTTGGAGCAAGATTTAGGAACTCAACACCACTTCTGACACCTGGTGGTCAGTTAGTGGTGCTGCATGATCTGGAAACTACCCGGGCTTTAAATGGGGTCAGGGCTACCTGGAGTGTCCTGGCCCAGGGATGGAGATTCATGTGTTAACTATTTTCACAAGACAGTTATCATTAGATAGATGCCATTATGGTAGCCCAGCTAAGTCCTCTGGAACTGAGTGGGTTTTGCTTCTTTCCTCTTTCCTGTGAGCTTTGTAACATTTACCTGGACTTTTTATAAGGAATATGATGTGGATTAGTGGAAAGTGAACTAGACTTGTAGCCAGAAGGCCTGAGTTTGAATCCTGAACCCACCACTTACCAGCTATGGGATCTTAGGGAAGTCAGCTGTCCTCCTCCAGGCCTCAGTGTTCCCATCCCAAATGAAAGGGATTGGACCAAATGACAGCTAAGGTTCTTTTTAGCACGGATAATTCAGTGATTCCAAGTGGGGAATTTATGAAAGGTTACAGTTTGTATTCTGAACAAGGGAGTAGGTGAAACCGACTTCCCCTTCATTTTGTGGATTATTTGAGCCTAGCATTCTCTGAGACCAGTGAGGCCAGTTTAGGCCACTAATCTCTGGGTTTTGACCATGTCAGTCAAAACAGGACCCGACTGCAATCTATGAGAGGGTGTGCTTCTGCCCCTGATGGAGCGCCCTCCCTCTGAGTGCTAAGTGAAAGAAGTAACATTCTCCCAGGAAGCAGAAACTGTTTGGTTAGAGGCTCCAAGACCCGGCCCCTAAATTACATCATGATTTATTTCTCTCTGGCACAAAGCAGCATGACTGGATTGTAATGCTTCCCTCCTCGACTCAAAGCAGTTCTGGGGTGGCAGGTGCTGGTTACAGCCCTGCTCGAATGGGGACAGCAATGGGGGAGAGCACCCAAGCACAGAAGTTGTTTACCCCAACAGCCAAGGCTTCCCTTCCGTAAAAAAGTGCTTTTCCTTCAGGGTGGCACATCAGTGGTTTCTGTGCTGTAGGTACAGCTCGGCTGCAACTGCTGAAGTGTTTCTTGGATTGAGAAGTGCAGGGCGCAATCTGGTGCCTCTCCCTGCCAGCCCTCGGAGCCACTTCTGGGAGAATAAAAAGAGGGAAATGTGGCGGGGAGGTCTCAAGGTGATAAGAGATTTATTTTCCTCTTAATTGTTACAGCAAAGATAATTCCCAAGGAGGAGAAAGGGGGGGGAGGGGCTTTTAATGTTTCTTCCCTCCCCTGACGTTGCCCCTTCTCTCTGAGTATTCATGTCCCAATGGGCATACTTGACTGGTCTCAAAAAAGAGAAAGAGAAAGCGTGAGTGAGAGAGAAAGAGGGCGAGAGAAGGCGCCCAGGTCTGTGCCAGCATTAACAGACCTCTGAGTACAAAGTGAATGTGCCGGATTGGCAGCTGTTACTTACGAGTCCCTTTTCTTTATTACATTTTGTTTGGTAATAATTGAGAAGCTTTTATGCGGCGCTCCGCGTAAATGGCATTGAGTAGGAGGGTATGGACATGCTTTCTATTATTGTGCCCCTCATGCGTGTCTCCTTTTCTCGTGTTTCCAGAACCACACGTTGAGCCAGCACGCGCAGTAAGCTTCTGGCACTACAGGACTCCTCTCTGCAGAAGACTTGACGGAGACACAGTGGGGAGGGCCATTTGAGCATTACATCCAATCAAAGTGTCATTTGCAACCCAGATGTAAAACTCTAATGATTTGGCCATGAGGCGCTGCTATTATAAGCAGCTGGAAATGAATATTAATGGAAGAGATTAAAAGTATTCCATGCTCAGTATTTTTTATTGTCCCGCTTTAGCTAGTATACTTTGAGAGCTTCCGCGGCAGACTACGTTTCTAGCGTTAGAGAGATCGCTTTTTGGTGCTGTTGTCCTTCGTTGCTTCCTGTATTATACTGATAGTTTCCCCCCCTAAAAAAAATGAAGAAAAGATTAGGTGTGATTTTTTTCTGTTCCTTCTTTTCTTTCTTTCTTTCCTTTTTTTTTTTGTTGCTTTGTTAAACTCCTTTTAAATTGCAATCCTAGGTAATTGTGCATTGTGATGTGATTGCTTGGCTGTCGTCTGAATATTCCTTTTTAATTTTTTAATTAAAGACTAATGCTTTGATTGGATTTGCCAGTTCACCGGACAGTGATTAAAACTATGTAATGAATATAATCGGTTTCAGTGCAACTGGATGGTCTGCTTTTTAAATGTGACTTAATCTGATTGCAATAACTAGTACAGTTCAATAAAGGGAATACATGCAATTAGTGTCCGAGTGTTTGAATCCGGGGCTTGATCTGCACGTGATGTTTTCTGCACCTGTGTGTGTGAGTATTTATGTGGGTGAGTGAGTGTGTGTGTGTGTGTGTGTGTGTGTGTGTGTGTGTGTGTGTGTTTGGGGAGAAGAAAATGACAATAGTATTGGTTTCCCAAGGGTAGGGCAAGGGATGGGGTGGATGGGTGGGTGGAGGATGTTCATAGCCATAAAACCTGACTGAAAACTGAACAGGGCAACAAAACATACTTTTCCCTACCCTGTTAGCCAGCTCTCTGTCCCCCTGGTGGTGAATGACCATGTGTACCCTATTCAGGCCAAGCTCAGATGGTTGTCACAGGCTCCAGGCCAATACTTAAGCCCTGTTGCCAAGGAACAATCAATCAGTCCGCAAGCATGTATTATTATAGGATTTACAGCTGAAAGGGATCTGAAGCCTCATCTAGGTAAGGTCAGCTCCCTTATTTTATATGTGAGAAAACTGAGACCCGGAGAGAAGAAGGAACGTAACCGAGGTCACACAACTAGTAAGTGTCTAAACCCCAGCACATAGATCTTTTTCCTTTCAGACTCAGCACAGAGTGCGAAGAAACCTGCTTGTGAAGGTGTGGTCCTAAAAGGAGGTGACCGTCCATGGAGGACCTTTTTGGCCTGAGAGCATTACTCTGTCTCTAAAGCATAAGGCTCTTATTTTTCCCTCTGTGGTAGAAATGAAATTACTTAGCAGAATGTAGACCCTTACATAGAATTAGTTCTTTCACTATCTTTACCCTTGCTAATATTCCTACTTTTAGGAGGCAGTGTGGCTTAGTGACAGAACTGCCTTCAAATCAGGGAGATTTGGGTCCCCGTTCTGGCTATGTGATCTGGGGCAAGTCTTAACTATTTGATGTTCCCAGCAATTCTCTAAGTTACAGAAATGAATTGCACCAGCTTCGGCAGTGAACCTACAAATTCCTTACTGTGGTGAAACCACAGGTCCATCCTATGCTCCCGTGACCCTCTCCTGTGTCCTTCCCTGCCTCCCATGCTTTCATTATTGCTTTCCTGAATCCCAAACTGGAATATCAGAACTCCTCTCCCCCAAGAAATTTCACAGGAGGCAGGAAAAGGCATTACAGAGCTCTGTAGCACCGGCATAAAGCAACTAGGCAGATTGGTCATAATTATTATTTCTAATAAATGTGATATTATATAACAATTTTTTTTACCATCTCTATGCTTCCATTTTTTTTGTGCAGGGGGTGACATCTAATAACCCTTTTCACTGAAGGACAGAGTTAAATACTAGAAGGGTGAAGGTATTTCAAGTATAACAATCCTTATTCTGGTTCCACTGTATATGCATTCAGTGACCGTTAACATTTTTTATAGCATGTACATCTATGGTTCCAGTGACACATGGATTGTTGGGGCTAGATCTGACCCGGCCCCTCCCCTGCTCTTAGCTTCTTATTTCCTTCAGGGTAAAATGCAGATTCCTCAGCCTGGCATAAAAGGCTCTCCACTATCTTACTCCAACCTACCTCTCCACTCTTATTTTGAATGATTCCCTGAGACACATTTTATGTTCCAATCAAACTGGACTACCAGCTGTTCCCTGACTACACGTATTTGTGCAGGGAATCTCCCCCTTCCCTCTCCCTCCATGTAGCCTCGTCTTCGTCTGTTGCAACCTTCCTTTTCATTCAATGCTCAGTCCAGATGAGAAGCACCTTCATGAAGTCTGTGCTGCTACCTCCGTTATATGTAATATCTCCACCTTGGGAGTTTGGGTTTTTATTGCCCTCTTTCTCTCTAGCTTATATCATATTTGCTTGTATGTTAATCATAGCCTTTCTTCTTCCTCCTCCCCCTTAGAGAATAAGCTCCTTAAGGCCAAGGACAGAGTCTTTTTGTTTTTCTTTTCTTTTGTATTTTCCCTGGGTATCTAGCACAGCCCCTTCAAGTAGTCGGTATTTCAGGAATGTTCTTTCACTGAAGCGGATTGTTACAGAATCCAGTGTTTTCATCCTTTGGAGACCCAAAGAGAGTTTCACAAACCAGACCTGAAATACTAAGTTGTTTTTTTTTTTTTCCTAAGAAGCGGTGAGACCTATTTATTATGAGCATTTGGCTGTAAGTTTGTTTGGCTTTGGTTCATTTCTGGACTTGGTTAAGTAACAATTTTTTTCATCCCCATCTTTGGTTAATGAGATCCACACTTTAGAGTTTAGATTCCAAGGTCTCAACCTTCTGGGCTACAAGGTTCACTTCAATGGCAATCTATAAATCTCACAAGTCACATGACCTCTTTAGATCTCAGTTTCCTCATCTGTAAAACAAAGAGATTGGCCTAGATGACCTGAAATTCCTTCCAGCTTGAAAAGAATGATCCTACCATTTGCAGACTTTCTTGGGAAGTGCTTGTCTTATTATTGATGCAGATCCTAGAACACAGAATTCCAAAACGTAGATTTGTCAGAACCGGGAGGAGCACAAAACAGAATGTCAAGGCTGGAAAGGATTTTAGAACAGAATGTTTGAGCTGAAAGGGAACTTAGAGATTATTTGGTTCAGCTCTCACCCTTCCTTTACCAAAGAGGAAAGTAAGAACTAAGGAAGGAGGCCCATGGTGGTGACCAGGGAAAGTCCTTGTGGCTTAGGTAGCCCAAAACTTAGAATCCTTGTAATTCTGAATTGGAGCCACAGGACAACAGATTGTCACATACTTCATGAGAACAAGGGTACATCTGAGTATCATTCTCTGAGCAAGGGAAATGTGTGTGTGTGTGTGTGTGTGTGTGTGTATGTGTGTGTGTGTGTGTGTGTGTGTGGAGGGGAGGGGGTTGGGGAGAGATTACCAAGGTGTGGGCAAGGCAGATGTTAAATCTCTGGTTCTTCCTGGTGTTCGATGGAGGAATCAGTAGACTCTCAGATCCTGGCTAGTTATTAAGGAGTGGGATAATTTTACTAGGGGTGATGTGTCCCTAAGCTCACTCCTTTGGGAATCTATGACTCTCTAGGAGGAATTCCAGAAGCCTAAGTTTTGGGGTTTATAGACCATTGCTTGATCATGTCCTTGTCTGACAAGGGCAGAGTTTGGCTCGCAAGGTGAGTGGAATCAGGACCTGATCAATGCAGCCCATGTGCTGCATGGCCCTGTGACTCAGCATACTCTTGGGGGGCCAAAGGAAATCTGGCTTCAGACAGGTAAGAGTTTTAAGCACAAAGAAAAATCTATAATAGTGAAATCTTCCCAGACCCCCCTGACCCGTAGGAGTCTCTTCTGCCTCTGAACTCAGACCATTTATTTAGGGCCCGTACACCCACTGTAGGACTTGACCACATACTGCCTTGTGATAGCTCTTCAATGATTCTCTTGTATTATTGATATTCAACTTTTCCTGGGGGTTTGTTTGGCCTGCTCC
The DNA here is from genome assembly GCF_028372415.1 of Notamacropus eugenii. Taxonomy (NCBI): domain Eukaryota; kingdom Metazoa; phylum Chordata; class Mammalia; order Diprotodontia; family Macropodidae; genus Notamacropus; species Notamacropus eugenii. The sequence continues at coordinate 464,466,051 of NC_092872.1, read as the reverse complement.
CCTACAGAGTAAGGGGACGACTCCTGGGGGGCTTGGAACCTCATCCAACCTGTCTTTGTAGTCCCCCACCTCATACTGGGATTTGTACATAGTAGGTGATCAATAAAGATGTGTTGAATAATTGATGATAATAATAATACAAAAGATTTAATATTACAGCCTCTATATAAATACATTTATTTATAAACATAATTTATAACTACCACTTCTTTTTACTTTGAGACAATTACTGATTGTAGATGTGTGGTCATCTCTTTTTGGGGGGGAGCCTTCCAGGTTCCTTCCAGCTTTAGTGCCAGGGCTCAGCTCTTCTCCTCCCCTTACTCAGCCCAGGCAGATTTGGTTGTCCAGGCTCAGGGAGATAGAGGTGGGCTCCCAGAAGCAACAGGTTTGGAAGCCACTTGTGTGCCTCTCTTTAGGCAACCTATCAGGCAGGCAAAGCTCTGCCCTCCCTCAGTTCTACCAGCCACATGCTTTCCCAGCCCAGAGCAGACATACGGCAAGCCCTGACAGACTACAATAAATAATAATAGCTAACATTCATATAGCACTTACTATGTGCCAGCTACCCTCTAAAGTGCTTTATGAGGATTATCTCATCTGATCTTCACAACAACCCTGGGAGGAAGGTGTTGTTATCCCCATGTAACAGAAGAAGAGACAGGTTAAGTGACTTAGCCAAGGCCACACAGCTGGGAAGTGTCTGAGGCTGCATTTGAACTTAGGTTTCCTGATTCCAGGGCCTGCATCCTAGGTGGCACACTGTGCCACTTGGCTGATCATATAGTCCAACACTTTTCATTTTATGGAGGAGAAAATAGATGCACAGGGAGAAGAAAGGATTTGCCCAAAATCTCGTATTAAATAGTAGAGACAGAATTTGAATTCAGGTCTTCTGACAACAACACAGTGTTTTTTCCATGATACTTCACTGCTTCTTAATCGTGATAACAATGTGGAGAACAGAATTTAGTATCTAAGTGACCTTGGTGAGTCACATTTCATATTCTCTCTAAAGCAGCCAACAGATGTTCAAAGGGATTGAGGACATGAAATAATATGAATACTCTAATAAATAACTTAGTGGTAAAATAATACTAATACTCTCCCTAATTAATAAAGCAGCGAAATAATACTGATACTCTCCCATCCTTCATGTACCCATAACTGTCCCTTTCCCTTCCCTCTGCTCTAGAATGTAGGGAACCTTTTAGCTCATTAACATGATGGCCATTTGTAAATCATGCACCCTGACTGTATCCTCATTTTCCTTCCACTAGAAACTTGGACTTTTTCCCTGGAACCCTGAGACAAAAAGGAATGAAATCTACCTCTCTCTGGCTCCCACTGAGGAGGGGAGCAGTGTGGTCCAGATCATTCATAGATAGAATCCCAGACTTCCCAGGATCATACATAGAGAGCTAGAAATTTCCTTAGAGAAGTTCATCTATTCCAAATCCCTCATTTTACAGATGAAGAAAGTGAGGCCTGGAGAAGAAGAATGATTTGCTCAAAGCCATTCAGCTAACAAGTAGCAAAGGTCCCTAGACTTCATTCTCCCTGCTTCTCTGTGCTATTTATTTGTTTAAAATACAACACAGCTTCCCTACACAATTACAATTTGCTCAGAATGAGGGTAAATATGAGTTTGCATTCCTCGAGTGCATAGGGAAGAAGGCTAGGGGAAAGACTTCTGGAAATTGGGAATCTCAAATAACATTTTTTAAAAGGGGGGAAAAAAGCATAGCGGTTAACTACATTGCAGATAACTGAGAGTTGACTGTAAATATTGGTCCACATCAACATCTCTTTGGATTGTAAGGCCTTTGAGGGTAAGGGTGCCAGAGCAGAGCCCAGCACTCTTTCCTGTACAAACAGAAAACTTGAGTTCCTAGAAGTTGCCTCTGTTAGCTTGGCCCACCAAGGCCTTTCTGTGGGCTTCTCTCCCCTGAGCCCGGATTGGTCTAATTTCAGGTGCTTGTAATTCATGCCGCAGGCTGCAGGCAGAATGTAGTTAGAGCTGTATTGCTGTTAACTTATTTGTGGAGTTATTAATTACTGAAAGGCGCAAACCGTGCTTCTTTGCATAAAAATATGTTTGAGCAGTTTCTACTTAAACTTTAAAGAGAACGTTAATCAATTTCATTTTAACAAAATGACCTTAAGCAGGGAAAAAATGATGTTATTTGCCCAAACAGGCAAATTAATTTCCCTCTCTTGAGAAATCTGGAAAATTTCCAGAAATAGCTATGTATAATTTACACCTGCCCTGGTCCTTCCTGAGTTCTGGGCCCAGCCTGACCCCACTTAAGACCCTAGCTGCCCTTTAATCTAGACAAAAATGAGACCATGTAGTACCTTAAAGAAAGATCTGCCCTTTTCCTCTTCCTCCACACCCTTCCCCCACCTCCCTTGGTCATTATTCTCCTCTCTTGGCCTTTGACTGAGACCTGGAGAAGGCACAAGTGAAATGCAGGGGTGTTACAATCTCCAGGAGCTCCGTTCCTGTCAAGGTCATGAAGAAAAAGCCGCAAGGAAGGGCAAGGCCCTGCAAGGGATGGGGGCTTCTCAACATGAGGCATCTTGGGAATGGCAAAGATGGAGTCACACAGCAGGTAATTATCCTGCCAACCTCCAGGCTTTGTTCAGGAGGCACGTGACTGAGCCGATGAACGGTAGAGTGGTAAGTTTGCTTATCCTGTCTATTTCCATTCCCCTCTCCTACCCCCCCAAGGAATTGCAATGACAGCGGTGTGTCCGAATGTTAAAATGTGGTAGGTGGTGATTACATTCTAGGATGCCCTATTGCTTTAGATCACACTAGAATGAATACACTGGTGTGACATCGAGAAGCAGGCTCAGTTATTTCTGTACAGGACTGAGACTTTGGAACCCTGTCTAAGGATGGCACAGGGGCGAGGACCTGCACTCGGTCCCTTCTCTGAAGCCTCACGGTACTGTAAGGGTGACCTGGGGCTCTCTGAGGCCATGTCAGTACAATCTAAATCCTATCAGTTTCTACCATTCTGGAAAGCCTTCCAATATGGGCTTGGCTGCATACTTTATGTCAGCCAAGGACCAGCCAAGCTAAGTTAGGAAAGATTTGCCCTTCTGGGGACTGCAAGTGATTACTGTTTTGGCAACAAGGATTCTTCCAAGTCACAGAGAGCCTGGGAAGTCAAAGGTTCTGGAAGTATTGAAGTTGGGGTAGGGGGAAAAAGGAATGAATTGCATGATGTGATGAGGGAGATAGACTATCTTGGGATAGCTAGGTGGTGCAAAGAATAGAATGTTGGACTTGGAATCAGAAAGACCTGAGTTCAGATCTTGCCTCAGACACTTAATTGCTATGGGAACATGGGCAAGTCCCTTGACTTCTCTCAGCCTCAGTGCCCTCATCTGTAAAATGGGAATAATAACAGTGCTGACCTCATAAGGTTATTATGAGGATCAAATGAGGCAATGTATCTAAAGCATTTTATAAAACTTAAAGTGATCTATAAGTATTATTATTAATGCTACCACCACATTATGTTTTCACCTTATTCTGACTGAATCCAAGAAAGGAGGAAGTGCTTTATAAAAGAATTCTGCTCTGTTAAGTTTTTCAGGCCTTAAATACTTTATACTTTAGAAAGTATTTTCATATACATTGGGTTATTTATGTTCTGAATGAAGAGGTTGTATTTTATGGCCTCTAAGATTCCTTCAAGCTCTGAATCCATGATCTATCTGACAGACAGACAGACAAATCCATGATGTTACAAGTACGAAGAAATGCTGGACATCTGGAGAAGAGGAGATCATTTCATAACCCTAGGCCTCAGTCTTGGCTCCTACAGAATGATAGCCCAATGAAGTGGATAGGATGGATATTATAATGGAGATCTTATAGACAGGATTCATGATTTTGGTGGGGATTGGTTAGAAGGAATTCTCCAATTCTGAGCTCCTAGAAATCTGTGATGGTTTTCCCCTTCCCGAAAAAGCAATTTGTCATAGTGAATGGAAGGCTGATGCTGGGGTTAACACCAACCAGCTTTGTGATTGTGCTGTGGGCAGATCACTGATTTCCCTGTGTCCTTGGAAGTTGTTTTTTAAAGACTCTAAATTATAGATAAAAGGTGCGTTGGTGTCAGTAGGGGGAATCCTGCAACTCACAAAAAAAGAAAAAAGATGGTCATCATTTCTCAAATAAGAAAACAGGTAAATTGATTTACCCAAGGTTACACAGATAGGAAACATCACAGGCAAGATTTGAACTCAAGTCCTCTAGATTTCAGAGCTAATGAATGCTCTTTCCACCATACCATACAGTCTCTTTTCCAAAGTCAGGCAGCAAGATAGTTTCAGAGCTTGATTTCCAGCCCAAGACTTGTTCTGTCAACCACAAGTGACCTATGCCTTGGATTTCAAAAGACATACAAGTCCTCTGCCATGTTCTCTTCTCATAAGCAGAACTTGGATCAGTTATAGTCTTTTTCAACTAAATTCCATCTCTCCTTTGTTCGTGTATAGCCAAGTAGGTGGAATTCCTCAAAAACTCTTCTATGTCAGTAGACCAGAACACTATCCCCTGCAGTCATTCTCAGGCATAGAACATTCCAGCTGTAAAGAAATCTGCATATGGCATGATTTGGTTAATGGCCCAGTGAAGAATGTCCCAATAAAACTTCATCTTCCAGAACATCAACTCTGTTATGATAACAATAGTTACCATTTAAATATTAAATATTATCATTAAAATAAACAACCCTATGAGGTAGATGCTCTTATGATCCACCTTTTAGAGGTAAGGCTGAGGGAACTTAATTGATTCACCCAGGGTCTTAACAGCTACTAAGTAACTAGAGCAGAATTTGAACAAAGGTCCTCCAGGTTCCAGGTCCTGTTCTCTATCCACTGTTCCACTTGATTTACCTTTAACCCGATGTGTGACTAGCAGCAAATCTTTTTCTTCTCTGGGCCTCAGTTTCGTCCTCTGTAAAATGAGGAGATTGTGATTGTGACTCTGACATTCTGTGTTTATATTTCTATGGTAAGTGCTATTTAAATGTTAGCTACTATTATTTAAAGGAGAGTAGAGGTAGTTTCCCAGGGTCTAGAGCTGGAGCACTATAGGATTAGCTGCAGCCTTTCAGCTGTATGGTCTTGCCCCATTATTCTGTAGAAGCTAAGGTTTTGGCCAAGCTGTGAAATGATTTCTCCTTCCCCAAGTGTTCCGAATTTTGCTCAGGTCTCTCCTTTGCACTTACAGACTTATAGGATCATTGATTCAGAGCTGGAAGATACCTTAGAGACCATTAAATCCAACTCCTTTATTTTAAAAGTGAGAAAACTGAGGCCCATAAAGGTGAAGGGACGTGCCTACAATCACACAACTCGTTAGGGTGTAAGCATTCTCATACTCATATTTTCATTTACTTTGATCTCCCTTATTTTATACTTCCTCTTATAGAGCAGGACCTGTGTCTTACATCTTGGTAGTGGCCCAGTAAAGACTGTCCCCATAAAGTTACCACCTCCACAGACTGACTCAACAAATGTATCTAGCCAATGGATCAAGAGCAGGGCCTTTTATATAGTAGGTTCTTAGTATTTACTGGATTAATGGGGAATGACTGAACAAATTATTGTATACGATTGTGATGGAATATGTATGTATATTATGTATAATATATGATGGAATATGCTATAAGAAATGACAAGCAGGATGATCTCAGAAAAACCTGGAAAGACTTACATGAACTGATGCAAAGCAGAGTGAACAGAACCAGGAGAACATTATATATAGAAATAGCAATATTGTACAGTCATCCGCTGTGAATGACTTAGCTATCCTCAGTAATACAGTGATCCAAGACCATTCCTAAGGACTTATGATAAAAAATGCTATCTACCTCCAGAGAAAGAACTGAAGTATGAGTGCCGATCAAAGAATACTTTTTGGGGTTTTTTTTGTTTTCTTTTTTTCTGTGTTTTCTTTCACAACCTTACTAATATGGAATTATGTTTTGCATGACTGTGTACATGTATAACCTATATCAAATCACTTGCTTTCTCATGGCAGGGGGAGGGAAAAGAGGAAGGGAATTTGGAACTCCAAAACTAAAAACAAAACAAAGGTTAAAAATCATTTTTACATGTATTGGGAAAAATATTAAATTTTAAAAAACATTTACTGGATTGAGTTGATTGTATGAATAAAGTGACAGACCTCTCTTTCTCCTCGGTCTTCTACCCTCCTTTCCCTCCCTACCCCCAAGCTTGACCTCGTCTGAGTCTCCAAAGTTGGCTGGTGTACCCAAAAGGATGGATGTGGGAGCAGGGTCATGTTGGACAGAAGACAGTTATGGGTTGCTACATAGGGGCTTGAAAAACTTTCCAAGCTTTGCACTGGAATCTTAAGGGGACTTGTTAATATTTAGGGTGACAAAATGCTAGTTAGGGTCTCATGTGTTTCATGGTGTTGCTCTAAGTTCTGGACCTGGCATTGGTGCAGGCTAGACCAGAAGATGATTCCACTGAATCTAAGCTCTAATAGGTAGGGACCTGGGTTCTATTCCTGTAAAAAACCCTCAGAAAGGGTGTACATGAGATCATCCTTGGTATTTCCCATATCTTTAAACTCTTGCTGTGCATAATATAACACAAAAATAAATGTCTCCACGCCCAGCCTAGAAGCACCTGTCATCCCTGTCATCCTGGCTGCTCCTGGAATGTTGTCAGTGAACCTCCAGAGGATCAGTCTGTATCCCAATATTTTTATTCAACTACAATAAAAAGCAATTGTTTTATCCTCCTGTGCACCTAGAATACTGAATTTGAAGGCATAATAGCAGGATAGGGACTCGACCCAGTGTAGTTTCCATGTAAGTTCCACCAAACAAGATAATAAAAACAGTAATCCACACATGAATGAGTGACAGCAGGGGTTGGCTTGTCCCCAACCATGGTCAGTCCAAACTGTGAAACTAAATGAAAAATAGGGCCACAGCAATAAGAATAATCAACATAATCCTCTGAATGTTAAACATAAAAAAAAAAAAAAAGCAAGATAGAGGCTTGTTCTGGAACCAGTTCTCGCTGAATTCCTTCAAATAAGAGATGAGAAAAATGACAAAGATAGGAGGTGACATTCAACAGGCACTGTGGCATAGGAAACTGAGGGCTGGTCCAAAGAGTCAAGATAGCCTCTGACACTTATCACCTTCTCTCTCCTAATTATTTCCTATTTATCCTGTACGTAGTTTGCTTTGTATGCATTTATTTGCATGTTGCCTCCCCTCATTAGATTAAAAACTCCTTGAGGCCAGGGACTGTCTTTTGCCTCTTTTTGTATCTTCACTGATTAGCACTGTGCCTGGCACGTGGTAGGCTCTTAAGAAATGTTTATTGATTGGTTTTGGCTGCATGCCTTTGGATGAGTCATTAAACTTTTCAGTGTTCCAGATAATTCTTTAAGACTGCTGATCTTCATTGGAAGAGAAAGTTTCCTTGTGGTATCTCCCTATACCAGTGAAGGGCAACTAGGTTGCATAGTAGATAGGGTGCCAGGCCTGGAGTTAGGAAGATTCATCTTTCTGAGTTTAAATATGACCTGAGATACTTATTAGCTATGTAACCTTGGGCAAGTCACTCACCCCTGTTTGCCTCAATTTTTTTATCTGTAAAATAAGCTGGAGAAGGAAATGGCAATCCACTCCAGTATCTTTGCCAAGAAAACCTTAAATGGGGTCATGAAGAATCAGATATACTGAAAAACAACTCAACAACATACCAATGAAATTATAAGTCCTGACCAAAAAAACCTATAATTTATAGAATAAGGTTTGCAAAGTGCTTAGAGAAATCCATACAGCAAATCACCCTGATCACCCCAACTACACATACTTATCTTATTTGATCTTTACAACAATGAGGTGGAGGGGGTGGAGCCATGATGGTGGCGTAGAAGAACAGACCTGCTCTAGCTCTCCCCCTGTAACCCATAAAATACCTGTAAAAAATGACTCTAAACAAATTCTAGAGCAGCAGAAGCCACAAAACAACAGAGTGAAAGAGATTTCCAGCCCATGGCAGCCTGAAAGGCCGACAGGAAAGGTCTATTGCACCAGGCTCAGAGTGGAGCACAGCCCAGCCTTGGCCACATGGCACAGACAGGACTGGAGCAGGCTTTAGGGCACAGAATCCCAGGTAGCAACAGCAGTTCCCAGATTTCTCCACCCATGAACTCCAAAGACAGCTTCAAAGGTCAGTAAGAAAGCTTTTTCACCTGGATGAGAGGGGTATATGATCTGTCCCCAGCCCTGGCCCCAGGGTGGCAGCAGCCACTTTTGGAGCCCTTGGCCTAAAATCCCTGGGGAAATCGAGCGACTGATTTGGGTCTCAGTCCTGAGTGACAGTCCTGGGGTGAGGAGGAACACTGGCACTGGCGTGGTAGAACTGGTGGTAGTTGTGGAGAGGGAATCCTACTCACAGATCCTGAGCAGAAAAGAGTGGTTGTGGTTGCTCACAGACCAGAGTGCAGGCCAGTAAACACATCTCCTTTGATTGTGCCGCCTTGGAGGAACTGAGAACTTAGAGGTCCCTAACGTGTACCCTCCACTTGACAAAGGACTCAAAAGTCAAGTAATTGGCTGGGAGAATGCCCAAAAATGGGGGAAAAAAAAATAAGACTATAGGAGATTACTTTCTTGGTGAACAATCCTATGAGGTATATACCCTTAGATTCCCTATTTTACACATGAGGAAATGGAGGCTCCAAGTGGTTAATTGATTTGCCGTGGGTCACACAACTAGAAAAGGTCAAAGGTGGATTTGTACCCAGGTCCTGGCTGGCTATCACTATCGCATCCTGTCCCTTGACACTTCAGACAGGAATTCATGTGGAGGCTCCTTTCAAATAGATACTCGAGGAAGGTGGCAGAAGTCAAGGGCCTTGAAGACAGCCCTTCCCAGGAGCTCTGGAGTCTGGAGCTTTATTGTGACACTGTGTACAGACAGAGCCAGCCTCCGGGAAGGATTTGAAAGAAAAAAAAATAATCAAGAGCTCTGAGAGTAAGATCAAGATAAGATAATTACCACATCACCTACAGCCTTCTTAACAGAGTATGAATCTTCATTGCTCTATTAATGAACTGCAACTTAATCGCAAGAGAGTTTTGCAGAGGGCCGTCAGAAGGAATTTAAAAAAAAAAAATCATTTTAGATCATGATGACATTCATCCAATACTTGGATAGTTCTGTTTCCTTTGTGTGACTGATCTTTCCTCACCAGCTTGGTCATTACTGGCCACTTTGATTCAAATGAGTAAAGTGCTGGCAAACTTTAGAGTCCACTATAAATATTGTTATTATTATAAGTTATTGCCATTGTTATTTCCCCATACAGATCTTCTGGCTCCAGACAGGCTGGTCTCCTTCCTCACTATGCCTTGAACATACCTCAGTTTCTCTCACTCCCTGATATTTTCTAGTACTCCCCTTCATTCTCGCCTCACACCTGAGAGGCAGGGGAAACCTACAGGTAAGTAGAGAAGAAGAAAAGAGGCTTCCTGAGCTTACGTGATTGGTGACTGAACCATTTGAAGGGAGTGTCTGAGCTGAAATTGGAACAAGGATCTCTCCTAAACCCCAGGCCAGTCATTTCTCCACAACTTCAAGCTCTGGAATTACCTTAGCTCCTCCTGCCCCACCCCTCCAGTATATTTAAAACAAAAGATTTTGTTCCAGCCCCACCTTCTCAAGGAAACCTTCCTGAATCATGCCAGTCTACTCTTCTAATACTTCCTCTCCCAGGCTACGGCACTTGTCCTCATTCAGTTAGCACTTAATCTCACCTTGTCCTTTATAGCTAGTCACCTCAACACATGTGTGAGTGTTAGCATCCCAGCTAAACTGTGAGGTTCCTGAGGACAGACATTCCTCCTATTTCTCTTAGAAAGTCGATCAGTTAATAAACATATATTAAACTAGGGCAGTGGATAGAACCCGGGACCTGGAGTCAGGAAGACCTGAGTTCAAATCTAGCCTCAGACACTTAGCAGCTGTGTGACCCTGGGCTAGTCACTTAACCCTGTTTGCTTCAGTTTCCTCGACTGTAAAATGAGCTGCAGAAGGAAATGGCAAATCACTCCAGGGTCTTTGCCAAGAAAACCCCAAATGGGGTCTTGAAGAGTCAGATACAACTGAAACGATTTAACAGCAACAAACTACTTTGTGCATATTTGTATTTCTACTACTTTTATTTATTCAGCTTATATATGTCCCTATTGTTTCCCCATTAGAACAATTTCCTTGCAGGTAGGGATGGTTTCATGCATTCTATTTGGCATATAGTCAGCATTTAATAAATACTTGATTGATTGATTGATCAAACGTCTTCCGTGTGTCAGGCATCATATTCGGTGCTGGGGATACAAAGTAAAAAGTTAAGTAACTGCTACTCTCAGGAAGCTGTCACTCCATCAGCGTTAGGACGGGATAAGGCCACTTTCTAGATTTAAACCTAAATCTATGACTTTAACAATGACATCCTTACAGGACTGGGTGTAAGTTGGTGCTGGATCAAGTACTTGTCAGTTTTTTTCTTCATGAGTAGATTCAGGTGAAGGGAAAACAGTGGCCTTGATCCAGGGACAGCCAGGCCAGCACTGGCTAAGAGGTATCATCTGAGTTAAGGAAAACTGGAACACTAGACCACACAAGCAGAAGGTTGGTTGTATTTCTGTCCATGGAACAACCTCGGTCTCCGAGGAAACTTTCTGACCAATGGCCCTGACCTACCTAGGTCATCCAGCATATCAGGACTTTCCGTGTCTTGGTTCTGACTTGCTAAGCCCCTTTTCTGGCCCCCCTGGGCTGCCCTGTGTAAATTGGTCATTTCTTTTTTCCAGTGGGCTGTTTGTGGACCCTCCCATCAAAGAGCCACAGGTGGACCGTTGAGCCCTGACTGGCAAGAGAACCTTCTCCTGATATGGAAGATGAGCAAGGACCCAAGCAAGAAAGCCTTTACTTTGGGAAAGGGAAGGAGAGATATTCTAAGGAGGAGACCCAGGATTCAGAGGAGGGGGAGATCCCCAAAGGATGTGTGGGGTGGGAGGTTCTGGGATGGTGGGCTGGCTGGAAAGGACTGGCTCCCCTGCATGCGCATGCGCGCACACACACGCGCGCGCACACACACGCACACACACCCCACAGCATATGGAATAATGCTGCCTTCCCCCACAGTTTCCAGGAGGCTCAGCAGGGGGTGAGAGTTCCACATCTGACTTTCCTTGTGTTCGTTAGACTCTTGGTGTAATTAAATGTTACATTGAATAATCCAGCCTGCACAGGGCGGTGTTCCTCCTCTAAGCTCTGGAGATGCTTGGGAAAGGTTTGGGGAACTCAGCTGTGGGCTGATTGCCCCAAGATGATGCCTCAGTTCTGCCTCTGTCCCACACCTCACTTTGGAACTACCACTGATGTCATCTCCATCGCAGGATCAGCCCTCCCTGTGGGGGAGGGGCCCCAACAGCAGTGGGCTCCAAGAGAGAAAAGGTTCAGTTTGAGATGTCCTCTGTTGTACCCTAAAAAACCCACCAAAGCACAAATGGAGAGATTATTGGGGGGACAGGAGGAGAATTGCAAGGGTGGGTCCCATCTTACCCCCACCCCTATATGACTTGGACCAGTCCCTTAACCCCTTTGGCCTCAGTTTCCTTATCTGTAAAACAAGGAAGCTGAACTAGATGGTGCGTTAGGGCCCTTCACAGCTCTACATCTATGATCCTGTGTGCTATGTTCCTTTGCAATCACCCTGGATCAATCCTGGGCCAACCCTTGAATTCTGTTCTGAGGCACAGAGCAGAGAATCTTGACACCCTGCTCCTTCACCTGATTGGGAATCTTGGCTGCTTTGCTTTTAGATCAGAGTAATTTAGACTGGCAAGGATCCTTACAAATCATATATTCAGATGAGGAAACTGAGGCTCAGGGAAATGAAATGGCTTCCCCAAAGTCACAAAATGTGTTAGCAGAGACAAGGCTCACATCCAGGACCTTTATTGCTTGATTTCATCATACTCTCCTTTACACTGCTGCACTTGTATCCCTTAAGTACATTAAATATGGCAGTCGGTGATGGGGAGTGGATGGCGGACTGGAGACATGCCCAAAAGACACCAAAGCAATTCTGGATCTAGAAGTGACCTCACATTTTCAGATGAAAATACTAACCCTCAGGGAAGTGAAATGATTTGCCCAAGGTCACTTGGCAGAGTCTGGATGGGCCTAACCATTGGAATTCTCTCCTTAAGAATGTGTCTTTGTCTTGTGGGGGCAGGTGGTGTTTGTGTGTGTGTGTGTGTGTGTGTGTGTGTGTGTGTGTATTATACAGAGTAATTAAGTGTCAGAGGCAGGATTCAATGCCAGGTCTTCTAATTCCAAAGGCAGTGTGCATTCTATATCACTAGGCTGCCTCTCCAGTCCGCAAAACAGAATGAGGGTCATTTTCTGCTTCCCTCCATTTTCATAGTCACTGTTTCTACGGTTGACCCATGTAAGACTAGGATATGGAAACTGGAGAAGTTGATTTGCTTAGCTCCCCAATTTTGAAAGCCACAGCCCTTCTATCAACCTGCATCTTCATTCACTCATCTCTTCCCTACTTGCCTCTGAAAAGAGGACCATTTTCACGGATAAGCCAAAAGACAGAGAGAGAGAGAGAGAGAGAGAGAGAGAGAGAGAGAGAGAGAGAGAGAGAGAGAGAGAGAGATTTCCATTGGGTTTTGTAATGCAGAAAATGAATGTACAGTATTTGCAGCTGGTCTGCCTTCCTAATTATGTTGTCCTGAGGCTAATTTTGCAATGAGTTTGCATTCCCTGAGCAGACACCAGCTGGCCTGGGCCAGAAGTGGCCTGGGAGGTGACATAGGGAAGCCAGCCCGGGACTCAGAACCCCCTTGTTGACTTTGTTGCAGATAATCCCCAAAATGGCTAAGCCAGGGTCAGGTAAGGGGGCAGTGTGTTTTCATATAAAGAACGTGAGATTCAGAGTCTTAGGACCCAAGTATGGATTTCAGCTCTGCTGTTTATTCCCTGTATTGTTTTTGGCCAGTCTTTCAACTTCTGTGGAGTACCTCAGTTTCCTCTGAGGAAAAAATGAGGGCAGATTCAGCAAAACTTATTAAGCACCTACTATGTGCAAGATACTGTGGCAGGTTCTAGGGCTATGAGGATGAAATTTTTATAGGCCCTTCTCCAGGAAGCTTATGGTTTACAAGGGGTGAGGGGGAGACAGAAAGTGAATGAGGCTTGCAGGGGCCACATATACAAATAACTATGATACAAGAGAAAGTGAGAAAAGCATGTGGAGAGTCCCCAGTAAAATGTTAAGAGAAATTTGAGAAAGAATCTGTTTGGGGAGACGATAAGAAGGAAGGGCCAGGAGGGTGGTGGGATGGGTAAGGAAAGGTTTTATTAAGGGAGGACACTAGAGATTGAGACCCTATAGCCTAAGACATGGAGTGTATTGCAAGGCATGGGGACCGGTGCAGCCAAAGGCACATAGATGGGCCACCAAGTAGTATAGTTTGGCTGGAACATGGAATGATGATGGACAAGCTTCCTTCCAACTCGAAATCCTATAAAACTTACAAGAGTTAATTGTCTTTTCTGGACACAGCTTTCTGCAAGCGGCTATGAATGGAATTTTGGACAACAGCCCTGAATTTGCCTCTGGGTCCTGTCTAGAATCCCAGATGCCAACATTCCCTGGGTTATTGGCTCAGGGACTGGCACTCTCAATTGATGATTGCTTCCCAATAAGGTAAGGGTCAGGACAACACTTCCTGTGGGGGGGCTGGAAGAGAGAGAGAAGACAGTGGCCCCAGGGGTGGATGCCCATCTGTTACAATCCATTCACAGGTCTGACAAGAACTTGCCTGGCCTTTGAACCTAGATTTTAGAGGGTCAAGTGTGTGTTTCACTTGGTCTGTGTGGTTGTGCGTGCAAGAGTTCACCCCCCAAATCCTTTTTAATACCTTACACTTGAACAGTATTTATACCTTTCCGAGGTCATTCACACCCAATATATTATCCCATTTGATCCTCATAATTGCCTTGTGTGAACTTGTCAGGAGAGGGATAATTATCTCCATTTGACAAATGAGGAAACTGAGTCTCGGGGCTTTCAGATCATTTGTTCAAAGTCACACAGTTAGTTAAAGGTAGAGGCGAGACTCAAATATAGCTTTTCTGATTCTTAGAATGTAGTATCCCGCCCACTCCACCACACTACCTCTCACAGAGAGCAGCCTCCCCCTTCCTGTGCAGATGTTTTTGTGTGGCAATGATTCTAAGCTTCTGCAAGGGGGGAGGGAGGGAAGAAGAGGGGGAAGTGAAGAGAGGGATATGTCTCCTAGAAGAAATGGTTCCATTTGGAAGGATGTTTTAAACATGGAGAGAGCCCATATTACCCAAGGCTCAGTGCTGGATGCAAAATCATCTCCTGAATATTCAAGACCCCATAGACCCTTCTTTCTTTTTCCTTCTTTTTTGCCCTGTGCTGAGTCTTAAGTGAAAATGATCTTTCTTTTTTTTTTTTTTATCCTTCCTTTTTTTTTTTTTAAAGGAAAAGAGATCTGTCTTTTGTTCCACCTTTCCCCCTGGGGCCCCTCCAGAAGAGGTCGACACCATCCCAGTTTGAGAAACACTCTTTCGAACCAATCGCTGCCTGGCACTATTCCCTTGGGCGCCTGGCATGGGCACCGTGCCATCCGAGCAGATGGCCTTGATTGCAGGCAACCCGGAGACCCTGCATGCGAATCAAGTATGGGTGTTTACAGCATCATTTCCCCGCTGAGAACATCAAAATGGCAGTCCATGCCGAGCTCCTGGGCCTAGTTAGAAGGATGAACCATCACTAATTCTGTGCCGGGCGAGACAGTCTTAAAAAATGAGGCATCTCTGCTGTTGCTGAGAGGTATCTCTCCCTTGCTTCCTACTCTGTCTGCCCTACTACCTCCTCTCCCTCTCCTTTGTAAAGAGACATAGGGGAAGGACTTTATTCTGGCGGGTGGTTCCCTTTGACTGGGGCCCCACTCCTCTGTACCCCCCTAAATCATCTCTGTGCTTCAAGGTCTGGCTCACATTCTACTTCCTCTATGATGCCTTCCTTGATAAACCTGAACCCTTTCTCTATGCATCCCCACTTTGTGACCAACTCTGAGTCTCAATTTCAACCAACTCTCTGAGACTATGAGATCATGGATTTTCAGCTGCATCAATTGAGGGAATATAGTCTGTACCAGATGGAAGATCCCTTTCTTAAGGGTTTTCTGATTGTTTTATATGATTTGCTCTTGTCCCCATCTCCATTCCCACCCCCACCCCCACTAGACTGTGAGCCCCTCTAGGGCCAGAATTGATTTCATGGTGCTTACCATGGGATGAGGGTGGGGTTGGGGCACACACATAGAAGGTACTGGATAAATATGAGATATGACTCTACAGTGATAAGACTTGCTTCCTTGTGTGACTCCAAAATTTGCTCTGAAGGTGATTCTGAAAGAGGATTTCCATTCACAATGGGAATAGTGGCTGCATTGTTGGAATAAGTGTGCCATCTCCCAAGGGGACTATATGGAAGGTGATGATGACAACATGAATGGAAAGTTCTGGTGTGATAGATAAAAATTCAGTCACCTTATTTTATTCAGTCTTGTTCATGTTGGTTGAATGGTCCCAAGGAAGCTGCTCTGGATGAGTCTGACTTTCAAAAGGACTAGGATGGAGGCTGTAAAATAACCGGGCACAACACTTACCCTCCTTCTACAAAGGCTTCCTTTAGCTTTCTTCAGCTCTTTGGCTTATAGCTCTGAAAATTTGATAGCTCTCAGATTTGAAGGGAACTTGGAATCCAACCTCATCGTAAAGAAATGGAGCTTAGAGATGTTAAATGATTTATATAAGGTCATGACAAGGTAGAGATTTTGAACCCAGGTCTTTGAACGCCAAATTCAGCACACTTTCACCCAACAAGTTGAGCTATAGAACTTGAGAGCTATAAGGGACAGAATGCATAGTCCAACTCCTTTGTTTTGTAGAGGAGAAAATTGAGACCAGAGAGGGAAAGTGATTTGCCCATAAGTCAATACACTAGCATCTAGATGACACAATGGGTAGCATGCCAGGCCTGGAGTCAAGAGGACTTGAGTTCAAATCCAGCCTCAGACACTTACTAGCTGTGTGAACCTGGGCAGCTCACTTCACCCTGTTTGCCTTGGTTTCCTTATTTCTAAAATGAGCTGGAGAAGGAAATGGCAAACCACTCCAGTATCTTTGCCAAGGAAACCTCAAATTGGGTCACAGAGAGTTCAGTCACAACTAAAATGACTGAATAACAATACAGGGCGGGTAAATTACTGAAGGCAGAATTCAAATTCAGGCCTTCTGTCACCAACTGGAGTTCTTTTCCTGTTACTCTATGCTGTCTCCAACTTTTAGCTGCATTGACAAAAATCACAGGATTTGGGAAAGACCTCAGAGGTGACTTGGTCCAACCTGTAGCTGAACAAGAATCTGTACAATCTACCTGACCACTAGTCAAAGGGGGAAGCTACTAGCTCCTGGGTCAGCCCCATTTCCCTTTTGGACAGCTCATTGTTAGAAGGATTTCTTTACATGAAGTTGAAATCTTCCTCTTTTCAATTTCCATCCAGTGCTCCTGCTTCTGCTCTCTGGGGGCCGGGAGAACACATCAACCATCTTCCACATGACAATCTTCAAAATATCTGAAGATAGCTACCATGTCTCCCACTAATTCTCTTTCCAGGCTAAACACATCCTTAGTTCCTTCAACTGATCCTCATGTGTCCGAATCTCAAGACCCTTTACCATCCTGGTTGCCTTGCCTTGGACACCCTGTTATCAATGTGCATTCTGAATATGGCGACCAAAATAGAGTACACCATTACAAATGT
Organism: Notamacropus eugenii; assembly: GCF_028372415.1. NCBI lineage: Eukaryota > Metazoa > Chordata > Mammalia > Diprotodontia > Macropodidae > Notamacropus > Notamacropus eugenii. The sequence continues at coordinate 464,449,084 of NC_092872.1, read as the reverse complement.
CAGCCTGATGAGCGCAGAGTGCAGTAGAACTATTGCATCTAGGCCTGGACATTCTGCCTCTCAATGCAGCTCAAGATCTTATCAGCATCTTGGTCTACCATGTTGAAAAGCAGTGTGGTGTGTCCAATTTGGAGTCAGGAAGACTTTGCTTTCAGTCCCCTCTGTTTGACTGTGGACCAGTCACTTAATGCCTCCCAGCCTCAGACAGCTAACTTCACCAAGTAGAACTTAGCCTCGTAGCCAACTCTATTTCTTACAAAGCTTGTTGCTGAAGGTCTTCCTAACATATCTGGTTCTGCTTTCTAATATGTCTGTACGGATATGATTTAGTGATTCTGATGGGCTCTTTTCTTTTGCTTTAGAATCTTGCAGGGTTTAGAGCCATTGTCCTGAATTGCAGGGATCCTTCACTGTCTAGATCTAGACTGAAAAGGTAGTAGGAAATTTGACCAAGCCTGGAATCAGAGATCAGAGATTTAGAGCTGAAAGAGACTTTAGAGTTATCTAGTCAGAGGTGTCAAACAGATGGCTCCCTTCCAAGGGCAGCCACCAAGTTGGAATGCAATTTGGAAATACTTAACAAAATAGAAATGTAATAAAAACATAGATAACATTCTATTTTAAAACTAAGTCAGTAAGCAACTGGGGGGGGGGGTCTTGCTCTATGGATTAGTGGCCCCCATTTCTATTTGAGTTGAACACCACTGATCTAATCCAACTCCCTTATTTTATAAATGAGGAAACTGAGGCCCAGAACAGCTAAGTGACTTGCCTAAGGTCAAATAAGTAATAGCTGGCAGGGGAAGGATTTGATTCCAGAGTCTTCTGACCCCAAAGACCTAATTCTTTCTATTGAAGACCTTAGAGATTGCTTTGTTGACCCTACCCTTTGCTTTTACCTTACTTTTTAGTGGTCTGCCATAATATCATTTTAGATGAATGAATCCAGGAAATTGAGGCTTAAGAGCTATGAGCCCATTGGAATATAAACTCCTTGAGGGCAGTGACTGTCTTTTGCTTATTTTTGCCTCCCTAGGGCTTAGCACAGTGCTTGACACATCGTTGGTGCTTAATAAGTATTGGTGGACTGTTTGACCAATGCTTACCTCATCTGAGAAGCTAAGAAGGTTCCAGCCTAGTTAAAACTTGGATGGTAGACTGTCTGGGAACACAAGAGAGATGGTTCTGGAGTGGAGAGTGTGCTAGATTTAGCATCCAGAAGACCTGAGTTTGAATTCTGCCTCAAACACTTGCCAGATGTGTGACCCTGAGTGAGTCCCTTAATGTCTCCAGGGCTCACTTTCCTCATCTGTAAAATGAGGGAGTTGGACTTGATGACCCTTAAGATTCCTTCCAACCCTAAGTCTATGATCCTATAGTTCTATAAGTGCTTTGGGATGGCAAAGACTTCCATGATGAGTCCCTGACCAGTGAGGGAGCAGTCTTGTTTTCTGGGTAGCCTAGAGCTTTCCTAATTTCTCTTGGGGAGCCTTTGCCATGCTTCTGAATTACTTCTTTCCAGAGCCCATGGGGTGAGATTAGGGTGGGAGGGAGAAGGAAAGAAATGCGGGTGCCCCAGCTGAGGCTAAGAAGGTCCCTCATGCGTGTGTCCCTCATGATCTTCACTATGCCAATGGAATGCTTTGCTTTGAGATGCTAAGTCAGTCTCTCTGTTTGCCTTCAGTAGTTTGTTGCGCTGGCTCTCTCAGTGCCTGGAATCAAACTGGCTGTGAATGTGGGCTCTTCCTAGACTTCTGGGCAGAGCAACATTTCTCTCCTGAAGGTCATGGTGACCAGAACACCTTGAGTGCAGCGGAGCTGGGGGTGTTAATTGGAGGTGCTGTGTGCCTAAATGGAACTAACCACATTTCCTGGTTGGGGTTGTTTCAAACTGAGGAGACTGGCTGCTATAGTGTCAAGAAGGAAGTTTCTCACCCATAATCCTCACCCATCAGCCCTAGCCCTGGGGGAGTGGTGAGCTGGGGGTGGGGTGGGGAGTATTACCATTAGGGTGGATAGAATCTCTTCCCATTCTCACCCACTGCTGCCCCATTTGTCATAGGATTTAGAGCTTGCTCAAAGGGTCCTCTGGGATCATTTAGTCTAACCACCTCATTTTACAGATGAGGAAACTGAGATTAAGTAACTTAACCAAGGTCACACAGGTAACACTCAGCCATGGAAAGTTGCATTGACCCCCGCCCTTCAAGAGGTCTCCAGTACCAGGCTGCTGGGGATTGTGGCAGCCTTTCAGGTCTAAAAACCTGATGATTTGTAGGGGCAGTGTGAGTTTAGGAAGCTGGCTCAGGGGATCCCATACGCTTGCCTCCAGGTGAGTCAGTAGGTCAAGTAATTCATCCATTTCTATCCAGTTACCAGTGTAGAGAGCATGCTCAGCAAGAGACAGCATAATATCGTCAAAGAACATCTCATCTGGAGTCAGAAACCCTGAGTTCAAGTTCTGCCTCTGCTACTCATTATCTTTGACCTCAGTCACATCGTTTAATCTATCTCAGCCTCAATTTCCTCATATTTAATAAAATAAGGGAGTTAAACTAGATCATTGCTGTGGTCCCTTTCAGCTCATTCTATGAACTACTTCCCATTCTTTGATTTTATATTCCCCAAGCCCTTATGATTTTTCATTTTGTTTTCCAGACACGTTGCCACTTGGGCCAGAGCGCCCTGGCTGGAGAAGATAAGTGGCCCGTTGCAATTAGTAACCTACAGCTGAAGCACTGGTTTCATAGGACCCACTTGCACTTTTGGAACCTTCTCAATAATTATTGGTTTGGTTCATGACTCCACCTAGGTATCTTCTAGGAACACAAGAATTTGGAGAGTTTCCTCCTACTCAGGGATCATCAAAATTTGGCTCTTGTCTATATCATCACCAAAAGTGAAAAAAGACACTCAGCTCCTGTTTGAGCACTCAGGATAACAAGAAATGGAGTATAGCACACATTTTATTTAACTAGATAGAATGAATGCTGAAGTCTTCATTATTTATGGGAAGTGAATGAACCCTCTCAGGGGTCCCAAAAATAAGGCCCAGAAATAAGGCAGCATCAGTTCAGTGAAAGAAGAGCTACCTTTGGCCAAAGCAGTGCCACACAGATAGCAATAAAAGTACGCAGGTAAACCAGGAGAGAGATGGGGAGAGATCTGGGGGAATGAACATGAACTGCTTCTGCCTGAACAAATTTAATTCATGACAATGAGCATGTTCTCAGGGGGGATCCATCCATCAGATGAGATGTTCTGTACCACTCACACCTTTTGCATGACCCTGACCAAGCCGGTCAGAAAAAGGGAAGAACAGACAAGTCCGGCTCTTAGCTGGGCCTCTGTGTACCTTTCCTTCCTCACCTTCTACCACTCTCCTGATCTTAGAGACAGTTGATAGCACAGTGGGGAGAATACTGATCCTCAAGTCAGGAAGACTTGAGTTCAAATGTGACCTCAGACACTTGCCATGTGACCCTGGGCAGATCACTTAAAAACAAATATTATCTCAGTTTCCCCAACTGTAAACTGGAGATAATAATAGCAGCTACCTTGCAGGGTGTCAGGATTAAATGAGATACTATTTGTAAGAAGCACTTAGCATAGTGCCTGGCACATGGTAGGTAGTTTATAAATGCTTACTTTTTACCTTTCCTTCCCTTATTCCTGTTGAGGTCCTTGTACTACATCCTCATTGGCCTCACCCCACCCCCACCCCGCCCAGGCCTGTTGCCTTGTCCAACTCCTTAGATATACCTTATGTTTCTGTTTAGGTCACCTTACCAACCTTGAACTAGAATCTACCACCACCCCACACATACCTTTACCGATTTCAATAGAAATCCTAATGTGATGAATAAAATCTACCTGAGCTCATTGTAGTGGGTTTAAATGCAGAGCAAGATATAGTAATTCATTTTGATTTTATCTAAAAGTGGTTATACTGTGAATAATTGGCATAATTCCTTTCTGGGAAAGATGGCAGTTTCCAAGAAAGAATACAGCCAAAAGGATGGGGAGAAAAGTAGTACTGGGGTCAGGAGACCTGAATTCAAATTCTGTCTTTGCTTCTTACTGCTTGTATGATCTTGGGCAAATCAGGTCCCCTCTCTGAGTCTCAATTTTCTCATCTGTAAGTCAAAGAGGTTGAACTAGAACATCTCTAAGATTCCTTCTAGGTCTAAATCCTGTAAACAGCCCCGCAGGTGATACCAGATGCCTCTGGTCCTGGAGGTGGCCAGCCCCAGCTGGGGAAAAGATAACATGGAGAAGAGGCAGGCCTGGTCTTTGCAGGAGAGAGGATATTCATGGCCCAGGAAAAATGTGATGGATCTCTTTTGACAAGCCCTCATTCCCTTCCATAGGGATTCCTAGGCCTTGGGCTTTGGGCCCACTGATGTCAGGATCAGATGCCCCACTGAGGTTCTGATAACAATGGGTATCTTCCTTTCCTACCTTTTACTATTAACCAATCTACAGACAGTTTCCCCTTCTCCCCCTGTGCAAGCTGTGACACCTTTTCTCACCCAAATCGGTCCCAAGGTGGTCATTTTCCTTTCCATTTTCTCTTCTTCATCCTCTTTGCCACTCCCCCATCCCTTACCACTCCCCTGCCCCCCAGGTCACAGCAGCCACGTCTGTCATTAACCTCCCGATGTGTTGCACTCGAGACATCTGGGGCACTGAGTGCCAGAAGGGGGCTGGAGCTGTTTCCATCTCAGCTGGGGCCTGCTGCTCGGCACTGCTGCTGCATCCCTTGTGCCAGCCCAGCTCAAGCGGCCACTTTGGAGAGCTAAGCCAAGGGAAAAAAGGAGAGACAGCAAATTTCAACGATGTCTCTCCCCTCTCCTCTCCATCTCTACAAAAAAAAAAGTCTCAATCCTTTCCTTCCAAATATTTGGGGCCTCCAGAGTGATTGATGGATTATTAAGGAAGGAGGAACCCAACAGGCCATTCCTCAAAGGCCCAGACCCAGGAAGAAAGGGAATTTCCTGTCATTCCTCTCCTTACCCCCAGTATACCCAGTTCCCCAATCCTGGCATTTGTGCCTGACGTAGGATGGAGATGTACATAATTGGGCAAGACCCTCCCCTTCCTCCACCTCATCTCCTCAGGAGATAGGTATGTATTTTTTTGGGGGGGCAGAGATGTTTTTGTGTATGAATGGATGTTTTGTATATGAACAGGGGCTGTGATACCTGAATATATGGTATGGTAATGTATATTTAGGGGCTCCCAAGCAAGGGTAAAATGCATAATGCACTTTGTGGATATGTAGAGGGGGTGATACATATGCTGGCTTTGTTCCTGACGACTCGGGTCTTTGAAAGGATATGTATAACTCTGTGTGTGTGTGTGTGTGTGTGTGTGTGTGTGTGTGTGTGTGTGTGTGAGCATACATGGATGTATTGTAGGACTAGAGGCCCTTCCTTGTAGCTGACTGACTGGCATGTGGTAGTCCCCTGACTGATGAGGGCTCCCTTTACCATGGCCCACATCAGGGCTGGTGCCCTTCTCTCAGTACTGCCTATCTCTGACTCTCACTCAAGAGCACTGCGAGGCTTCTCTCAAGAAGCTTCTGTGGAGGGACCCTCCATCTGCTCCTGCCGTCTCAGTAGCTCGAGCCCATTTGATATGCAGCTGGGCTCTGTCCCTGTGGCACCTGGCACCGGCTCCCCCAGGGGCCATGGGGACCAGAGGCAGGGCAAGGGCTTGCAGTTTGCACACGTGCACACGCATGTACCCACATGCCAGTCTTTCACCTAGTCCCAGCCTGGGACCCCAGCCTCCCCACTGACAGACTTTCCATCAGGAGGCAGATGCTGCAGCGGTTTTAGAGCAAGGGGAGACCAGATGCCATGAAGCATGGGGAACTGCCTAAGTCTAAAGAGACCCCAGAGCACAAAAGCTGGACCTGACAGTGTGGCTGGGGTGAACTGCCATAGATTAGAGCTGCAGGAGTCCTGGAGGGCTAGGACTGACTATTGGGGTTCAATGGTCACTGAAGAGAGAAGTTGAAAAGCCAATCTAGCCACCAAGTAGACACACAAGTCCGAGCATAGATTAGGAGACTGAAGACTAAGATTTTAAGTGATGAGTTCATTGTGTGAACTCATGTGAGGGAATTACTCAGTGCCTCAGTTTCCTCCTCTGTCAGATGGAGACAACAATCCCTGCCCTGTCTTCAGCCTTCACAGGATGTGAGGATCATATGAAAGAACAAATCTGAAAATCATTTGGAAAAAGATAAAGGGAGTCGCAGATGTAAGATATAATTATTATTTGGCACAGGCAAGATACTTCTGAGAGGTTAAATGTGTGACTTTGTCTATTCATGTGGATTCATGCTGGGCAGATTAGCATTGGCCCCTGTGACCAGGGCATGAAAGAAATAAAGCAAGGCCTTCCCCCAGATCAGACACAATCTGAGTGGCTGGCATTACTGCAGCCATGTGCACTATGCCCATGGGCACGGTGCTGAACACATTCCCACGGCTCTTCAAATATAGCATCTTATAGGATTTAAGGATGACTGGGTCCTTGGAGATCATCTGATCCAATTCTCTCATTTTACAGAAGTGGAAACTGAGGCCAAGGAGGGGGCTAGTGCTTATACACAGTTTGTATATAACAGAATTAGGGGTTTAATCCAACTCCTCTGAATTCAAATCCAGGGCTCTTTCCACCATAACAATATGCCATTCTCACTGCATCCTGCCAGGAATTATGTAGGGCAGACAGCTATTGTTATCCTAAGCATCTGTCCTGGGCCCTCAGTTCTCTCTCTCTCTCTCTCTCTCTCTCTCTCTCTCTCTCTCTCTCTCTCTCTCTCTCTCTCTCTCTCTCTCTCTCTCTCTCCCCCCCCACCTCCCCCATGTTAAATTATTACCTCTATGCTAATAACTCCCACATCAAAGCAATCACATTGGCTCTTCCAAACTTTCTCTTCTCTCCTCAGGATTTCCATACCACCCTTTTACTCCATCCTACCAACAGATCTTGACTCATATTTTCCTAAGAAAATCGAATCCATTTGCTACAACTCCTTCTAACCTGCCCTATACCTCCAAACGCCTTGACATCAGCCTCCATTCTGTCCTCCTTCATTCCAGCCTCTGACAGATAGATGTCTGTTCTCAGTGAGGCCAGTCTTCTTCTTGGGCTCTTAATCTCCTCCTCTCTCATCCCCTCTTCTGGAGACCACCCCCACAATCATCCCCATCTAAATCTTCAGTCTCCCCTTATCTACTTGTTCCTCTCTGCTGCCTATTAACATGCCCAGTTTTCTCCTGTTTCAAAAAGTCCTCGCTAGACTCTACTCAAGCTATTATTTTACATGTCTTCTCTTTTATAGCCAACTCCTGGAAAAAGCTGTCTATATTCATTACCTCCATTCCCTTTCCACTCATTCTCTCAGTCCCTGACTTTGGACCTCATTCTAACTTTGAACCTCATCAGTCAACTGAAACCACTCTGTCCAAAGTTAGCAATGATGCCTTAGGTGCCAGATCTGGTGGCCTTTCCTCTAGCCTCATCTTTCTTGTCTTCTGAACAATCTTTGACAGTATTGAACGTCTTCTCCTCCTGGATATTCTCTCCTCTCTTTAAGTACAGATCTGAGTGCATGAATTACTAACTTAACCAACTCCCATGGTTTCCTCTTGCCTCTAGGATAAAATATAAACTCTGGCTTTTAAAGCCCTTCACAAACTGGCCCCACTCATCTTTCCATTCTCATTGGACATTGCTCTCTTGGTTCACTCTGTCATCTGGCCAAACCAGCCCTTCTTCTCTTCCTCATACATGACCCTCTGTCTCCCATCTGCCTTTGCACTGGCCATCTCACTTGACTGGAATTCACTGCCTCCTTACCTCTACTTCCTAGGGTTCTTTTCTTTCTTTAAGATGGAACACAACCACCATCTTTTGCCTGAGGTATTTCTTGGTTCCCATAACTTCTAGTGCCCTCCCTTCTGAACTACCTTGTATTTAATGACTGCATTTACTTATATTATAGGCAAATTGTAGGTATATTATACCTATGCTGCATAAACTTCTATATGAACTTGTTGTCTACCCCATTAGAATGTAAGTCCCTTGTAAGTAGGGATTATTTCCATTCTTTGTACTTGTGTCCCCAGTGCCTAGCACAAAGTAGGCACTTACTAAATGCTTATTGATTGGTCCCTGTCTTTTCATGACCCTGCTCATGACTCTGACTTCCCCTGTGAACTACCCTATCGCTCCAACTTAGTCTTTTTTTGCTGGGTCACCATGCACATAATGAATGTCCCATAAGTGAGATTGTACACTAAGGCTCTGTTTCTAGGCCCTTATTTCTTCCTGTGTGTCTCTCTGTGACCTCATTAGCTCCTCTGGGTTTAATTATCATCTTATGATCTTTCTGGGCACCTAGGTGGTGCAGCAGATTGAGCACTGGGCTTGGAACCTGGAAGACTCATCTTTATGAGTTCGAATTCAACTTCAGACACTTATTAGCTGTGTGACCTTGAGCCAGTCACTTAACTCTGTTTGCTTCAGTGTCCTCATCTGTAAAATGAGCTGGAGAAAGAAATGGCAAACCACTCCAGTATCTTTGCCAAGAAAACCCCAAAATGGGGTCAAGAAGAGTTAGATCTGACTGAAATGACTCAACAACATGATAGTTCTATGCAAATTACTTCCAGATCCATAGATATAGTCTCAGTCTTCCTCCAGAGCTTCTTTTCAATATCCCCAGCTGCTTACTTGGCATTTCCAACTGGATGCCCTATAGGTATCTCAAACTGAACATGTCCAAAATAGAACATAGAATCTTCCCTTCCAAACCCGTCCTTCTTCTGAACTTGTTTCTATGGAGGACGCCATCATCCTTTTAGTCACCCATGTTCATAACTTCATTGCCATCCTTGGCTTCACTCTCATTTACCCAATATATTCAATCAGTTTTCATTTCTATTCAGGTATGTTCTGACAAGTGTTAAACAACCAAATCACTGAAAAAAAAATGTACGTGACACAGTTTTAAGATTAATTTGCTATTAACATTCTATTCATACTTTCTCGTATCTAGACAATCAGTAAAACAACACATCAAACTCTTGTTTGTAGTGTTTGCTGATTTCCAAGGTGTGAATGCTCACACTGAAAAATTAATATTTGTCTCTTAGGCATCAGTACAAACCAGTTCCAGCACACCCCTGGCTCTAGGCCTCTTCTCTGTTGATGATGGACCAGCAGTTCCATCTTTCTATATGAAGGATAAAACTTTTTAAAATCTCACACAGTTTCAAGCATGGAGCTACATGCAGTTAGCCAATTAATAAAGGCTTTTGGATCCTTAGGACCTCATGCAGAGAGTTTAAGTGACTCTGATTCATGTTCCCTTCTCTTGGCCTGTTGGAAATTCAATTTAATTCAGTAAGTACAGTATTATTGAGTACCTACTGTGTGCTCATCCCTGTGCTTTGAGCTGTAGGGGATATAGAGAAGCAATAACGTTAGTTTACATTACATTTCTATAGTACATTAAGATTGACAGACCTTGGAAACAGACATTGAGTTGGGCCTAGAATTAAAATGAAAGGGAAAGGAGAGTGGTCAGACTGCCTTTGGGAAGTTGCAAAGCCCTTAATTCCCTGAAATAAAAGCCAATCTTTTTTTTTTCAGACCAGTATCCATGTTGTATGAGCTGGAGATGTACGACTATAAGTCATGGAACACGATGGAGAGCCTCTTGGTGGCTGGGGACAGGGTGCAGCAGATAACAAACTGTGAAAGCACTATGGGAAAGAAGTGGAGTCAAGAATGTCTCAAAGACACACAGGACCAAAAGAGGATTGATTGGCCACGCAATGAGATTGAAAGATAAACGATGGACATTCTTGGTGCTATGCATATATCCTGATGATGCTGAGAGAAATCTGGGATTGGTGACCAGCACATCGGGTGGGCTCCCTGTTGTAAACTTATGGGAGGTACTGAACAAGACACCCATATGAATGAGTAAATCCACTTGAATATTTGAATACTCAAGATATTTGACTCACAACAACCTTCTGAGTGCACTCTCAAGCCCATGTATTGAACAGTAATGGGTCCCTGACCAACCTCCACTCAAAGGCTGTTTTTGGACCCTCTTGGCTTAGAGTGAATGACAATAGTAACAGTTTCTCTTCTAAACAACAACCAGGAGGCTACTGCCCCTCCCGCAGTGATTCATCTATTTTTTTCTCTTTTCTATTAAAGGGGCCATCCCCCCTGACTACTTTTTAAAGAGGCCTATTCACTGAATGGGCATTACCTCACTTTAAGTGAGTACCTGAAAAGGCCTTAGCCTAAAAGGTCAAGGTCTCCCATTGCATCCTGGGCCATCTCCAGTCATCCTGATGAATATCCGGTCACTGGATCCAGATGGCTCAGGAGGAGAAAGTGAGACCGGTGACCTCACACAGCCCTCCAGCACTCAAAAACAAAGTTAAGTGCAAGTCATGTCATCATTTCTCTGATGTCATGCTCCTCTTTGAAAACGAAGGATGAACACAACCTTATAGGTAATGAAACTGAGACTCAGAGATGAAGTAATTTGCTCAAGGTGACACAGGTAGTAAGTGTTGGAATGAGGACTCAAGCCCAGGTTTTTTAGCCACAAGACAAGTGTTCTTTCCACGATGCCAGGTTACATTGTGCCTGACTCAAAGAACTCATAGTGAAAAGAATACTGTATTTGTAATCTCAGGTTCTGGGTTCGAATTCTAGCTCTTCAACATGGTGAAGTAGAAGGAGCATTGGACTTGGAGTCAGAAAATCTGAGTTCCAATTGTGGCTCTGCAACTTATTCCCTCCATGAACTTGGACAAGTCAGTAGCCCTCTGTGCCTCAGTTTCCACATGTAGAAAATTAAAGAGTTAGAATAGATGATCTCTAAGATCACTTCTAGCTTCAAACTTTGTAATCATATGATTTACTCCATATGGGTCAATAAGACTAGCACCCATGGAACAAATAAATATGATACAAATAGTATGTGGACAATGTTAAAAATCAGTGCCGAAGAGTGCTAGGAGAGTCGAGAAAGGGGCAGGAGGAGGAAGGGCTGGAGTAGCTTAGCCTTGAATTTGAGCCAGGCTTTGAAGGACAGGCCCAGTTTGCAATCACCTCTCTTATTCTAGGCCCATGGGGAAGGGGGCTCTCCTTGCAAACCGACTCTGGGGCCCCACAAGAAGAAAGCTGTCTGTGCTGAAACTCCTGGCTTATGAAATACGTTAAAATAGCCTGAACTTGGATCCCCAGGCTGCTCTATTGATCAGCCTGCCTTTCCTGGGACACGTGGGCTACGGAGAGAGCTCTTTGTGTGGTGGGGATTCTGAAGGCCCCATCGGTCCAGATTGATTTTGAAATCTCGTATTTTACACGAGGAAAGGTCATGTTTGTGGATGGGCATCCTGAGGGCTCTTTTCAGCGGGGCGCCTTAGACTGAGCAGCCGGACTTCCATTAGCATTAATGGGAGGCTCGCTGCCCTGTTGGTACCCGCATAGCTCCCCGGGGCTCCCTGGTGTACGTTAGACAATGCTAAAATCATTCCTAATTAGGCATCTCCTAGATCTTTGGGTCTAGAAAGAGAAATCATGAGCAATGCCAGACTCATCGTTCTGCATCCCTTGCAAGCGATATATCTCATGACAGGGAGTGTCCAGTTTCAAGGATACCCCAATATCCTGGAGAAATATTGTGGCAATATGGAACCCTAGAGTGGTAGAGTACGATCCCTAGAGGCCTAGGCTCATCCTTCTTTGACGTTTACTACCCATGTGACCTTGAGCAAGTCCCTTCATGGCTCTGAGTCTCAGTTGCCCCCTCTGTAAAATGGGGATAGTAATACTTGCACTGTGTACTTCAAAGAGTTTTTGTGAGAAGAGTGCTTTGCAAACCTCAGAGAACTTTTACTCTAGTCCAATTGGTCCCAAATAACCAAGAAACAGAAATCATTTTTTCTTGTGTTATGGGCATGAGCATAGGCATGGCCATGGATGTGGGCATAGGTAATCTGAGTCTGGAAAGAGAGTTACCAAAGGCCATTCATGACACATCTGTTTCTCCTGCTATGTTGTGAATAATCAGCTGCTGTGCCCAGAGCACAGGGAAGAGCTGTTGAGCCAGGATCCTAGAATCTCAGAGTTAGAAGGGAGATCAAAGGTCATTTAATCCATTCCAGTCCCACCCTCAAGCCCCCAGCCCTCCAGATGAACCCTCTATGATGACCAGAGTGGTAAATGGCCTACACACCAGGCAGAATGAAGGACTGTGGAAAGAAGCAGGGCTGTTTAGCTGAGGGAAGAGAAGGCTTTGAGGGTACATGCCATCTGTCCTAGGGTATCTGAAGGGCAGTCATGTGGGAGAGGGATTAAACTGTTCTGCTTTGTTCCCAGTGGTGGAAGTTACAAGGAAGTGGATTTTAATCTTAAGGAAACATTTATTAACAATTAGAGCTATTCAGAGGTACAATGGAGGTCTCCATGGAGAGATTAGATGAGCACTTTTTTGGGATGTTATGAATGAAATTCTTATGCAAGTACCAAAGGGTCTTGGGGGGAGGGTGCCTTCTGCCTTGGAGAGTCAGTGATCCTATAGTGCTATACATGCTTGCACAAATAAAAACTCATGAAGCTAAATTATCAATGGGCCATCCTGCCTTGTACAGTATATTACTGCTCTCCTCTCCTTCCTGTATGCCAGTCTACATTTCTCCCATCCTTCAAGGCCTGTCTCTGTTTTGGCTCTTCCTCAGGCTCATCCTTAATCATTTTAGCCAGTATTGGTCTCTCTTTGCTGTCAGCTTGTGGTTTTCCTAGTCTAGACCAATTTATATCCTGATTACATATTGTCTTGTATTGTTGGGGCAATTGGTAGTATAGCATATGGAGAGCTAGATGTAGAGTCTGGAAGACTGGAGGGCCACTCTGCTTCAGACGCTCACTAGCTGTGTGACCCTGGATAGGGCACGTAACTTTTCTCAGAATTAGTTTTCTCATTTGTGAAAGGGAGATAATAATAGCATCGACTTCTTAGGATTTTTGTTGGGGGTGCGGGTGAGGAACTATTTATAAAGAACTTTGCAAACCTTAAAGCACTATATAGATGTTACTTATTATTTTTATTTTTCACAGAGATATACATCCTATACTTATTAAGAAATCCTCACAGTTTCTAGAACAGAATTGGGTACTATGTTGGTTTGAAGACAGGCCACTCTTGAACATAGGCTGATCCATAAAATGAAGTTTCTTTGAAAGGAATATATATAAATTCATAGACACATAAAACACACATGTATGTATTATGCATGTGTTATGTGTATCCACACATGTGTTATACACACATGTATCGTGCATGTATACACATGCACACACAAATATATCATGCACACATCGCATGTTTAATATATGCCTATATATGTATTTATACCTTCACATATATCTATGTATATTATGTGTTCACACATGTTCATGATATATTTACATGTTACATGGAAATATATGTACATACTGTGTGTTTTGTGTGTGTGTATAAGCATCAACTAAAAAAAATCACAGCACTTCTAGGCTGTCCTTAGGTCTTCTACAATCAGATTTGGGGAAGAGCACATGTTCCATCCAGACCAGGTTGGTATTTGTAAATACCATAGCAAGAACTCACATGACTGGTCTTATGGTTTGTGGAGATAAATAGGGCAAGAGCTATTGTGTCTATTGGAGAGAGGCGCAGAGAAAGGAAATGACTGACAAAATACTGTCATCGGAGAAGGGTTGGCGCTGGGATCAGGGCTCCTGGTTCTAGCTCCATCATTCTTCCCATGACTAACTGAAGTAAGAAGGGACCGTAAAGATCACCCAATCCAGGCTCTCGCCCCAGGCAGGAAACCCTCCTGGAGCATCTCTAATAGACAGTTGTCTGGCCTGTTCTCAGTCTTCATTCTCCTTGACCTCTCTGCCATCTTTTTGACCCTGTAGATCTCTCTCTCCTTGATACTTCCTTCTCTCTAGGTTTTCTGGACACCAGCCTCTCCTGGTCTCCTCCTACCTGTCTGACTGCTCCTTCTCTATCTCTTTGCTGGATCCTCCTCCAGATCATACCCTCTAAACTTTGGGACTGTGAATGGATAATTTCACCTTTTCTTGTCCATTTCCTCAAGTATAAAATGAAGAGTTTGGATTGAATGATCTCTAAAGTTCCTTCTAAATCTAAATCCTCTGAACCATGGTCTCAGATCCCCATGGTATGGAGAAGAAGAAGGGGTGGGGCAACATAGGCAAGATCCCTATTTTCTGCCATTTTCCAGGAAAAGAGTAAATGGAAACAGACAGCCAAGTTCAGATTAATCTCTATTGAACTTTTCTGCCATCTTCTCTCTCTTTTTTCTCCTTTTCTTTCTTCCTATGTTTGAACTCCTCATCTTTTCATAGGCTGCCTAGTCCTTCCTGCATCTCCTCACCCAGTTGTCTGTTTCTCAGCATTTCTTTCTTTGTCTCCTGTCCTGTGAGCCCCACCTCCTCCCAGCACAGCTCCTCCCAGCTCTCTGTGGTCCTAGCCATCCCTGCTGACCCCCGTTACCTCTCTTGCTTGCCTGCATTTTCTCATTAGCTGCAGCACCTTCCCCACTGAGTCTCCCAAGGCCTCTTAAATGTTCCCTATGGTTTTTCTAAATTATTTTATTGTATTTAGACTTTTTTGTACTGCTCCTTATGCCACCATGAACTGGAAGGTGTGCTGTATGCCTGTGTGTTTCTTCTTTGCTTTCTATAATATTTTTCCTTTAAAAAAATTCCTTAAAATTTCTCCACAAAGCCCACTATAGGTTAGACCCCTAAGTAATTCCTGATGTGTTTCTTGAAAATGAAATAAGCATTTTTCACATGTACAGCATTTTTTATTTTATAATACCTTTTTTTTTACACACATAGTATCTTATCTGATCACAACAATTCTATCAAGTAAGCATTTTTTCCCCATTTTACAGATATGAAAACTTAGACCCAGAAACGCTCAGAAACAGTGAAGTAGTTGAAAATCTTGAACTAGAAACAGTATGGCATAGTAAAACTTGATGTCAGAGAATTCAGGTTCGAATCCCAGCTCTGGTAGTTCTACCTGTGTGACCCTGGGTTATTCACGACTTCTTGAGACATACATATTGACATCCATGAAATCAGGAGATTGTATTGGATTTAAAGTCAGGAGCCCTTGGTTTGAAGGTTGACTCAGTTACTAACTACCTGTGTAGCCCTAGGCAAGTCCCTCTTAGAGCCTCCGGTTTGTTTTTTTTATTTGTAAAATGTGAAGGCTAAGTTAGAAAATCTCTAAGATTGTTTCCAGTTCTAAACATAATATGCTAACAAGATGAGCTTTAATATATAAAAAATGAAAAGGACCTATTTGTACAAAAATATTTATAGCAGCTCTTTTTTTTCATGGTGGCAAAAAAAATAGAAATTGAAGGAATGCCCATCAGTTGGGGAATGGTTGAACAAGTTGTGGTATATGATTGCAATGGCATATTATTGTGTTATAAGTAATAATGGGCAAGCAGATTTCAGAAAATCCTGAAAAGACTTACATGAACTGATGCGGAGTGAAGGGAGCAGAACCAGGAGAACATTGTACACAGTGACAGTAAAATTGTACAATGATCAACTATGAGTGACTTGGCTATTCTCAACAGTACAATGATCGAAGACAATTCCAAAAGACTCATGAAGAAAAATGTTATCCACCTCCAGAGAAAGAACTGATGGAGTCTGAATGCATATTGAAGCATACTATATTTCACCTTCTTTATTTTTTCATGTTTTATTTCCCCTTTGGGTCTGTATCTTTTCTCACAACATGACTCATATGGAAATATGTTTTGCATGACTGCACATGTATAATCTATATCAAATTGCTTACCTTCTCAAAGAGGAGGGAGGGGAATGAAGGAGGGAAAGAACCTGGAACTCAAAATTTAAAAAAGAATGCTAAAATTGTTTTTTACATGTAATTGGGAAAAAATAAAATATGATTAAGAAGATGATCTCTAATAATACTGAATTAAATTTCTGTGGCATTGCAAAGCGTATCAGATACATCACTTTTTTTGATACTACAGTTGATTTTGCCCCTTTTAAAATGATCTGCCCATTGTCAACTAACCAGCTTTAGAGTCAGGAATCAAACCCAGGCCAGTGTCAGCACTTGACTTTTTTCATCATATTCATCTGTAAGAGATGGAAAGCTACGGATTAGGTCATAATACAATCAGATAGATTTGGAACCGGTTGAATGGCCAGGCTCAAAGAGTAATCATTAATGATTCGATGTCATCTTGGCAGTAGGTCTGCAGAGGGATGCCCCAGGGATCTTGGCTAGTTCTGTGCTGTTCAACATTTTTATCAGTGACTTGGATGAAAGCATAGATAGCATGTTTATCAGATTGCCAAATGACATCGTGTTGGGAGGAATAGTTAACACCCTGGATGACAATGTCTGGATCCTAAAGGATATTAACCAGATAAAAGCATCAGCTGAATCTAATAAGATGAAATTCAATACAGGATAAATGGAAAGTCTTCAAGATGGGTTCAAAAAAGCAACTTCACAATTCTGAGAAGGGTGGGAGCAATTACATGGTTTGTGATCTATTTATATAAAACGGTTGATGTAAAAACTTTTATGCAGTTTCTATAAAACAAAATCTTTTGGCCTTAGTGGATTGCAAACTCAACATGAGTCAGTAATATAGTATGGCAGCCAAAAAAAACCAATGTGATCTTGGGGTGCAATGAGAAGGGTAGAACTTACTGGAATAAGGTAGTAAGAGTCCTTGCATGTTCTGCCCTTATCAGACCAAATATGTAATATTACATTCAATTCCAAGTGCCACAGTTTAAGAGGGTCTGTAAGAAGCTGGAGGGTGTCCAGAGGAAGGCATGATGAAGGGGCTTCCATACCATTTGAGAATGGATGCAGGATCTGGGGAGGTTTAGCCTAAAGAAAAGCACTTTCAGTGTGGAGGTGCTAACTGTCTTCGAGTGTCTGACAGGCTATCATATGGAAGAGAGACTGGATAGGTTCTTTTTGGCCCCAGAGAAAAGAATGAGAGGAGTGTATGGAAATTGTAGAGAGGTGTTATTTAGGCTTGGGATGTCAGGAGAAAATTCCTAATAGAGGTGTCCAAAAATGAAATAGGCTTCTTGAGTGAGAGGAAGTTGAGGTGGGGATGAGGGATCCTTTAGAAGAGTCTGGATGACTGACCATTTGTTGAAGATGTAAAAGTTAGAATTCCTTTTGGATCTAGGTTGGACCAGATGTCCACTGAAGTCTCTTCCAATGCTAAAAATCTTGTAATACCATCCTGAGCAGGGAGAAAGCCTTAGACTAATGGTCCAGGCCCTCACCCTTAGTGAGAAGGGGGCTGGTGGGAATGCCAGACTCACTAGCAGGAGTTCTGGGGTTGCCCCTTTCCTGATAAACCCCTGTGGGAGAATAAAACACCCAGGCTACAACATCCCCGTGCTGCTCTCCACCCTGAGATGACCCAGTGCTGATGGAGCATGAGATCAGAGCTCCTTGCTACAAGGTGGGGATCAGTGCTCTTTGTTCTTTGTGGATCACCATGCATCCTCCCCTTGATTACTGCTGGTGTGTGTGTGTGTGTGTGTGTGTGTGTGTGTGTGTGTGTGTGTGTGTAGTCCTCTGAGTCTCTGGACTGGACCACCCAGTCTTTCCCACCCCTGTGACTTCACCTGTAAGACTAATAAACTGTTGTGGTGATCAGCATCCCAGGAGTCTCTCCTTCCCAGGAGGCACAATGGAAGGCACACTAGGCCTGTATTCAGGAACCTTGAATTCAAATTTGGCCTCAGACATTTAATGTCTGTGTGACCCTGGGCAAGTCACTTAACCCTGTTTACCTCAGTTTCCTCATCTGTAAAATGAGCTGGAGAAGGAAATGGCAAGTCCATGGACCAGTTGGGCCAACTCACGTGCCTCTGTTTATTATGCTACATGGGGCCCTCATGGCCCCTTCCAGCTCAGAATATATGATCCTACTGACCCAGTTGTCTTGATCCTCAGGCTATGTCCTTCAGGCTTTCTCCTTGGGAGGTGACTGCCTCTTTATCACTGAAGTGCCTAGACATTTATCTCAGTTTTCCTTCCCAATGTTTTTCCCTTTCCTATCCCTGCCATTGGGTTGGTTTTGATCTGAACACAACCATACCTTGCATTTTACTAGGAATGGTTCTCACTGCTTTTAAATGCTCTTATAAAGCCTTGAGCCTTGAATGTGTTTTTAGCCATTTTTAACCTATAGATACTTTTTTCCCTTAGGCTCTGGCTCCTGGGAAATTTGCCACATGGTAAAGGATATAGAGATATAGACAGATATAGATACACATATATGTTCATGTATTATATGTGTACATAGATATATGTACATGTGTATATATACATGCACACATATACATATATGGGACAGCTAGGAGATACAATAGATAGCACACTAGACCTGTATTCAGGAACCTTGAATTCAAATTTGGTCTCAGACATTTAATGTCTGTGTGACCCTGGGCAAGTCACTTAACCCTGTTTACCTCAGTTTCCTCAAGTGTAAAATGAGCTGGAGAAGGAAATGGCAAATCACTCCAGTATCTTTGCCAAGAAAATCCCAAATGGGGCCACAAAGAGCTGGTCATGACTGAAATGACTGAACAACAACAAATGTGTATATGAAGATATACACATAGATATACACATATACATATATACATACGCTCATATACATACATATACACACATATTCTTTAACTGGAGCACTGAAATCCCTCTGCATCATGGTTTAGTGAGACATGGATGACCCCCTGCTGTTTAATGTAGGATGGTATTTTCTAAGGGATGTGATGGGTTTTTTCTGATTTTTTTCAAATAGACTGCATTAGATTCATGTTCCCAGATAGCAGTAGGGGAAGGAAGGTCTGTGGGGAATAAGGAGGAGCTTTGTCACCTATCCTAAAAGATCTCACCCTAGGAATTTGTGTTTGGCCAGTACGGCTGTGGATAAGATCCTGCTAATGCGGAAGATAGGAAAGCTAGCCCTTAGGCACAAATGCAAGTTTATTGTAAGTTTGAACCTGGCTCAGGACACTGGCCATAGGATAATAAATGATTTTGTAATCAGTGTTGGGACTTCTAATATGGAAACTCCCTCCACTAATGCAGATCAGGGGCGGTTCTACAATTTATAGTCTTAGAGAGTCACCTGATTCACTGAAAAGGTAAGTCAGTATCCTGGGTTCACACAGATCCAGGAGGTGTCAGAGCCATAATTGAACTCAGGTATTCCTGTCTAGAAATCTGCTCTCATTTCTATGCCCTTTTGAGATTTACAAAGCCCTTTCCTAACAACAATTTGCTGAAATGAGTATAAGTAGAATTCAATTTATTTTACAAAGGAGGAAACAGACTCAGAGAAGAGAGGGGACTTGCTTAGGGTCACATGATGAATGGCCTGAGGCTCCCAGCCTTGAAAGTCTCCTGTTTCTGGGTCTATGGAATATAGTTAAGGAGAACCTCTGTGAGAAGCTCACAGGCAGGTCGGATGGGCTCAGAGCATCACAATACTTGACAATGGGAAGGAAAAGAGCTTAGAGATCATCTAGTCTTCCTCATTTTACAGATGGAGAAACTAATTCAGGTGGAATGGAGTTCAAATCCTCACTCTGCTACTTACTGCAGGTAGGAGCTTGGTCCAGTCACGTTACTGGTCTAAACCTCGTGAAGGCACTTGGAAGAGATGGTCTCTGACCTCTAAAAACTATGGGGCTTTCAGAGCAGCTAGGTGGTGCAGTGGATAGAGTACCAGTGCAGGAGTCAGGAGTATCTGAGTTCAAATCTCACCTCAGGCACTTGACACTCACTAGCTGTGTGACCTTGGGCAAGTCATTTAACCCCAATTGCCTCATCCTGGGTCATCTCCAGTTATCTTGATGAATATCTGTTCACTGGATTCAGATGGCTCTGGAGGAGAAGTGAGGCTGGTGACCTGCACAGCCCTCCCTCACTCAAAACAAAGTCAAGTGCAAGTCATGTCATCATTTCTGTGATGTCATGGTCTTCTTCGGGAATGAAGGACGAACACACGCACATGGGGCTTTCAACTATGTCAGCAGTGGAGCACTGCTATCCATAGATCTCTTCGCAAGATGTGTATGTTTGTATTTACTTTTGGGCTTATGCAAGTACATGTGTCCAAATGTACATCCGTGCGTGTTTGGGCATTTTGTATGGCTTTCGATTCACCATGCTTTCATGGATATAGGCTTTCTTCTCCAATTAACCCCTGAGCTGTCTCTTTCTCTGTAGAGTTACTTCCCTTTCTTGGGTGTTTATTCTATTTTCATCCCCAGACCCTGGCTGAATTCTATGTTCTGTTGCTGTTTAGATCCTTAGAAAAATGATTTCTTTTTATTTAGGCCCCAGTTCTCTCTCTGCTTAATTTCTTTTTGAAGATAATCTGTCTGGTAGGGAGTGCTGGTCTGTGTCCATAGCTCCTGCTACAGGGGAGGCTGAGGCTGGTGGATCACCAGCGTTTGAGAATTCTGAGCTGCAGTAAAGCTAAAGCTGCTGGAGTGTCCATGATAAGAATAGCACTAGTATGGTGAAGCCCTGCTAGGAGCAGTGAGGTAGCTCAGGCCAATCAGTACTGGGGTCAGGCTTGGGAGTGACCATATGAAACAGGGAGACCCAGTCCAAAAAAGGCCCCCCATCCCTAATGTCCTCTCAGCTCAGTTCAGCAATTCATCTATCTCTGCTCACAGAACTGCTTGAATCTGGTTTATCTCTGTTCTGTGGGAGTCAGGCTAGGTCCTTGAGAAGTGGTATTCCTGAGATGGCAGTGTTGGTGTGGCAAGCAGGCTGGAATATTATCAGCTGGACAGTTTTGCCAAGGACCATCTCAGCCTGGAGGGGTGGGGGAGGGGAAGAGAAAGATAGAGAGAGAGAAAGATGCAGAGAGATAGAGAGAGGTGGAAAGAGAGGGAGGGAGGAGAAAGAGAGAGATACAGTGAGATAGAAACAGAGAGAGAGAGACTGAGAGACAAAGAGAGGCAGATGGAGACAGGATGAGGGAGGGAGAGAGAGAAAGAGAGATCTTAAAGGCTTCTTCTGTCCTTGACTGTACTAAGTGCTGCCTCTTGTTCTGGGGGGCTTCATAACCTGCCACAAACAAAGGGTGTCACCGTTCTGTGGGCCTTAAGGAAAAGTCTAGCACCTATGGTCCTTATGGAAATGGGTAGCTTGTCTCAGAGCTCAAATCTCTGATCAGTTGTAGATGATACAGAATTCAATCCCTCTGAGAGGGACCAGGGCAAAGAGAGTTGTTCATGGCACCTTGTACTGCAGTTCCTAATACTCTCCTTTCCCTAGTTTGATCTGTGCCGAGGGGGAGGTCTCACAATTTTCTTTTCATCTTTGCTTGAAAGGAATTAAAGTTTTAATAGTTTAAAGGGAAGGAAATGAGTTTCATGCTTGAAAACTTAATGTATACTTCAGTTTTTCCTCCCTTTCCCCTGAATATGGAGCCAAAATGAGGCGGGACATTAAAGGTGTCCTCTTAATATGGAGAAGTTGGCTCTCAAAAGTTAGAGGTATACGTGAGGGGAAACCTGAGCTCCCACTCACCTGTAAAAGACTACTTTAGAAGCACCCACATAAACTCTCCTATTTCTTTGCTTTATTCTGAGAATCTTTTTTTTTTTTGAGGTTTGACTTTTTTTTTTTGATCTTAACAAGTTTTTTTTATCATCTTTCCTGAGCTTTTACGTTGTTTTTTTTTTCTTATTTTAAAACTGTAGCTTTCAACCCTCCTCTCATCTCTGTTTTATGTTTTCAGGTTTCTGAAAGTTTTTTGGCTGCTTCCCCAGGCTGACTTCTTTCTCCCCCTCCCCACACTGGGGGTACAAAGACAAGATCATCTCAGGACAAGGCTTTCTTTGTTTCAGTTGAACTCTGCCTGGGCATCTCCTCAAAGACTTCTGGAGGGAACCTTGGGAGAGAAAGGGAACCTTGGGAGAGAAAGGGATTGTAGCTGCAGACACCTCCCTCGCTAGCTGAGAGCCATGAGGAGACCCACAGAAAGTTCCAGGTGCTCATTAACTTGAAACACAGGGGACATCTAGAATCCTGTGCTTTTGTAGGCTCACTGGGTTTTCCAGTTGGAAGGGATCTTTAAAATCACCTAATGTGACACCTTCATTTTACAGATGAGGAAACTGAGGTCCAGAGAGGGCAAAGTGATTTGTTAAGGGTTACCAAGGGTGACAGAGGTAGACGTCAACCCAAGGGCTTTTGATTTCATGTCCAGCATTTTCCCCTTATAGCAAGTTTTGGGAGCTGACAGGTATACTTTGCCCTGACCAGTCCTAGAATGAAACTTCCAAATGGTTCATCATTTCTTTCTCCCTTTTCTGAAAGGACTTAGGGTTATTTCTTTGCACAACTGTCCTAGAAAATCAAATTCAAGGAAGGGGACTCACAGTTCTTCTTTTCTTTGAACATCAGATAGTCTCCTCTTCCTTCTTTCCTCTTCCTTCTCCTTCTCCTCCTCCTTCTTCTTCTCCTCCTCCTTCTTCTTTCTCCTTCTTCTTCTTTTTTCTCATCTTCTTTTTTTTCTTCTTGGGTCTCTCTGTCTTGGTAGGAAATGCAGTAGCCACTCATGGCTCAGTTCAACTAAACATCAATACAGGAATTTTCTTAAGCTGTTCTCTAAAGTTCAAATTGACTGTCAATTTAATCAATGGAATCCAAATCATTTTTTTCATTATGATTTCTGTCTGCCCACTAAAAATCAAATTCTATGTCAGGAGCCTGATTTCTTGTGGGACTATAGGCACCCTGGCCACACTCACTTCACTGTGGACGTCAAGAATCTTGAAGCTCTACCTATAGATGGATTTGGGAGTACATAGGTCAGTGTACTCATTCCTTAGGTGACTTGGTCAAAGCTTTAGGGGAATGTTGAAGACTAACATGAACCCTTTGTTATAAGCTATCTGTAAAGTGAGGAGTTTGGACTAGATATCTTCTTTGGGAGGGGTGTTGTGATTTGCCCAGGATCACACAGCTAGTAAGTATCTGTGGCTGGATTTGAACTGAAGTCTGTGCTCTATCCATTGAGCCACCTAGATACCTGGGTATAGCTAATATATAAAGGTTCCTTCCATCTCAAATTCTTTGATCCTATGTCCAGCCAACAATCAATGGTTTAGGAGTAAAGTTCAGGAGAGGAATTAGGGCTGCATCTATAACCTTGGCAATTGTTTGCAGAGAGATGATACCTGAACTCTTGGGAGCAAGTGAGATTACTGAGAGAGAAGAGAGGAAAGCCCAAGACAGAGTCTTGGGGATTATCTATGTTTAGAGGACATGATGTGAATGATGAAGCAATAAAGCAGTCTGGAAATAATAATCATATAGGCAGAAGGGAACCAGGAGAGAGCAGTAGCATTGAACCAAGGGGGGACATAATAACCAGGATGACGTGAGCTTCAGTGCCAACCACTGCCAACCAGTTACGGAGAATGAGGGCTTAGAAAAAACAACCAGCTTTAGCATTTAAGAGATTGCTGACAACCTTGGCCAGAGTACTTTCAACAGAATCATAGGGTTGGAATCTGGATTATGAGGGATTGAAAAATGAGTGGGAGGGAGGGCAGATAGGAGTCTAAGTGATTCTTCCTAGGATTTTGGCAGTGAACGACAGAAAACACATATAGGATGGTAGCTTGAGGGGATGGTAAGGTCAGCTGACAATTTTTTTTTAAAGATGGAGTAGACTTGCGGACGTTTATAGTCCAGTGGGGAAGGAGCCAGTACATAAGGAGAGATTAAAGATGAGGGTGAGAGAAGGAATGATTGATGGGGCAAGCTACTGGAGAAGATGGGAGGAAATGTGTTACATGCAAATGGAGTAAGCATGTCTTCTTTGTTTTTATCCAAATCATTGACACAACAGTGAAATAACAGGGCCAAGGACATAGCCTGGTACAGTCTATTAGAGACCTCCCTCCAAAGTAACAAGTGGTTAACGATTGATTTCTCTTTGGATCCAATCATTCGACTGGTTCCAAATCTGCCTAACTGTGCTGACATCTCACTCACATCTCTCCATGGTGTCCACAAAAATAGCTTGAGAAGCTTTGTTAAATGCCTTGCTGAAATCCATGTATGCTATGTCTTTGGCATTTCCCCATTCTATCTGTCTAGTCATTTTCTCAAAAAGGAAAAGAAAGAAACCTATTCTGACATGACCTATCCTTGAAACAAGTCATCCTCAGCATTATCAGTAAGCATTTATTAAATACTTAATATGTGCCAAGTACTGTGCTAAGCACAGATAAACAAACAAACCCAGACCCTGTCCTCTAAGTGTTCATATTCTAAAAGGAGAAACAATATGCAAATGACCATGTAGATATAAGATGCAGGATCTAAATGAGAGAGGATCTCAGAGGGATTGCACCAGAAGGGGCAGGGTGCTGGGAGGAGGAGGACTAGGAAAGCCTCCTGCAGCAGGTGTGATTGGAGCTGAGTGGAGTCTTGAAGGGACAGGCAGAAATGAGGAGAGAGAGCATTATGAGCATGGGGGATGGCAAGTAAAAAGGAACAGTCAGGCAGTGGAGTGTTCTATGTAAGAAGCAGCAACAGGACCAGTGATACTACACTGAGAGTATGTAGAGAAGTGTGGAGCGTAAAAAGACTAGGAAAGTAGGAAGGACTTTCTCCCTCTCGATCTCCCCATGCCCACTATCCATATCCAATAAGTTGTCAAGTCTTAAGAGATTCTACCTCAACAACAGAGGATTTTACATTCGGTCCTAGAGACACTTAGAAGACATTGGAGTTGATTGAGTGGGGGAGTGGAGTGGTCACACCCATGCTCTAGGTTCTTGTTACTTTGGCAGATGAATGGTGGGTGGTCTGGAATGAGGAAAAACTTGAGGCAAGGAGACCAACTAATGGGTTATTGTAATAGTTCAAATGTGGAGTATTGAGGGTGGCAGCTGCGTGAATAGAGAGAAAAGGCTACAGATGAGCAGTACAGTAAAGGTAGAAATGACTCGGTAACAGAGTTATCAACAATGAGGTTTTTGGACATCACTGAAGTGATTGGAAAGTTGGTGGTGTCCTGGATAGCAAGGGGGAAGTTCAAGAAGAGAGGATTTGAGCAGAAATACGAGTTCCATTTTTGAAAATGTTAAATTTAAGAGGTCTACAGGACTTCAGTTAGAAATATCTAAGAAGTTATTGGTGGTGGAAGACTGGAGGTCAACAGAAAAGGGCTGGATAAATAAACACATCTGAGAATCATGTGCATAGAGATGATAGTTGGATCCATGGGTGCTGATGAAACCATTGATCAAGATATTCTAGAGCGAGAAGAGTGAACAGACTCTAGCCTGGGGAGGGACGCCAACAGTTGATTGGGAGTGATTTGGTTGAATATCTAGCTAAGAAGACAAGAAGGAGTAGTCAGGGAGGTAAGAGGAAAACCAGAAAAGAGCAGTGTCATGATAACCACAGAAGAGGTCGATTCCTTAGTCATCAAGACTTCCCACCTAAATGCTCATGTGCAATCAATTTAAATCAACTTCACAATCCCAGGAGCCTCTCCTCTCTTCTCCTTTTTGAAAACCTGGACAATATTGGCCACTCTCTTATTCTGGAGTCTATTCTCTCTCCCCTTCATTCCATCCTTCTCATGCTGTCCAACTAATTTTATGTATAGCACCAATAATGTTACTCCTGGGCTCAAAACCCTTCCCTGACTCCTCATTTTCTACCAGGTGAAGTTCATACTTTTTTGACCCTCATTTTAGAACTTCCCTGATGTCACACAATTCTATCAGTACTCCAGAATGAACTACTTTTTCTTCCCTGAATATACCCTGCATTTTCCCCACTGGGAGCCTTTTTGTTTAGACTGTTCCCTCTGTCCAGAATGTCCTCCTTTCCACCCTTTGTTGGTTGAATTCCAATCCATTATTTAAAGTTTGGACTCATCACATGACAGCTCCTCTGAAATCTTCCCTGATTTCCTTCTGTGAGTAATCTTCCTTGATTTCCACTGCACTTTACCTTACCTAACCTTTTGAGAAAGGTAATATGTCTGCCTTTTGTCTTTTTATACCACACTTATTTCCTGATACAGTCCCATTCCACATCAAAATCTCGCTCAAAAAAAAAAGAAAAATAGTTTAGCAAAAGCAGTTAGCAAAATGACTGGATCTGCAACATTTCTTACCTGTAGTCCTTCAACCTCTTCATTAGGGAGAAGAAGCATGTTTCATCTCCCTTTCTCTGGAATCATGATTGCTCCTTGTAATTCATTATTTGGACTTTAACTCCCTCTTTCATTTACGTAACTGTAGTCATTCTATGTATTGTCTCCCTAATTTTGTTTATTTTGCTTTGTGCAAGATTCATGCACATCTTGCCCTCCTGTTTCTCTTAACTCCTCACATGCCATTTCTTATATTTATTTTTCTATTATATTCATATACTAAAATCATCCATTTCCCCAGTTGATGAGCACCCACTTTGTTTCCAGGTTTGTTTGTTTTGCTTTGTTTTTGGTTATGTTTTTGCTACCATTAAAAGCGCTGCTTCAAATGTTTTGTTATAACCATATCTATATCTCTGTCTTTGATCTCTGGCGTATATGCCCAGTACAGGTCAGAGTAGATGAACAATTTAATAACTTTTCTCACATAGTTCCAAAATGTATCTAGAATCCACAACGCCATCCACAGTGCATTGGTATACCTGCCTTATCACAGCATCTCTAACACTTGCTATTTCCATTTAAAAAAATCGTTTTTGAAAACTCTGTGAACATAATCAAACAGTCACAAGCATTTACTATATGCCTCTCACTAAATTCAATGAAACCTCAGTGTTGTTTTAATTGACTTTTCTACTATTAGTGATTTGGAGCATTATTTCATGTGCTTTTTTTTCTTCTTTTGAAAATTATTTAGATCCTTTGTTCATTCACCTATTGGGAAATGGCCCTTGTTCTTTTATATTTATGTCAATTCCCCATATATCTTGCCTTTCAGGATTTTATCAGAGAAATTTAATCGAAAGATCTTTTCCACTCAGCAATTTTTCTTATCCAAGCTGCTTTGATTGTGTTTGTACAAAAGCTTTTAAATTTTATGTAAAGAAAATGATCTATTTATCTATTATGATTACTTCTACCCCTTCTTTAGTTAAGAAATTCATTCCCTAGCCCTCTTAGCCAAGGAGGTGAAAGTTACCTCCTTCCATTCTGCTCTTTTTTTTTAAAAGTGATACAATCTTTTATGTTTAATCTATGTATCCATTTGAAACTCGTTGTGGTTTATGGTATATGATGTAAAACTGTCTCTGACAAATTGCTTTCCAGTTTTCCTGGAAGTTCTTGATAAAGAGGAAATACTTCCCATCTTCATTTGCACCCTTGGATTTGGTTCCTCCATTCTGGGCTACTTACTGCACACATTGTATTGGCTCTCCTTATGCTTGGTGCATTAGTTTGTCTAATAGATACCGGTGTGTCTCATTTCCTTAAGAGACTTTAAGGATTTAAGAGGCTGTGAGGGAATGGGCCATAACTCATCTAGACTTCCATTTCTCCAGTGACCTACCCCAGTACTTTGTCAAAAGTTGGAACAATACAAATGGTTGATTGGTTGGTTGCTGCTTGTTTTCATTTCCGTAAGGACACAGTTGAACTGGTTCCATAAAACTCATGGTGCCCTTTGGGGGAAAAAACGGTATCCCCAGGTAAATGGATCCCTTTGGCCACAAGTATGTTTGCCTCTGAGCCAGAATTTGTCCTTCAGCTGTCAAACTCTGGGACTCTCCCTACCTCTCTTTGACGCTGAGATAAAGGAGAAAAGGATGGGAATGTACTAGGGAAGGGGACTCTAACCTTTGCAGTGTGGGATTTTGATAGAGAGTATTTCCCATTAGAAATGTCATTAAGAGCTGTCTTTCCATTTACGTTGGTAATTACTCCTACTAATCATCTGGTGAGGGTGTTTGGAGGGAGCCATTCTGAAAGTTGTCAGCCCCCTTGTTTGGGAAACCCACAGTCCTCTAAAGGGTCAGGGAACAGATCAACATATACTGGCGTGGTATCTAAGAGGGGCTTGCATCTGTTAGTCAATGGAAATAATGAGTTAAATGGCATTTGAATGGCAGTATGTTAAGGCATATTCTTTCCATAATCACTCTAAAGGCTCATTATAGCTTCTGGATTTGTGCACTAATAGGAGTGGTGAGTACATTTGCTATCTGCACTACACCTTTCTCTTCCTGATGAGTCTTACCTTGTGGCAGAGGGCATTTCATTCATTGGCTTTCTTGCTAATTGGCAAAGAAAACTTTGTGGAAGTGCAGTTCCTTCTCATGTCATCAGGAGGCTTTTTGCTGCCAGCAGGGCCAGAAGACAAAGCTAGGTGCGCTGAAAAGAGGGTGTTGTGTTGTCTTCCCGCCCATTCTGCTTTTGGTCTGCTTTTGGCCTGAGCTCTAGGAAGGAGGGGAGCTTCTGGTCATACCTGCCTTTACCTGGTTGCTTCTTTCTTCTTCCCTTCTATCTGCCTTATTCCAAGTCAGAAGTGGTAAGTGGGCAGAGATGGAATGGTCAGAACTGGAGGCCATGGTCAGAGATAGGGGTGTGGTCATGACAGAAGGTCGAGATTAAAGGCTACAATCAGAGCTAGGATTTTTAATCAGTTAGATACTATGGTCCCTGTGAGGGAGAGTAGAGGATGATTTCAAGGTGGTGATTTCATAGATTGGGTGAGATTTTGGGGTATAGTAAGGGTTGGAGTTAAAATGCACAGTCAGGTGTGGAACATTGTCATCCAGGTTGGAGAGACTGGGAGGACTGGTAAATGGTTATGTTAAGGGACCTGGTCACATGTGGAAGTCATAGGGATGGATTTGTGATCAGGCAGGGCTGGAGGAGGGCCAGAAATTGAAATGTGATCAGAACTAGGGGCCTAGTGGAAGCAAAGGGGCTATGTTCAGACTTAGTTATTGCCAGGATCCCAGGTATCAACAAAACTCTGACAGTGGTCAGGGATTAGGGGTGTGGTCTTAGTAGAGGAAAAGGGAAAGTTATTTCTTCTCCTGCATTAAATCATATGTCGGTGGAAGGTGGAGCTAGTGGGGTGTGTGTTTTAGGAATGTGAGATAAGAAACTGGCATTAAACAATGTGAGTAAAACCCAATTTGCAGCTGGGTAGAAAGCGTGTAGGTCCAAAGATTTACTTAAACCTATCTACAAAGCTCCTTTCTTCCAGGGTGAGATTAGGGCCAAGGAGCTTAACTATGCTTGCCACATAATATTTCACATTTGTATAACCCTTTAAATGCATGATCTCATTTGAGTTTTACATGGGCTGAGAGGTAAATGCGATTGTCACCTCCATTATACAGACAAAGAAACGGAGGTTCAAAGAGATTTGAATGTCTTTCTCTAAATCATCTCATTAATAAGTGTCTGAGGTAGGATTTTAACTCAGATCTTCCTCACCCTAAGCCTAGTGCTCTACCCCTTAGGGAAAACAATCTCTCTATAAGTCTTACTTTCTCTTTAATATGAATCCAATTGTGCAGAAAAGTCTATTGGCTAAAGGGGCACTAAACCATTTAGATTTAGATGCCACTGGGCATGCAGAATCTACAAGACAGAAGACCTAAAGTGTGATTTAATTTCTCCAGTACTGGCTAATCCCTCCTTCTTGTCCTTTCCCCTCTCCTCCAGCACACCATTCCTCTGCCTGCTCCATCCCTGTTTGGTCTCTTAGAAATAATTTTTGCTATGATCCCAGGTTTTTTTTTTTAGTGTTCCAAGTGAACGTCTGAAATAGTGAGTGGCCAGCTTGGAGTTTAAAAGGGAAAAGTTTCAGGCAGAGCCAACTGGGGATAGAGGCCTTGAAGTTGGCACGAGGCACAAACATGTGAAAGGAGGCAGAGAAGGGGAGGTCTGGAGCGGGAAAGGACTGATGGTCATAAGTAATGACTGGATCAATCAATACAAAGCCAGACAGTTCTAGAAGGCAGTTCAAATATTGGGGGGTAAGGTGAAGCTTGGGGGAGCTGTTGATGTATGTGTGTGTGGGGGTCCCCTGTTTGGCAGGCTGGGGAGGCTGTGGGCTGCCTCCTTTCCTGACGGGGAGCCCTGCCGCTATCCTTCCAAAGGCCTCATGATGGAAAGAGTGAAGCCTAGAGAGAACAAAATGAAGACACAAAGGCCCATGAGGGGTTCAAAGGCAGAGCCCAGACTAAGAATGAAGTTTTCAAGGTACGTTCCAAGGCGAGGACTTTTCATCTCAAAACCTTTGAATTGGGAATCAAGGCGGGAAAAGTTACTACTAGGTTAAAGTTTAAATGGCACAGAAAGGGTAGAAACGAAGATGAAACGTAGGCTGTCTGGCCAGGGGAACAAAGCATTTGGATCCTGGTCTCTGCACCTGGCTATAGAGTTTCTAAGTTCCTGCAGTCCCAGGGAGGAGGCTCAACAAACGGTCTTATTGTTCGGATTAAGAACTGAAGTAATTGAAAGGAAAGTTAAGCCAAGGAGAAGCAGCCATCATGTGTGACTGCCTGTATAGTTAAAAAATAATTTAAAGGGAAAGTGACTATCAAGCAGTTCCTATTATGGAAATACAATCATTGAAGAGGGAATGAGGGGGAAAAAGCCTTTATTCTTTGAAAAGAAGGTTTTTTTGCCCTCAGCAAGTCAGACTTAAATATTATTTGAAAACCCAGTCATTTTCACAGACTTGTTTCAGTCCCTAACTGACCAGGCTGGGGGAGGCCCTTTAAGGATGTGTGCGTGTGTGTGTGTGTGTGTGTGTGTGTGTGTGTGTGTGTGTGTGTGTCTAAGCAGGGAGTCAGGGTGGGGGTGGAATGTGGAGGACTAAGGGTTTTGGTTTCCTCTCAAGTTCTTCTGGCTTTGTGACTCCTGGGTTAGGGATCAGGATGTGATGGAGGGATACCTTTTTAGAGGGATAAATCCCCTTTTACCTGCTCATTCCTCATTTTTTCCTGCTTCCTCTGTCATTGGAGTGGACTCGCTGGTGCCTTCCCTGAACCCCCATGGCCATCTCTTTCACATCTTTCTCCTGCCATGTTTGATTGTGTTGATCAGTTGCCACCTGGAATTTCTGTAGCCTGGATTATAGAGAATTCCACTCCTTCCTTTAAGGCCCCTCCCTGCCATTGGCCCAACCTCCTAGTGGCAGCTTGTTCATAGATCATAGAGGAATGATCATAAATCTAGAGTTGGAAGGAACCTCAGGAACCATCTTGTCCTGTCCATCCCCTGCCCCATTCCCATACAGATAAAGAAACTGAGGGCTAAGGAGGATCAGTAACAGCAGAAAGTGTTCTGTTCTTTGTATTTATATCATTAGCACCTAGTTCAGTACCTGGCACGTAGTAGGTGCTTAATAAAAGCTTTTTGATTGGCTGTTTACCCAAGGTCCCAAGTAGTAGACAGTAGAGGCAAGATTTAGTCCTTCGATTCTATAGTCACTCTATTGTGCTGAAGTTGCATTGTATGCTTTGCCTTCTCTGGGAAAGCTGAAATTGAGACCCAGGGATGGGAAGGGAATCTGCTAAGTTCATACAGAGAGAGGAGCCAATTCTCCAAGCCAGGCCTCCTTATTCCCTGTTCAGAGTTTCTTCTGTTAGGGGATGTCTGGTGAATGGAATTCCTTGACTAGCACTGCTGAGGCTGCCTCAGCCTCAAGTGTAACCTGATTTTAGGCCTCCATGAGAAGAAAAATGGGGCTTACTTCCTTTAGTCTCCTTAGATCTGATCAAGAGTGGAGAGAAGGGCACAGGCACAGATGGCATTTTGGAGGTAGAGTAGAAAACCTTGACTTTTCCTGTTCCCACATTCTCCCTGGGTCCTTATCATCCCTGGCAGCCATAATAATGTTCATGATCCTGGAGATGCCAGATCCTAGAGAAATTATATGGAGCCTAGTAAAAGACAAATACTGGAAAAAATGTAAGAATACAGAGAACTCTCACCTCCCAGCATTGACCCAGTTCTTCTGGGACTCCAGAAATACACATACATCTTTCCTGGAATATGAGTGGAGACTGATTGCTATACTAAGGAAGAGGTTGGTTAAATATAATCTAGAACAAGGTTTTTTGTTTAATGGAATGGTTTTAGATAAGATCTCACTGAGGGAAACCAAAATGGATTGATCTTCAGTCACTGACACTTTCTTGGTGCCCTTGTACTGTGGATTCAGGTGTATTACAAAGAAAGGGTCTGTCTCCCACAAAGAGTCTTAAACTATGGGGAGTATGTAGAGAAGTAGAGAGGAGTAGGGATGGCATTTCATGGCATCTCAGGTAGAGGACAGAATTAGTAAGGTCATGGAAGTAGGAATTTAAATAAAATATCAAATCACCTATTTCATAATTTTTTATCTTGGAAAAGATAAAACTTAGTGGGAAGCTATGATCATGATCTTTAGATAATTAAAGGGATGTTATGAAGGAGAGGGATTAGCTTTCTCATTTGACTCCAGAAAGCAGAGCTAAGAGCAATGCATTGAAGTTGGCAGAGGGGCAGATTTTAGGTCCATGTAAATGAACACTTGATAACAACTACAATTGTCCCACAATAGAACTGTTTGCTCCAATCAATAGGGAGTCCCTCATCATTACAGCTCTTAAAGCAAATACTTGTGGGGGAATTTTGTTTCTAGCATGGATTATCCCAGATGCTCTCTGAGGTCTCTTAAGGTTCTGGGATTTTTAAATTTCAAGTAAGACTTACTCAGGATGGGCAGACATAGATGAATTGTGATGCATTTGCTGGAGGAGATCTATGTGAGCACTGGAATATCATATACCATTCAGGAGCATGTTACCTTTCCACGCACCAGCAAATCCAGCCTCCAGTTTCCCTTTGGCACAAACTTTCAAAGGGTAGACACCATGATTGCAAACAGGCAGATCACGGGAGACCAGATTGCCAACTCTTGGAGGGCATCTTCCAAAAGAGTATTTTGCAAATTACCAGTCCAGGAGGGCCTTCTAGTATCTTCCCCATGCTGGTCTGGCTCATCCAATCACATCTAGAACCTGCAAATCTGGATAAGAAAGGGGGCACTGGTGGCAGCAGCCTTTGGAGTCCCAGGTCCCACCCTAGCTAGAGGACCGGCTCACATGGCAGATGCCCAGGAACGTGGGGCTGCCTGCATCAAGCGCGCACAGCCATGATCATACTCTTCTCAAATCTCACTCTTTTTCCCTGCTAGCTCAGGTGTTGTACATCTGTGGCGTGTTGGCAGCACTCTTGCCGCAGTGTTGGGGAGCTGTCAGGTTAAAAGCTGGGCTGCTGTATTTGATCCCACGTGTAAGCTGTTTTATTTCCCTCTCTTCCCTTTACACGGCTACGGTGTGCTTTTATAAATATTTTACCAGCCTTGCTAAAGTCTATTTCATCTCTCTCTTAAATGTATTAAATATAAATGCAGCAACAACTCCACCATAAGTCTCTCTTTGCCATCAAATAGTCAAACTCCTGTCGAAGTAAATATAATTTGCTTTGTTTACTCCAGTTTAGTCAGAGCTTTATCTACTATAAGATGCATCTTTTCCCTCTCCCCTCAACCCACCGAAATCTCCTGGTTTTCATTATCAAGAGCCTGCCTTCTCATCATTTGATGATCATTTGGGCTCTTCTAACTTCTGGGCCTATGAGGGAGAGGCTTAGAGTCAGATGCCCTTGGAGGCCATCACAAAGTAGGGTTCAGGGGACCTCTCCCTTCAGGGGATGGTCTGCATCTAGAGGCATCATTATCACCCAAGCATCCTCTGCCTTTCCATCCTTCTTCTTTTCCTAAGGAGATCCTTGAGCAGGCTCCAGAGCAGTGTGACCACACTCATTTGAAGGGGAGGTATTCACAGATCCACAGTGTGATTACCACAAAGAGATGAGGAGCCTTCTAAAGGGATGGAGGACATCATTTTGTCTTGAAAAATGACACTTGGAGAAGGCAAAGCTGAACATTCCAGAAAAAATGACACATCCACTGTTCATCATGATATAAATGTGTCCTAGCCCACCTACAGTGCAACAGATTTCTATCAATGAGGAGAGAAAAGAGGTAGTTGGCAAGGTGGGTATCCTAGGCCCTGACATTAACTTTCCTTTTCCTTTCCTTTTTCCTTCATGCAGACAGAGACGGTCAGAGCTGAAAGGGACCTTAGAGATCATATAGGTCAACGTCTCATGTTTACAGGTGAAGGGGCAGTGATTTGCCTAATGTCTCCTAGCTCGTTGGTGATGGATCTGGAACTGGAACCTGGGTCTCCTAATTCCCCATCCTGGGCACTATAGTGCCTCCAACAACTGAACAAAGGTTTATTGTGCATCCCCTCTGTTCTACTGTTAAACTCCATCAGTAATATACTCCGATTAGTGTTGGGGAGGGAGGAGACCATGATCACAGTCTAGGTCATGACAGAGATTATTCCTCTGAAAGAATTAGAATGCAGGGGAGTTTTGATGGACATGCCTAGATTATAAAGGTAACAATGATCATCAATTCTCTCCTCCCCAACCCCCTCGATCTCGCTTTAATAGATACATGTGTTGCAAATGGCTTAAGATGGTAGCAGATGTTTAAATGGGCTCTAATGATCTGGGCTGGGAGAGCTGGTGATGATTTAGAATTTGCTCCTGGAAGCCCCTGAAAGTTCAGATTCTTATCCAAACTCTCCAAAGAGCCTGAGCCAGAACTCAGGCCTGAAAATCACAATCACTCTCTTGAAAGCTTTTGCCCTCTTCCTTTCTTCAAGTGGGTACTGCAGATGCCTAGAGAATAGATCTGTGGTATTTCAGCTCTTTTGGATTCTGGTCCCACCTGGAATTGGGAAATGCCAATATGAAGAACCTCTCAAACCCTGGTAAGGGTTTAGTGAGCACTGGGGATGGGAGGAGCAAAGGATGCATTGTATAGGAGAGAGCATGATGATGAGGAAGAACACTGACCTGCAGCAAACAGGGAAATCCTTCTTAATTAAACCAATGTCACCCTACTCCTCCTCTCCTCTCCTCAAGTCACCATTTGACTCTTGGATACAAAATACAAAGCGTCCCCTCAGCTGGAGGCTATGACTGGAAGAAGGCTTTCCTGGGTTGTGAGTTGTTGAAATATAAATGATATTGGTCATCTATCAGTTGCAAATAATGTCTTTCAGCAATTGGAACTTAGCAGCTTATACTTCCTGTTCCTGGGACAGAGACTGCTTTCCCATCTCCTGCTTTCCACTTTCCATTTCCAAGGGGGGAGGCGTGATGACTCAGGAGTGATCTTCCTGGTACTAGTTGGTTTTACCTGAAAACTTTTCTGCCGCTCCTTCTACTGATCACTGCTGGTAGGATTTGTCAGTTGGGTTACCACTTGATTCTTTTATCCATGCTTTGAATTCTTTTGCAAGTATCCGTCTGTCAGGCCCAGCTTGTAAGTGCTCTCTCCCTAAGGATACATATTTCTTGAGTTGCTGAGGTCAGGAAAGTTCATGCCCTGATAGCCAAACTCTTAGTGAGAAACCTCTCTGAATTTCATTGGATTTGTTCTCATAGGACAGACACTGAGTACCCCCTTGAGTCCATATTAGAAGTCTCTCCGACTTGGTACATAGAAACATCGGATTTTGGAGCTGGAAGAGTCTGTAGAACAAAGACTGCCATGGTTGGAAGGGGTCTTAGACCACAAAACATATATATGCTGTTAGAGCTGGAAGAGCCCTGAAATATCACTTAAATCTCTTTCAGATGAGGCCCAGAGAAGTAACATGAAAGTGACTTGCTCAGGACTTAAGCGCAGCTTATGCTCCAGGAATCTTTGAGAATCTGGAATCACCTTCACACCACCATGGGGTCAGAGGAGGGCTTTAGGAGGTTTGAGGGGGTTTAGGAGGCTTTGAATCATTCTTGCCAAATGGGCAGGGTCATATTCTGGAATTCCACAGGGTAACTGGAAGAGCCTTAGCCTGGATGCGGAGAGACTGGAGTTCTGGTGCTCATTCTGGTCCAAAAAGTTTCCCATTGAGCATTGATGTGCAAAATGACCCATAATTTTTGAGAAACGTTTGCATCTATGTTGTCCTTTAATTTTTCTACAGTCTTGTAAAATAGGTAGGACAAATTTTTTGTCAACCTCTGTTTTGTGGATGAAGAAACTGAGACCTAGACAGATTTTTAAATAACTTGCTCAAGGTGACGCGATATCTGAGAGTCAAGGCT
The DNA here is from genome assembly GCF_028372415.1 of Notamacropus eugenii. Taxonomy (NCBI): domain Eukaryota; kingdom Metazoa; phylum Chordata; class Mammalia; order Diprotodontia; family Macropodidae; genus Notamacropus; species Notamacropus eugenii. The sequence continues at coordinate 464,412,704 of NC_092872.1, read as the reverse complement.
AAAGGGCTAGCCCTAGGGTCACTACACTTACACATCACTACACATCCTTAGGATTCATTCATTCCACAAACCTTTATTAGGTGCTTACTGTTTACAGAACACTGCATGGGGATGACTTCTTCTTAGGGCTTATAGACTAGTAGAAGGATAAGAGAATAAGAGACAGTCCCAGGTAACTATAATGATAAAACAAAGTGATGCCCTGGTGGGGGGGAGGCCATTAATAACTGCAGGGATCTGAGAAGGCTTCATAAAGGATGCAACATTGTGAGCTGGCATTTGCTCATTGATGGTTACCTAGGGAAGGGAAGCACATTAGAGTAAGTGGTGCCCAGGTTGAGGCATCTTCTGTCAGCAGAGTTTAACAGGTTGATAGTTTTGAACAGTGAATCTCAGCTGTTTAGAAATCTGGTTGAGGTTATGTCATGCCTGTACAATGTGGGGGGCACTTGGTTGGCATTTATTACAATGGAGAGAAGAGAAGGAAGCCCTTGGTAAGAGGTGTTCCCTGCTGTTGAATTTTTCTTGAGCTCTATTGCCTTTGGCACTTACTGCATACAGACCATGAGAAATCAGTGCTCAAGAAGTTGAGTCACTGGCCCATAGCAACTGCTTGCCCTTGTTTAATAAAAAGCACTGGTGTCCAACTCAAATAGAAATGGGGGCCTAAACCATCCATAAGGATCCATGTGAACCACATATTATCTTAGAAGGAAAACTACATATTAATACTTTCAATGTTCTATTGTATTTTTATTTATTTTGTGAACTATTTCCCAATCCCATTTTTATCTGGTTTGACAGTACTTGTGGGAGTGGTTGCCATATGTTGGCAGCATGTTTGATACCTGTGACACAGTGTTTAAGTGAGGTAGACTTTGGGTTTGATGGAGTCACAAAAGACATGATTCTATGACTTTATACCAAACCCTTGGTGAATTATTAGAATCTGTGGGTGATGGGGAAATGGGACCATAATATGCATAACTTCTAGGATGGAGTCGAAGGTTGCTGAGGTCCCTTCCAACTCCAGTATTCTCTGATTTAAGATATCCTGCTTGTGGTCCCCTCCAACTTTTGAGATTCCTTGTGTTACAGCAGGAGGAAAGGGAGAGACAAACAGGGGGAGAGAAATAGGCAGACAGACAGAAACAGAGACACACAGACAGACAGAGATAGAGAGATAAAAAGCAAAAGAGAAAGATACAGAGAAACAGAGACAGAGAGATAGAAACACAGAGACAGAGTGTTTCTGCCCTTATGAGACCTTTATGTCCTACTGGAAGAGTGCAACATGCACACAGATAAGAAATGAAAAAGCAAGTGTTTGGATGAGGGAAGTTAGTAATGACTGGAGCAGATCAGAACAGATCTCACGTAGGAGATGTACGTGAGCTGAGCTTCTAAAGAAGGTGAGTATTCTGAGAGGAGCAAGAGGGAGAGCATTCCTGTAAGGGGAGCTCATCTCCACAAAAAAACACGGAGTCAGGAGATCGGATTCTGTGTGTAGGAAATAGCAAGGAAGTGAGCATGGCTGAATGCACAGTGTGTGAAGAGAACAGTATAAAGCTGTAAGGAAAGGCATCATGGACCAGACTGTGACAAGGAGCTAAACAAAGGAGCTCATATTTTATCCCGGAGGCAATAGGGAGCCAGTGAAGCTTCTAAAGCCAGGGAATAATGAAGTGGTCAGTCCTGTCTTTGAAAGCAATTCTCCTTTCCTCCCTAGGGGACTCAGAGTAACCAGAGTGTTGGCTGATGGCACTTTGCTAGTGTTGAGATACCCGGACTCCCATTGTTCCTTTTTTAAAAAAATATCCCAAAAAGCTCCTCACGATGACATTCTCTATTTTGTTTCCTGGCATTCATAGATTTTTCTTGTTTGATCTTGTGGTTGAAGGAATGAATGTGAGCTTTTCTAGCTTAATCAGTATTTTTCTCCCCCTTCCTTAAGTAGTTTTTGGTTTTCGTAAGCAATTTCATTGTTAAATGTCAGGCTAACAATGGGAATACAGAAATCTGACAGGTTTCCGAGAGCGTTTCAGATAGTAAGAGGTAACAGCTTTATTACTGGTTGATGACTGACCCATATTTCTTAACATGATTTCCCTGCTGTAACTCAAATTGAGTTCATGTTATTCTAATGATATCGGTTGACCTTGAGAGCTAGACCTAAAAGCCTGGGGTTATTCATCCCATTCCACCATAGATTCTTCTGATGTGTTTAGAGACACAACCTGCTCCTTATGGCCCTGAAGGTGGGGAGAAGAAAAAAAATTACACACTCACACACACACACACACACACACACACACACACAGAGGCATCCCCCCACACTTGCTTAGAATTTTTTTCAACACATCTGGGGGATTTTATATCACAGGAGAATTTCTCTCTCAATTCAGCTTCTGTCACAAACCTCAGTTTTTCCTACGCAGACCCTTCAGGCTGGGGAATCTCACTAGGCCCCACTCTGTCCTGGTTTCTTTCCCAAGCACCTGGACTCCACCTGCTAGGAGGAGAGACTCCATCTCTGGATTTTTCATGGGTGAATTCATATTGGGAGAAAGAGGGAGAAAACATTGCATGTCAGAGAGAAGTGAGTATGTACCTGGAAGCAGAATTACTATGGGCTCTGGAGTAAAAGGACCTAGGTTCAGATCCTGTCTCTGACAATTAGTACCTGTGAGTTCTTGGGCAAGTTATCCAGCCTCACTTTATTCATCTGTAAAATGAATGGGTTAGACTAGGTGGTCTCTTAGGTTCCTTTCAGCTATAGAGCTGTGATCCTCTAGAGACTGGTATCACTGGGCTGGGAGAGATCCATCTGCTAGGTGAAAGGGGCTGGAATAGCTTTGAGTTTACTAGGAAAATTAGGTAAAGCATACGCAACACCTTTCCAGGCTTAGGTTTGGGAGCTGAGGAGCTCTCTCTCTCATTTAGAAGGCATACTGACAGTGTGCTGCTTAGACAAGACACAAATCATTGGACAGGGCCATATTATGTGATTCTACTGGGTAGCAGCAAGAGCCTTAGCAGAGGTATCTAGAAACCTAAGAACTACACCTGGTTCTGGTACGAACTCAGTGTATGTGACCATAGGTCAAGATGCTTAGACTCTTTAGGATTCCCTGTAGTGGAGAGAGCATCTGATCCTGAATCAGAGCACCTGGCTTCAATCCCTTCATCGATAAGCATTAATAAACACCTACTATGTTTGCTACTAATAAACATAGCCAGACACGGTGCTAAGTTCTGGGCATGCAAAAAAAGGCAAAAGAGAATCCCTCTATGTGCTCATGGATTCAGATTCTCATGCCACTATTATTAGCTCTGTAACCTTGGTCGAGTCTTCCGTTTCCTCATCTGTAAAATGAGGGAGGTGGACGAGACAACCAAGGACCCTTCTAGCTCAGGAATATCTAGGATGAGGGGACGTAAATGGGGCTACTGCTCTTTGCCCTCCCTTCCGCCCTCCCTCCTGGGGATAATATAATATGATAGATGGAAAGGGTTTGAAAATGTTAAAAGCACTGTGGCATTTAACAAAATACAAATGTACCTAAAGGAGATTATTGGTTGCACTGGGAATTTAGTTCCTACTGGTTTCTGCCTGCAAATAATGGAGAGGAGGAGAAAACAAGTCATTTTTAGCTCTTTCGGAACTAAAGCCTTGAATCTGGTCCCTGGTGTAGTTAAGTCTCTGAGAAGTCAAGATCATTTGCTTCCTCCCCCATTTGCTTTTGCAACTCCATATTTTCCCTCTGGGTTCTTTGGAATCATCAAATTCCACATCCTTTCCAGATCAGGTGACTGACATTCTCCAAACAGGCTCAGCTGCCCCCAGCTGCTCTCCCGACCCCACATTTAAGCAGGAGGGAAGGGTGATTTTCACTGGCTGGTGGAGAGCTCGTGATAAGCCAGGATACAATATTTCTTGAATCTTTGCCCTTGTTGAGCTCGAATGTGAAATTAAGCATTCAGACCTGGAAACCCCCAGTCTCCTGAGAATTCTCCTCTTTTGGAAAGAAGCACCTCTCAGCACACAATGGAACCATTGGATGGGGCTGAAATAAAAGGCATTCCTGGAAGGAATGAAGATATGGAACTGAACGGCGCGGCTGGGTGGAGAGAGGTGGGTGGAAAGAGGGGGACAGGGAAGGTAGAAACACACATAGATGTGTACACAAGGCAATCACAGAAATGCTCCCATTTCTTCTGACTTTTTGGGTTAAGTGGATGAACACATTTCCCTCCAAGTGTACTGTTGTGTATAGAATAAACATCAGCTAGAGTGTAACATCAAATCTACACCAAACACAGATGCACACACAAACATGCACAACCACAAAAATATAGCCACACAGATACTTCAACGTGCACAAACAAAATGTGGCAATACTACGTTAATGTTTATATGGCGCTTTAAGGTTTACATAATGCTTCTCGATATTTATCTCATTCACACACAAGTAGGCATATATACCCAAACACACATCTAGGACCATGTACATACAATGGCATGTATGAATACCCACCCAAATGCCCACATAAGCACACCCCCATCATTTGAGAAGCTAAATGCTTAACAGGAATCCAGGGATCATTTTCCTCCTGTTTAGGGTTGGTCATTGAAACTGGTTCAGCAAAGACTCATTTGAGAGCTGTAGGAGCTCTCCTCAGCAGTGTTTTTCCACCATTATACCTTAAAAAAATAATTTTGGGAGATTATTTTTTGTTCTCCACCCTTTCAACACCCTCTGTCTCTCTCACTTTCTCCAGTTAGGGACCTTGCATTTATGGCTGCCAGCTAGTGTTGGATACTGTAAATGAAATGTCTGTTGTATTAGCTAGAATTCTTCTATTCCCAGTTCCTAGAATGATTATGGTTGATTGGGCCCCCAGACATGGTTCCCTGAGTGAAGAGGGAGTGTACATGAATTTCCACTAATATCCCTGGCGTTGGCAAGGTGAGAAGAGGTGGCCTTGCATTTTCAATGAGTTCGGGAGTCAGAATAAACCATTTCTATCAGTTACCTGAAGAAGAAAGTGTCTGGGGGGCTTCTCTGATCACCCCTCCTAAAAGAATCAACACTGACATATGATTGGGAGCATGACATGGCAGCTAATGCCCCAATCCTGCCCAGCTGATACTGGGAAGCAAAGTCCCAGACTCCATGTACAGGTTTGTTTTCACTGGATTCAGAACCTTCCATGGGTGTTTTTCTTGGGGCTTTAATGAGTCAAAACTAGTTATTCCAACAGATACTAGTTTCCCTTCTTATCTTGTCTATGTGTCTGCCAATAAGTCCTTGAACTAAAAATAACATCCAGTAGCAGAGAGTATACAAACTTGAAGAGACCCTAAGAACTGCCTAGTTCAGTTTTTTACTTTACAAAGGAAGAAACCAAGGTTCGGGGATGGAAAATGATTGATTGATCTTGCTCCTTAGAGTAAGAAGTGACAGGGCAAGACCTTTATCCACTATATTGCAATAGCCCCTAAAAAATGTCTAAGTTTTTTCTTTCCATGAAGCACAGTGAAAAGAGCATTGGATTTGGCATCAGAAGGATATGGGTCTGGATCCTGGCTCTGTCAGTGGTTACGTGACCTTGGACGAGTCTCCTCAATCTAGTTGGACAAGATAATCTCCAAATTGTTGCCTAGCTCTAAATATTAGGACCCTGTGTTTTTTATTTCATCCTGATGAGGTAAGTAGGGCAAGGATTATTGTACCTATTTGACAGGTGAAGAATCAGAGGTGGTTTGAGGTCACGCAGCTAGATAGCCATAGTCAGAGATAGACCCTTGCTTTTCTGACTCCCAGTTCTGGCTATTACTGCAGGTCATGCAGAGTCTATAATGTTCTCTCCGTTTTCTTAACCTCCATCAAAGGAAAGTGCTGAATCTGAAAGATTAAATTTCACGTCCAAGATGCTGGGCGACCTCTTCAGTGTGGCGAGTTAAGTCTTGCATAAATTGGGGAAATAACTTGCCCTATTACATTTTAAGGTTTACATAGCACATTGTGTGTGTAATAACCTTTAAGGGGTAGATAATTCAGGTACTTCTCCCCATTTTGCAGAGGAGGAAACTGAAACTCAGGAAGATTAAGTGACTTACCCTAGGTCACACAGTAAGTCAATGTTAGAGCTGGTATCTAAATCAAGATCTAAATCCAAGTTTGGCTAGTCCTGACTCACATAGTTGGAGGTTTTACAGTTTAAGAATGACTTTTCTTTGAGAAAGTTGAATGTCACATACAACAAAGAACAGGAGCACTTAACTTTTTTTTGCATCATAGATCCTTTTCAGTAGTCCAGTCAATCCTATGAACTCCTTCTCAGAACATTGTCTTTAAATACACAAATTCACAGGATTGCAAAGGAAACCAATCATGAAAATGATCATTATGAAAGTATCAAAATATTAAAAAAACCCAAGTTCATGAGCCCTAGATTAAGACCCCCTGTTATAATCACAGAATCTCAGAAGAGAAGGGGACCTCAGAAAATTTGTTCAGGATGTACCTTAGCAGGAATGCCCTCTATAACCTCTGTGGTAACTGGTCATCCTGCCTCCTTTTGGACCTCATCTAGAGGAAGGCAGCTCATTTCATTTTTGTTCAGTTGTTTCTGACCACTGTGACCACCATTTGGGGTTTTCTTGGCAAAGATACTGGAGTGCCTTGCCATTTCCTTCTCCAGCTCCTTTTACTGAGCAAACAGGGTTAAGTGTCTTGCCCAGAGTCTCATGGCTAGTAAGTGTGTAAGGCCAGATTTGAACTCAGGAAGATGTCTTCCTGACTCCAGGCCTGACGCTCCATCCACTGTGCCATTTAGCTGCCTTCATTTCACCTTTAGATGGCTCTAATTGTTGGAAGGTTTTTCCTTAAGATAAGCTAAAACCTTGCTCTTAGTCACTTTGCTCTACTACCCTTAGTTTGACCCTCTGGGACCAGACACAACAAATATCAATCATTTTCCATGTGGCAACTTGAAGAGAGCTATCTTCTCCTCCCCCTCTTCTAAGCCTTCTTTCTAGGGTTTCCTCATGTGTCATGGCTCCCAATCCTCTTTTTACCTGGCCACACTCCAGTCTACACCACATTCTATGGACCTGTTTAGAGCAAATTCTTTTCCTATTCAGGATAGGGATGGATCTATTTCTGTGCAGATGTAGGAGTCATTATTTCCAAATGCGAGCCATTGTTCTTTTATCTTTCTGCCACTTTAAACTCACCAGTCAAAAACATCTGGTGGAGTTAAGTATATTTGCAAGTGGTTCTTTCACAGTAAGATGGGAAGGAGAGAGGGGCAAGTGTGTAAATGGGGAACCTGAATGATGAGTCCCAATGGGAGAAGTTAGTCTCTTAGGAACCACTGTAATTCAGTAAAGTCAACACTGAGCGATTTCCAGCTAACTGCGCCATGTTAGATGTGTTCATCAGAGGGAAGAAAAGTCATCTTTACTGAGCTGGAGTGTGTGTGTGTGTGTATGTATGTATGTGTGTGTATGTATCTGGTGAGTGGGTAGAATCAGACCGAGATTTCCCTGGCACAGGGAACTTCTAGTGAGGAAATTTCCTCTACCAAAATGTAGGTCAGTACTTGCTCTGCAACTTAGGATTTTAGTGAACTGTGTAGAGGCAATGAGAGGTGACTTGCCCAGGGTTACACAACTAATATGAGGTAAAGTCAGGTCTTGATCAGGCTGGAGATCAGTCCATTAGCACAATGCTGTATCTTGTATATGTATGTATGTACACATGCACACACTCACACACACTCACACACACACGTACACACACACACATTCACTCAATGTACCCTGTGGTTTCTCTAGGTACAGAACTCCCAATGAAAAGAAACTCTTATGATTTCAGAGCATATATCAGCGAATATTCTGCAGTTTAAAATCTTAGACACTTGTCCAGAGGTCGTATTAAATTAAGTGACTTGCCTAGAGTCAATATGTGTCAGAGATGGAGCTTGCACGCAGGTCTTCTTGGCTCTGAGATCAAGCCTCTATTTACTGTGCCATACTGCCATATGTATGTATGTGCATGCAATATGTATTGTACAATATATATTTTCTGCCCCCTCTCCCCCCTCCAGCTTGCATTCAGCAAGTGTGCTGCAAACTAATGTGAAATGGTGGCTTGAAATGTCAGTGTCCATTGAGATTGGCACTGCATTGACGCAGGCTTCCCTTTTCTGTCAGAGCTTCAAGAGCCCTTTCCCAAACCTAGCACCTGAGTTTGAAACAAACTGAACACAAAGTTTAAAGAGATTAGCTAACGTCAGCCTCTCAAGAAAGAAATCTTTGCCCCTAGCTGAGCCAGGGGCTCTCCTACCTGGGCGTGTTCTGGTGGACAGCTTCTTGTTCCTCACTGACCAAAGAAGACAGGTCCTCTCCTGGTTCTGTGTGTATGTGTATTCCAATATGGGTTCTTCTCCAGGTATGTTGGGCTTGTGGGAAACTGCTTGGTTTTATGAATATCTTATGTATTTAGAAGTGTAGCTGAAAAATCTTCCCCAGCCAGAAAAGACTTTTCCTATTTCCAGCCAAAGGACTCTTTTCTTATTGAATATGGTTTTATAGTATCTACTCATCTCTGCTGTAAAATTTCATGATTTGTATGCAAACAAGCAGAGGCCATCATGTTACTAGAGGACACTGACTCAAGTGAAAAGAACTCTCACCAGTAAGTCATGTCCAGTATCGGGGCTGATCTTGCTGTACCCATTGCTGGAGGTCCTTTCAGTGGTATGGCTTAAAGGTTGATGTGAAGGCCCTCTGTCCAAAAACTGAAACTTCATCTTTAGGGATTTATTGAATTTAATTGAATATGGAGTATATGCTGCATGTAGGTCTCTGGATTAGACACTGCAGATGACACAGAGATGTACAAGGTATTAGGAGTTAAGATCAAAGAAGAGATATAAGAAGACATCCCTCCCCACTTCTTTGAAGAGATGGGAGACTATGGTATGAAATACTACATATAATATCAAAAAATGTTTGATATATTTTGTTGAACTTTTCTCCTTTTTTAATTCCTTATGATAAGAAATGACCCTCTGGGAGGGAGTAGAGAGGATACAGTGGGAAATGTAGGTGATGTAAAAATGAAAGGTATCAGTCCAATTTTATAAAAAGAGTAAAATTTTATGATTTTTTTTTAAAAGAAGTTGGGGTCTTTAAGGGCTGAAAGCGAAGATAAAGGCAGGTATTTCCAGGAAGATGTCTTCCCTACCTTTCACCATTATGGGAGGTAACTGTGAAGGGTGAGGGAGTGATCACAGTCTCATGGTGAGTATTTAGGGGTGTCAGGAAGCAGCCAGAACCCCGGTTTGTGTCTTTTTGAGGGCTTTGGAGCTATGGGAACTCAGTAGCAGCAGTGTGGAAGCTAAGGATAGTATATTATGGGTATGGCCTCAGACTGATGGAAGTCAGACTGTATGACAGATGAAAATGAGAGGCATGGGTGGGTGCAGAGTTATAACTAGGAATTTTGATACTCAGGGCAAAAGTCAGAGCAAACAATCAATGTGGCTGGGAGAGAGAAAAGAAGAAGAGAGGAGAGAAAATACTGACACTGACTTAGCTCAGTTCTGGGCAGCTAGGTGGCAGGGTGAACAGAGAGCTGGGCCCAGAGTCAGGAAGACTCATCTTCCTGAGCTTTAATCTGGTCTCAAGCAAATACTAGCTATGTGACCCGGGGCAAGTCACTTAACCCTGTTTGCTTCAGTTTCCCCATCTGTTAAAATGAACAGGAGAAGGAAATGGCAAACCATGCTAGTATCTTTGCCAAGAAAACCCCAAATAGAGTCATGAAGAGTCAGTCATGACTAAAAATGACTGGACAACAAATAATAGAGTACCTAGCAGATAGTAAGTTCTTAATATTTATTGACTTAAGGAAGAGACCTTGGGATGTCATCCCATGATGCAAAAGGCTGAGATTCCAGGGCAGGACACTGGCATCTGTGTCAAGACATCACAAGGCTACTGAAGGTCATCTGGTCATTTTTCATCTTAACTAATTATGAACAAATTGAGAAGTACTTTGGTATAATGGAAAGGGAGCTGGTCTCGCAGCCAGGAAGATGTGGGTTTAAGGCCTACTTCTAACAACCTGGCTATGTGACCTTGAGTAAGTGAATTTTTGAGTGCTCTAGGTAACTCTTGAAGACTGCAAGTTGCAGAGAAAGTGCTAGCTGCATTGCTTAGGAAGACCTTCACTACCTGGAAGTTCTCAGTGCCATTTGTTTCTGTTAACTAAATACTAAACACAATTGTTTCTCCCCATTGAAGGAGTATTATAAGTACTGTCAGCACCCTCTATGTTTTGGTGTTCTGGGGGAAAGCCCTAGAGGTTCTGCCTTAGTTATGGCACTGGTACAAAGCCTCTGGAGGAAGGAAACTCCTAATGCTCCCCATGTTGCACATACTAGCTGGGGACAAAAATGATGAAAAGCCAAAAGGTCGGATTTTGTCTACTATGAGTTGTCTAAACAGTGGGTAGCTAAGTTCCAGTCCTGGTTTCTATGTCAGGAAGAGACCATTCACAGAACCCAGGACAACTTAACATAAGGTATCAACATTCCCTCTAGGAGTTAATAATCCTTTAGATTAAGCATTGCCCTTCCTCTCCTGTCTTTTAAAATACAAATTCCCCTAGGAGAGGTACACGTGAGTTACTAATAATTGGTGCAACTGAGTTTGCCAGGTCACTTTCTTTGCTTTGATAGGGGATACTAGAGTAGTATGTGCTCCTTGGTGGGTGGAAAGGAAAATTATAGTTGTGAAGACAAGGAATCAGTAAATCAACATTCATTAAGTGGCTACTATGTGCCAGGCACAAATGGCATACACTCCACAAATTTGCCAAGGCCTGGAATGAGACAGCCCAAGACAAAATAGGTCACATTTCATCTCAAATCTAATTCTTATAAATGATCTTCCTTCCTTCCTGCCTTCCTTCCTGCCTTCCTGCCTGCCTTCCTGCCTGCCTTCCTGCCTTCCCAATTATTCCATCATGGAGGGTGTGGGACTACTGAAACTTGGGGAGGCTAAGTGATTATACTCAGGGTTTTTCAAACTCTTAGTGCAGTTTTAAGCTATTGAACCTTAAAACTACATGAGAAAATTTGGACATCCTCTGTGTATACACCTATATATACACATATACATATATAGAATATACACAAATATATCGTGTATTTGATCTGTGACTCAGAAGATGAAGGTTCTAGTCTTAATTCTCCAACTATTTCACTGTTGAATTATTTGTTAAATGTTTGACCTTAGACCTTTCTGAGCCTCAATTTTCCTATCTGAAAAATGGAATTAGATCAGAGGTTCTTAGATTCATAGACTCCCCCTCCAAGAGATCTGTTAATAGATTTCGGGAGGTCAATGAAATTGGATGAGAAAAAGAATTACATCTTTTTTTCACTTGCCTCTAACTGAAACTTAGCATTTCTTTCAGTTATTCAAGAACATGATTCCGAGAAGGGGTCCATAGGCCTCCGCAGATGACAGCCAAAGGGGTCTATGACACGCATGCAAAGAGTTAAGAAGTGCTGCCCAGGACGATCATTAAGGCACCCACCAATTCTGACATTCTGTGATTCACAGATAAAGAATGCGGCTCCTTTTAGAAGGTGACTGAGAATCTATTTGCAGTTGTAATAGCTTCCAGGCCCTGGCTATGGGACAGGTTGGCTTACTGAGTTATTCCTGAAAGATTTGTCAGGAAAATTTCCCTGGGAAGAGGTATTTGCAGGGACGCAGTGTAGCCGAGACTAATCCCTAGCTCTGTAGGTGGATCAAGAGAAAGGGGCGGTTCCATTTTTACTGTTCTTCACTTTCTCTTGCTCTTTGAGCAGGGGGAAAACATGATACTCAGGCACAGGCCCGGAATGCAGTTATTGTCCTCAGAGGGAAAGCTTGCATTGCTAAAAATAAGTACACCTCTCTTCTGACACACAAAACTGACTCCTGGTTCTCATGACTACTGTTTCTGTCTGTGTGGAGTGTAGGGCCGGCAGAGCTAGAACAATGCTCTATTGTTACAGAGTTGGCTTACAGAACAGAAACTTTCATGGAGGGAATTCTCCAGACCGGCCTCGTAAAGTGGGGGTGCCATTGGGTTTTTACCTATGAAGGTAATAGGTAATTCAGTTCAGTTCAATTTAACTAATAAGCATATTAAAAGCACCTGCTTATTATATGCTAGGTGCAGGACATTCAAAGACCAAAAAGGGAACTGGGCCTTACCTGTGAGAACCTGGTAATCTACTGGGACTTATTTCCGGGGAAAGGTTTATTTATATAATCAATATTGTTTCCTAGGTGCATAACAGTGTTACAGTCTGTGTGTGGAAGAGAGGGCCATTAAGAAAGATATAAAATTTAGCCCCAGCCCTCAAAGATTTTAAAATTGAGGCCTACACACATGGAAAGGTAACTGGCATTCTGTGTCTGAGGACTCTAAGAGAGGAAGAGATCACTGAAGGATTGAGTGATCTTGGAAGGCTTCAGGGAGGAGAAGGAATTTAACCTAGGCCCTGAAAGATGGGTGAGATTTGGTGGGGAGATGGGAATACATTCTAAGTGGGGAAAATGGTAAGAAGGCACATGGTAGCCATGGGGAGCAGCATGTTGACTAGGATGGCAGGAGCAGAGGCTTTGTGTAAGGGAGGTAAGCCTGGAAAGACTCATTTGATTCAGTCAGTATATGTTGTATTCCCTCAGTGAATAGTTTATGTTTCCCTGTATACATGGGAACAACTCAAATAGTTGAATTTAGGCTCTGAAAATTGTCTAGTTGCTTAAAAAATGTCAAGGAACGTTAGACCTGAGGCATATCTTAAAGATCATCTTACACAACCCCATCATTTTAAACACGAGAAAACAGAAACGGTTAATCATTGTGTTTGTCCTTTGTTTTGGAAGAGTACCATGACATCAGGGAAATGATGACATGACTTGCAGTTGACTTTGATTTGAGAGAGGGAGGGCTGTGCAAGGTCACCAGCCTCACTTTCTCCTCCAGAGTCATCTGGGTCCATTGACCAGATATTCATTAGGATGACTGGAGATGGCCCAGGATGCAGTGAAAGACCCTGCATCTTTCAGAATGGTTAATACTGTGTTCTTTTAGGAAGTCCTGGGTTCAAATCTGACTCAGACACTTACTAGCTGTTATACCATGAAGTTACTTAATCTGAGTTTCTAATTCCTCTGTAAAATGGGTAAACAACTCTAGTAGCTCTTACTTTACAAGGCTTGTTGGCTCAAACGAAATAATGCAAGTGCAGTCGTTTTCCAGCTTTAGAGTTCTATATAAATGGTTAAATTATGATAAGATGATGATGATTTACCCAAGGTCACACAGGTATTGATAGGGTTAGGATTTGAACTCAGCTCTTCTAACACACATCCAGCACTCCAATGTGCTATCCCATGTTGCCTCTCCTAGATGTTTGATTGGAGTCCATTGTTTTTAAAACCCACTTTAAGTGTGAAGGCACAAACTGAGTTAATTGCTCAGAGATTTGGCATTATTTAGATGAAACATCTGGATAGCTGAATGAACTCCAAGAGATATTTAAGAGATGATTATTGCTACTATTGTCCTTTTTTCTTCTGTGATTTTTCCCTTACTTACTGTATGAAAGTGGGGACTACATAAGTGCTTAGACATCTGGATTTGGCCAGAGGACAAAGCAAGACAAGCCTTCCCCTTGTGAAGTTATGCTTTTCAGGTGGGTGAGATTTCTATCCATGCCATATTATCAGAACTTATCAGCATGGAGTTTTGAGTGGGTGGTTGCTAAGTACTTTGTAGCTCCTTTTCTAAATGCCACCTCCCTTCAATGGATCATCTACCACTTGATACCCGAGGCCACCTGGGAGGGTAGCTTGGCTCTCTCCTGCCCCTCAGGCTTGGCTGTGCTTGCTGCTCATGCTTTTTCCTCTGCTTCCATCACTTTCTAAGTCCCCACCATATCACATAGAGAGGGTAGGGCCAGTGAGCTGCTATTCTTTCTAGAGAACTGGTCCAGCCCTTCCTTACTGAATCGGACAGACCCTGGGAAGACTAGAAGGAGTTTTCCTTTTCATGTGCTCAGACTGGGCCAGTGCAACGTGAGAAGCACCAGTGGTGAAAGCATTTATCCATCCCACTGGTTTGGGACCTTGGCCTATATAACAACCAGGGGCAAGCCCAGCTGTTTTCTTAAGAAAGGCAGGTGATCTCATAGTGAGAGAGATCTTTGGCTCTAAAGTCGATGGACCTGAGTTCAAATCCAGACTCTGATGTTTTAAATCTGTGTGACCTTGGGTACATCATTTAACTTCCCAGGGCCTCAGTTTCGCCATAATGAAAGGGTTGAACTGGATTCCTAAGATTCCTTCCAGGTGTAGCTTAATGATTCTTCGATTCCTTCCATCCTTGGTATTCTATGGTTCTATATAAGCCAAATATCTAACTTAAAAAAAATACACAACTGAATACAGTCTCTTTTTCCCCTTGCATTTAGACACAGATTCAGGATAGGGGTTTAGTAAAGGGAGAATTATCACCTTCAGCTCCTGGCCCAGATTCCCAAAATAACATCTCTCCTAGCCATGACTGGCTTATGTCTAGGAGAACTAGGTGGCTGCCTACCCAGTGTGAATTCAGGGCCTCTCTCTCTCCCTGTTCAGCTTCCCTCCCCCTCCCTCTCCTGTGTGCTCACAGATGTCTTTGTAATGCTGAAATGATTCCTTAAGCCAAATGAGGTCTCTGTGCCAAGAAGGTGCAAATACCCCTGGTGGGGTTGGCAGCTGATAGTTCTATAATATCAGTAGCAGCAGCAGCAGCAGCAGCATGGCATAGCGTATTAAATTTTGAGCCAGGAAAACCTGGGTTCAGATTCTGCCTCTGACATAGTTTAATTGGGGAACACTATCCTTTGAAGGGATCTGTGATTTTATTGCTGGAGGAAGCTTTGGAGGAGGAAACTCTTACCAATGGTTGCACTGCAATTTACTATCTTTTAAAAAAAAATTCTTATTTATTTTGCCCCAGTTATATGTAAAAATAATGTTTAGCATTCGTTTATGAAACTTTGAGCTCCAAATTTTCTGCCTTCCTCCCTCCTTACATCTCCCCCTTTGTTGAGAAGGCAGGCAGTTCAATATAGGTTACATATGCATAGTCATGCATAACATACCCAATAATAGTCATATTGTGAAAGAAAACATAGACAAAAAAACTTCAAGAAAAATAAAGTTAAAAAAAGAATTCTTCAATCTGTATTCAGAGACTATCAGTTTTTTCTCTGGGGATAGACAGCATTTTTCATCCTAAGTCCTTTAGAGTTGTCTTAAATTGTTGTATGCAATTAAGTGCCTTATAGATTTGCTTGTCGCATCCAGATGTCAAGTGACTTGCCCAGGGTCACGTAGCTATTACATGTCTAAGGCAGAATTTAAGTCTGCAGCCTTCCTGACTTCTAGATCAGCTCTGCATCTTCTCTGAAATTGTTTTCACATCTGGAAAATGAGGCTAATTATAGCTATTATACTTACTTTATGAAGTTGTTTACTATTCATAGGATAATATATATACACACACATATATGCATGTGCGTGTATATATATATATATATAAAGTGTCATATAATATCCTCAAATACTACTAATTGCTAACCTCATTGTGAATTAATTTGTCATATCCTTCCTGGAAAGCACAGTTCTTACCATGTTACTGCCTTACTCAAGAAGTTTCAGTGGCTTCCTCTTTCTACTAGGATGAAATAGAACAGACTCTACTATACGTGAAATGCTCTCTTTCCTCATCTTTGTTTCTTGGCATCTCTATATCTTTTGGAGTCTCAGTTCAGGAACCACCTTTTAAAAGAGGAACTTTATGTTTCCCCTCAGTGCTCGTCTGACTGAAATTGTTTGGTATTTGTTTGGTGTATGTTTTGTATTTGTCTATATAGGGTTTGTACATGTTTTGCTCAAGGCAGCTGGAATGTGCAATAGATAGAGATTTAGGCCTAGTGTCTGGAAGACCTGAGTTTAAATCTGACCTCAGACACTCCTAGCTGTGTGACCCTGAAGAACTCAGTCTCAGTAAGTTCAACCATAAAATATAAGGATCATAATAGCACCTTTCTCTCAGGGTTGTTGGGGGGAATTAAATGAGATATGATATTTGGAAAGTGATTAGAACAGTGCCTTAACACATAAGAGCCCTTTCATAAATGCCTGTTGAATGAATGAATGAAGAAAAGAGGGAAACAAAAATACTGAAGTCAATTCCACAATTCTGCCTGTGAGCAAACTCTTGCCCTAAGATGTAGGATGCTCTTATCTGGCTAAAACAAAGGACCAAAGCCTGGTTGTTAGTCACAGATTTACAAGATCTCAAGGGTGGAAGGCACACCAGGGGTCATATGGTCTAGTCAATACCTAGAAAAGAATCCCTCCTTGATATCTCACATCTGACAAGTGGCCAATATAGCCTTTGCTGGAAAACCTCCAATGAAGAGAAGCCCCCTGGCTTGAGAGGTGGCCCATTGTCCTTTGGGACAGCTCTAACTGGTAGGAAGTTTTTCCTTTTCATCAAGTCTCCTGCACAAGGCCTTTGCTGACCTCCCCCCACCCCCAGGCCCTCTGAATCACTGGTGGTCTCTCTATTGTTTCTCTCTTTATGTTACTCCATATAACCTTGCATCTACATGGTATTTACTTGTGTATTCTCAGTGAAATGTAAGCTCCACGATTGAGGGAATGATTTTATTCTTGTCTAGGTATCCCTAGTACAGTGCCTTGCATAGAGTCATTGTATAAACATTTTTTTTGAATTGAATGAAATTGAAAACTGTGGTTCTCTTCTCAGTTTCTACCCATTACTCTTTCTTCTATCCTTTTGTGTCCAGGCAGAATGAGTTTGATCCCTTTTTTCACATGATAACCCTTCAAATACTCCATGAGAACAATCATGTTCCGTCCCTTTCTCCCAAGTCTTCCCCACCCCAGGCTAAACAAGCACAGCTATAAAACTTCCACTGGTCCCCAGGGCACATGAACTCAAGGCAATTCACCATTTTGGTTATTCTGCATTCCAGAAAGTCCTCCCTAAAAAAAGATCACCCCCAAATGAATATAATACTCTAAATATAGTCTGACCAGTTCAGAGTGCTGGCAGACTACCACCTCCTCATTCCTCATGCCTCTTTTAATGTAGTCTAAAAATAAAATAACTTTTATACTACTTGTCATACTACAGCTTTTGGTCCACTAAGACCCCCAAATCTTTTCCAGACCAACAGTGTCTTGCCATACCCCCCTTGTATCATCTGAAATTTCAGTCTTGGAACACTTGTAAGATTTCTCAAATTTCAGCTGCTTAAATACACTTCCATATTCTGGAAGAAGAATCTGTCATGTTCTTTTTGAAGTCTGATTCTTGTCATTCAGTATATTAACTCTCCCTTCCAGCTTTGCTCCATCATCAAAATTGGTAAGAATGTCATCTGTCTTTAATCTTTTTTGTAAGTAAATGGTAAAGATGTTAGAGAACATAGGACCAAGCACAGATCCCTGGAGCATTTCCCTGGAAGGCTTTTTTCCAAGCATACATCAAGCTACTCATAACTACTCCTATGCTTTCTTCTAGCCCTGTGGCCTAGATCAGAAACCTGACCCTTAAAGAGCTAAGGATTTAACCCTTGTGCTGTTAGAACTCCCGTTCTATCTAGTGGCTGCCTTAATTGCCTGCTGTATCTAGGATCAACTCCAGACATATTTCATTCCACTCCTGGCCTTTCTTCCCTCTGGCTGCCTTGACAGCTCTAGAATACCCTTCAGGTAGTTACTGTTTCCCACTTTCCTGTTCTTGAACCATAATCAAATCAAATCTGTCACCTTTTCTCAAAGGAGTGTGTCAACCTATTCCTTTATGACTTCCAAATACCCTTCCCTGGCCCTGGCTCCCTTGTATGTGTGGTCTTTCCTAATTAGAATATGAATTCCTTGAGGGTAGGGATTGTCTTTGTTTTTGTTACTTTGCTGGTGTAATAAATACTTATTAAATGCTTCTTGACTAACTGGCTCTTTGAGGCCAGCTACTACTCAAGCAGTTTTGAATTCACTTAATTATATCATCCTGTAGCCCACTTCTCCCCACGTTTTCTTCAAGATAGCATGAGAGAATTTATCACAGTCTACACTGACAATGGCTCAGTAATTACATCTGCCAGTCCTTTCAGTGGTGGAGTTGTTCAGGTGTTTTCAGTCATGTCTGACTCTGTGTAACCCCATTTGGGGTTTTCTTGGCAAAGATACTGGAGTGGTTTGCCATTTCCTTCTCCAGTTCATTTTACAGATGAGCAAACTGAGGCAAATGGGGTTAAGTGACTTACTCAGGGTCACACAGTAAGTATCTGAAGCTGGATTTGAACTCAAGAAGATGAGTCTTCCTGACTCCAGGGGCAGCATTCTATGCACTCTAGCTGCTCTCTGTCCTAAATACCTGAGGATGCAGTTCATCCGGACCTGATATTTTAAACCCAGCAAGGTTACTAGGTACTTTCTTATTCTTCTTTAAATTTCTATTTGAAATTCTTCTCTAACATCCTAAATTCTACAATCCTGATTTCTGATAACAATCATTCGTCCTTCTAAATCTCCTGCTTCCTTGATGCTCTGAACCTTCCCTTAGTCTGTACTGTTGCCTCTTGTCTCTTCTCCCAGGCTATAATCCCTATTTTGGCTTCACCTCCTTCTTAGAATCCATTGTTAGTCAATTAAAAAAGACACAGTCTACTCCACTCTTGAATCTTGTCCTTCCATGGTTTCTACCCTATAAATCCTCAGCTCACCTCTACTTTCCTTCTCTTCTCCTATATCCAAGCAACTAAAGAGTGCTAAAAGTCAGTCACAAAGTCGTATTGGCTGGAGTAAAACAGATTCATGCTTTCTAACCTCAACAGGGCCCTCACCACTGCATGGCAACCTTTTTATTTAATTTCTATCTTACTCTGCAAAGTGCCTGTTACTGATCTGCTTTTTCTTTCTTCATCTCAACTCTACCCCACTTCCTCCTCTCTTAACAAATGAGCTTGTCTCCTAATTAACTGAGAAGCAAAATTATTGTACCCCTGTATTACAGTCCTATTCTGAATCCTCATCATGGCATGGAGATAGCCTTGGGAGTTCTGAGTGCTCTGTAAACAAAGCCCAAGCTCTGGAAGTCCAACTAAGCTGCAAGGGCTTTGAGTGCAGATCCAGTAATGGTCTGTTGTATGGATACCATCATGGAGAGGCTTATCCTTATGTTGTTCCAGGGGAATTCATTTTTGACCTTCTATTAACTTATAGGGAGATTCCAATTTGTGTTAATTAAAGGATTACCCATACCAACAAAATGATAGATCAGTGATGGGCCTGGAGTCAGGAAGACTCATCTTTCTGAGTTCAAATCTAGCCTTGGACACTTATTAGATGTGTGACCCTGAGAAAGTCATTTAACTCTGTGTGCCTCAGTTTCCTCATCTGTAAAATGAACTGAAGAAGGAAACTGCAAACCACTCCAGTCTCTTTGTCAAGGGAACTCCAAATGGGCTCATGAAGAGCTGGACACAACTGAAAAATGAGTCAACAATAACATCAAAAAAAGTAACGTGTACTCACATTTATATAGAGTTTTAATTTTTTTAAGTGATTTTCTCACAATAAGCCTGCAAGGTAGAGAAAGTGTTATTGTTCTTATTTTACAAAAAAGGAATTTGCGGCTAAGAGGTTTAAGTGATTATGGTTATACTGCCAGTGCTAAAGTCAACATTTGAAACCACTTCTTTCTTGACCCTAAGTCCAGAGTGTTTTCCACTACATCTAGCGTGAGTTTACTCTCCTCCTCTTTTCTACTCTTCTTAAACTCTGTGCCATCCTCTCTGAAGATGAGGATCCCCTCTCCTCCTAGCCACAGCAAACCCCTCTACTTTGGTCCTCTTCTTTTCCATCCCCTTCAGGAACTTACCTCATTAGCTATTCCCTCTTTTACCCTCATTCACTTTTCCTTTCTTTTCTTTTTGGGAGGAAGGGGAGGAGGCAAGAGGGACTTGGTGTCCTTATCTTACCTAGGCTAGAAGTATAGTGGCCACTTAGATACTCAAAGACCTGATTCTCCTATTGTTTGACAAGGAAGTTTCAATTTGCTTCATTTCTGACCTGGGCAGTTTTATCCCTCCGTCGGTAGCCTGGTGGCCCATCCCTCCTGGAGACTCACCATACTGGTGCTTAACTTGGCTTTAGGCCTACTGCGGTTCACAATGTCAGAGCTCCTGTGATCCACCAATCCCCAGTGTCCCCAGTGACAGGAATTACAAGTATACACTACCATTCCCAGGTTTTGCCCTCATTTTTAATCTCCTCTACATCTTTGCCACCCTCACTCTGGTCTCTACTGTTACAAAAAATAAAGCAGAACAAAACCCACCCTTCCTTTACCTTGATATCCCTCAATCTGTCATCTTCTTTCTTTTCACCTCTTCACTGCCAAATGTCTAAAAAAGAATAGTCTACACTTACAGCCTCTATTTTCTTACTGTCTACTCATTCCTCATATCTGAGGAATATGGCTTCTGGTTCCATCCCTTTCCTGAGTGCTAAATCCAAAAGCCTTCTTTCAGGCTTCATTCCTTTTTACATTTTTGTAGCATCCAATCCAATAAGTATTAAAAGAAGTAATTATTTATTTCCAATATTCAATTTAAAAAAAAATTTGAGTTCCAAATTCTCTCCTTCCCTTCTGCCCCTTCCATACCCCTTGATAAGGCCAGCAATGTGATACCAATTATACATGTGAACTTATGAGAAGCATATTTTCATGTTGCCATGTTGCAAAAAGAAAAGCAAGAAAAAAAAAGTGAAAAAATTATGCTTCAATCTACACTTAGACTTTATCAATTCTCTCTCTCTTTGGAGATAGCATTTTCATCATGAATCCTTTGGAACTGCCTTGGATCATTGTCCAATAAGCATTAATTAAGCATCTATCATATACAAGTCACTCTGCTAGGTTCTAGGAATAAAAGGATGGAATGAAAAAATGGTTTACTATGAAACTCTCTTCTCCTTTGTTTCCCTAAGTATAAATATCCACCAAAGAGCTTACCTCTTTTAAGTTCTTTTTCCCTTCCCTTCTCTTGCCTTCCCTGCCCTTCCTTTTTCTTAATGGTCTCAGCTATTCCTATGACTGTTACTCACATGACCACCACTTTCACTCAGGCCTTCATCATCTATTGCCTACACTATAGCAAGAGCTTTCTAAATGATTTCCTTTCACGTTGCCATGATTTTCCTAATGTATAGCTCTGGTCATGTGACTCTCATGCTCAGAAATCTATGGTGGCTCCCTATTGCCTCTAGGATGAAATACAAACTACTTAATCTAGCATGTTGGGCTTTCTTCAGTGTTGTTCTCACTGATCTTTCTAGTTTTATTTTGCACACCTTCCCCATATAAGAGCTACTGTTCCAGACCAATTGGATAATTAACTGTTCTTCAGACTCAGTTGCTTCCTGTGCTTATGTGCTGGCTGCCTGCCATCCTATGCTTATAACATACTGCTTCCTTTCTTCTGCCTGTTGAAATCCATCTCTTCCTTTGAGACCCAGTTCAGGTATTGCTTCCTTCTTGAAAAGTTCAGCAGAGAGAAATCTTCCCTTCCTTAAATTTTCCTAGAGGGCTTCATCTGGACTTGTCTTTTGTCCTCATCATATTCTACTTTGTATTAGGCTTAGTTTATGGATACATGGGAAGGGAATGGAGCAGCTGACTCTTTGAAGTAATTGCCTTCAAGGTAGAAATGGATCGTTTCCTTTTTGATCTTTGAATCTTTAGGAGCTAGAATAGTGCTTATGCGTAGTAAGTATTTAATAAATATTTCTCGAATTGAATGGGAAGAATCACATAATTTCAGAGCTGAAAGGGACCCTGGAGACCTTCATTTTACAGATGGGGAAACTGAGACCCAAAGAAAAGGAGCATTCAAAAAGCATATAATGAATCAATGGCAAAACTGGGACTCAGGACCTAAATCTCTTGACCACTGATATGTCTTCTATCCTTTCACTTCACCTTTTCCACTTTACTCATATTAAGCACCTTTGCAAAAGGAGCACGCTGGTATACAGTTATGTTGAAGTGATGATAGACATGAATATTTTATTATATATTTTTCTTGTCTAAACCCACAGTATTGCTTTCCATAAATCAATTTCACTGGGGCACTCCATCCCAGGCATGGGGAGCTAGCTAGCATGCCTTTCTGTGCTTACTGGTTAATTTGGTCCTGGCCAGCATTTATCAATGACCCAACTCTCAGAGACACTTCAGAGCAGGCACAGTCTGATGTGAGCCCCGCTGCTTCCTAACTTGTGTGACTTCTCATCAACTTTAACATTTTTATATTAAAATAATCATTTCAGCTCAGGCTGCTGCTGGCTGATTGTTAGCTGCTTAATTGAATACTGTCTTTTAGCCCTCTTCTCTGAGATTGATTTCTGCACTTTCTTAGCATAATAAATATTGGGTCCCGCAAAATCAGGAAACACGATCCTCTTAACCAGAGTGCTAAAGTAAACTGACATGTTTCTCCTGTTAAATTTACTGGCTTTATTGAAAGTTCTTTGGGGGATTGCTTGCTCATTAAATACACCAGATATAAAAATCTCTTTTAATACCATATTATCTTGGTAATGGAAGATCCTTCCCTAATGCAGGCTTGGAGTTCTTGAATTTTCAAAGCATTAGCTTCCAGATAGCCACATTTTGCAAAGGCTGTGCTTTACCTCATGTATTAGTTCTCTTTTCCCCTTAGCTAATCAGCCTGCCTTACTGTGAGTCTATTAAGATGTGGATTTTTTCCTCTCATGTTCCAGACAAAAGTGTTGCATCTTTCATATATTAAACAACACCCACCAGAATTGTTGAAAATTTAACACTGGGTTCTTTTCTCCATTCTTTAATTATCTTTTTAGCTGCTAGAAGCGGGAAATGATTTATCTTTCAATTGATGCAAGAGCTGGGTTCACTTAGCAGTATGAGAGAGGGGGTGTATACCTGGTGTGGTACTGGGGACAGGGGTGCTTCCTAGTCTTCGATGTGTTTTGGGACAGAGATGCTCTTTGTACCTGATTCCCATATAAAACAACGTCCTCCTAGGTCAGACCTTCAGTCCACCCGTCCAGGACAGGGCAACTGAGAGATATGCTATGAAAGGCATAATCTCCTACTCCCTCGTGCCAGTGTCAAAAGGAAGGGGGTGTGTGCCAATATTGCCTTCATTTTTTTTGGTGGTATCTTCCACAGATGGTGCTGACTTGGGTTTATCTGAGTTGCTTTTCTGTCTTCCAGGGGCTGTCAACTTCTCTTTTCCTCAAACCTCAGGGATTAATTGTAACCTTATTTGCTCTCCTTTCCATGGTAAAAAAAAAAAAAAAATCATAGAATGTTGGAGATAAAGGGGAAATTGGAGATCAGCTAATTCCACCCCTTCCTGATTTTGCAGGTTTTTTCATTTGAATAAAGGTAAATGGGGTGATTTACTTAGGGTCACACAGACAATTTTCAGAATGATCCCACACTGGGTCAGGCCCAAGGTCTCTATTCTGGGAGTCTGTTTCTCATAGGAGCACTGAAGGATGTATTGGGAAAGGCTTGTTATCCTTTATGTACTCAGTACCGAAAAATTGGGGATGTTCCCAAACATACTTAGCTTTTTCTTAGCCTGTTAGGGACTTTTCACCTATGGATTTCTCTAAACTCTTCTCCTCCTCCATCTTTTTCTTCATCTTCTTCTTCTCCTTCTCATCTCTTAGGATAAGCCCCATTGTCATATGTAAGGGTAATTTAAATGGGAAGATCTTTCCCATTCATTAATAGGCCCATGTGACCTGCCTGGGTTACATGGAAGCCTGGGACACATGAGTCTCAGTCACATGGAGTCTGTGGTGAGAGGAATTTGCCGGAGGGGTGGAACAAGAAGAGATGGAGCTAAACAGAGCTGAGAGGAAATTGATCAGAGTCTAGCCAGAGCTAGGAAGGATGCAGGCAAACAGGAAGCTGGCTAGCATGAGTGAAAGAGCTTGTCTGTGACGTTGTTTAATAGAGATGGTTTGTGGGAAGCCTAGCAGAGAGAAGGCTTGGGGATAGTGGTGTTCTTTGCATTGTTATTGTGTATAGATTTTTGTTACTATGGTAGATTTGACTTTCTGGTGTTTGAATAAATGTTTTGGTTTTGTCTTTCATGTGGAGGGTCTGGTATGTCACGATTCAGAATTGTGCCAGCGTATTCATGGCCACTGTAGATGCTGTGAATTTCACATTGGCACTACCTCATACTATTAAGTGTATAAGGTAGGGCATTTTTTTTTCTCAGTCATAACTTAATCTTCAAATTGCCTCTGGTTGTAGAAGCCTGAGACTCGGTGATGAAGGCCATCCTCTCCAAGCCCTGCATGAGTTTATAGAGCTGAATGATCTTCCTTCCAGCCTGAGGGCCTTCTTTCATTTGCCTCTCTTCCTGGAATCCACACAAATGTGAAGCAGTTCCCCAAGTCCTAAGAGCAGAGATCAGCTGTGGTCTCTGGGGGTAACCAATAAGTCTGAAATACCATCTGTTCTATTTGTTTCAACTTCTTAGAACCATAAAATCCCAGAGCTGGAGGGACCTAGAGATCATTTAATTCAAGCATATATTTTCCAGATGGGGAAACCAAGGCAGAGAGGTAAAGGACCTTGCCCAAAGTCACTTTGTAAGTTAATTCCTGAGCTGGAACCCACATTCTTCTGACTCTACCGCTTCATTGCCAGTCCTTTTGTGTTGGCAGCTGAATGGATGGAGTGTTGGACACTCGAATTCAAATCCTGCCTCAGACACTAGCTGTGTGATCCTGGACAAGTCACTTATCTTTTCTCAGCCTCAATTTCTTCATCTGTAAAATGAGGATAATAGTAGGCCCTATCTCACAGGATTGTTGTGAGAGTAAATAAGATAATGTAGGCAAACATCAAAATGCCATATAAATGCTAACTTTTCTTATTATGGTCTTGCTTTGTCCCCTCCTCCCAACCCTCCACCTGGCCCTAAGATCATCAGAAAGTCCACTGTTCCTTCCTTGTGCATCTCTTGGCACGAGTCTACCAGTAGACATCCTCCCAAGAAATCTCCAACCTTTGTTTTCTAGCCTGGGCCAACTGACTCAAAACAGCAAGAAATTCAGTCCTGTTTCCCATCCCAATACTTGTCCAAAATTTCCTGCAGTGTGCCCCACTCATTTCTGCCTCCTCCTCTAACTCTGGGTTTTGGTCACACAGAGGAGACCCTCTGGTCTGTGAAAGCCACGGCCATAATGGGCCAGCTTCTGTTTTGTGCTGAGATATTAGGGATGCAGGTGAGCAGGAGAACCTGCCCCAGGTAGTCATATCTAAATGAGAATTACAATTAAGGATCCTCCATGCTGTTTGCAGCCAGGGCTGCTACTTGTTAACATGAGCTGGCAACAATTAAGGTATCTTACCATCTGGACAGCACTAGTACAGCTTTCTATGTGGAGAAATCTCCTCTCAGTCCTGCCTCCAAGCAAAACTTCAGCCCCTGCTCACACTAGCACAATTCTTTCAAGGGATTGTGGAGAGAGTATGGGCCAGAATGATAGAGATACAACATTGCAACTTGTTGGTGTATGTGTGTGTGTTTGTTTGTGTGTATGTGTTTGTGTGTAAGGGTGTGTGTGTGTTTGTATGTTTGTGTGTGTGTTGTTTTTTAATGAAGGAAGGTGTTCTGTGACAAGCTGCCTTATCGAAGGATTAGTTTTGGCTGCTGAGGTCAGACCCAGAAGATTAGCCCACGCAAGCCCGGGGAATGGTTAACATTCTTTTCGGTAGCCCAGCATTGTGGCCTGAGTGCTGATGAGTCTCAATTTTTCCTTTCTGAAAGTCTTAAGCATGGGGATGCACCTTTCCCTCTTGTCCCCTCTGCCTCTGCCTCCCTTTTTAACTTTTCTTTATGCCCTAGGCATCACTAGCCTCACTGCAAACTGAAGGTCTAAGTCAAAAACACAGAATTATCTACTTTCCCCTTAATGTTAGAAATTCCTTGAAATTATGTCATTAAGGGATACAGATTTAGAGCTTGAAGTGACTTACCCAAAGTCACAATGTCAATAAATGGCAAAACTTTGACTTGAATTTAGGTCATAGGATTTGGAGTGGGAAACAATTTTGGAGATTTTCTGATCCAATCTCTTTATTTTATAGATAAGCAAATTAAGGCTTAGAAAGCTTAAGAGACTTGTCTAAAGTTACACACTGAGTAAGAAGAAAGGCCAAGATTCAGACTTAGATCTTCTAATTCCAAATCCAACTCCTTTCTGTTGAACCACAGATTATATTTCTCCTTAGATATGTCTTAATTTGATGGGGAGGCAGTAAGGTGCAGTAGAATGGGAACTGATTTAGAGTCAGAGAACCTGGATTCAAATCCTGACTGCTATTTACTATTTCTTTGAGCTTGAGCAAGTTACTTCTCCCTTTGAGTCTCAGTTTCCTTATTTGTAAAATGAGGAGATTGGGCCAGCTCATTTTGGCTGCTGGGTGATAGTACAATGGATAGAGCGCTGGGCTCTGGAACAACAAGACTTGTCTTCCTGATTTCAAATCTGGTCTCAGACGCTACTTGCTGTGTGACCCTAGGTAAGTCGCTTAACTCTCTTTGCTTCCGTTTCCTTACCTCTAAAATGAGCTGGAGAAGGAAGTGGTAGACCACTCTAGTTTCTTTGCCAAGAAAACCTCAAATGGGGTCACAGAGAGTCGGTTACAACCAAAAAGACTCCACAATAACTACATGCCTGTATGTACTCATTCATTAAGCATTTATTGAATGCTTCCTATGTGCAGTATACTGTTGAGGATACAGAGATGAAGAAGTTATAGTCATTGCCCTCATGAACCACCCTCCCCAGTGTAGTGGAGGAGATAAAAGCTACACAGATAATGGCAATAAAAATCATATGGGATGGGTGCCACACAACACAGGAACAATCAGTCAACAAACATTTATTAAGTGGACAACATGGAAAGTAGTAGCATTCCAAAAAGGAATTGGTTTGATTAGGGAAAGCTTCTGATCAGGAAGGGAACTTAAAGACTGTATATTTCCACAATGGGCAAACTGAGAACCAGAATGGGGAAAGGACTTGCTCCAGGACACACTGGTAGTCATTGGAAGATGGCATTTGAATTGAATTTTGTAGGAAGCATAGACTTTAAGACATTCCAGGGAAAGGGAACTGTATGCTCAGAGGAGTGGAGGGTGGATAGAACAACGGGGTTTTCAGGGAGTGGCAGGTAAGCAAAGAAGTAACTAGCAAGGGGGTATGGGACTTTTTTTCCAGTATGCTGGTCTGCAAAAAGGCATTCTTCTCACTTCGTACCTCACTTCCTGATCATACAGAGACCCAGAATGTAGCTTCTCTTGTCTGAGAGATGGGTCAGTCCTCCCTGTTGATTTGCTTGCTGGAGGGGATTCCCTACCTCTGGCTACATTTGCCCCAGATATGGTTTAGGCTACTTAGTTGTCTAGAATTGGCCGATGGTCCAAAATCGACAGGAGCAGGGGGTCTATGTTGGGGAACAGTGGGAGACTGGGCTGGCAAGGGAGAGTGGCACAAGATCCTGGAAGGCCTTGAGTGTGCGGTCAGCCTTTGGAGTTTGCTGGGTTCTTAGTAGGTTGTAGACGCCATTGGAAGGATGCTGAGTGGGGGAGGGAGAGATGATCAGAGTTAGTTCTATGATGATTTCTAGGGTTCCTTCCAGCCTTAAACTTGGAAGCTGCCAAGTTGGAGTTATGAATCCCACTTTTTATGAAAAAAGAATACCAACTTAGGGTGCAGGTTGCAGCATCTTATTCAGGCAGTTATTTGAGGTATCCCCCTTTCCCCTAAATCTGTGGTTCTTTGATGGCCAGACTGTCTTTCCGCCTGTTGTTGCCATCTGGTGTACATTGTGTCATTCCCCATGTACAGTATATATTATACTCTACGCTCTATTTCATTCAAAAAAATTTTTTTCTTTGAAAGAGAACAAACTTAGCATC
Source organism: Notamacropus eugenii (assembly GCF_028372415.1). Taxonomy (NCBI): domain Eukaryota; kingdom Metazoa; phylum Chordata; class Mammalia; order Diprotodontia; family Macropodidae; genus Notamacropus; species Notamacropus eugenii. The sequence goes on along the minus strand of NC_092872.1, from coordinate 464,384,534 downwards.
AAAGTATAGTTGTGGTTTTTCTTTAAACAAAACTTTTTTTTGCTCTCTTGCTGCCTGAGAAGGCAAAAAAAAAAAAACAAACCAAAACCCAACAAAATACACACACACACACACAAAAGCCACATTTTACTGCCTGCAATTTTCCTTTCATAGTCCCCAAGTCATTGTGAAAATGCTTTGATTTGGGGGTGGGGGAAGGGGAGACTGGTTCCACAATTGTAATTAACTTGTTAGTGACAATGAGTCCCAGCCAAACCCCTTGCTTGTTTAGGGTGTGAGATAGTGTGTAATTAAAGTCTGAGAGGACAATAACGCAATAAGCAGCCTTGAATTACCGCAGATACTCAGGTTCTTTTCTGAGAAGGCTGGTGTTGCCAATTTAGATCAGTCCAGGGTTCTCTGCCTGTAATTTGGGATCCATGTACTTCTATGTTTCTTCTTTCCCTTTTTACGCACAAGGATCATTGGATGTTTTCAACGAGGGCAGTGGTTGTCAGAGCATGGATCTATGAGCCAGTGAATAGTGAGTGGGCTGTTCCAAAATGTATCACCCCCAATGCAGTGTATTTCCCACTGCCAATCTGATTCCTTAAGAAGCATAAAAATATGTATTCCATAAATGTAGTCACATGAAGGGGAAGCTCCACCATACTTGAAAAAATCAGCAGGTGCTTTCTGTGATAATCAAAGAATTGGGGCTCTTTCCCAAGCCTGGCTTTTGGCCTGTCCTGCCCTAGTGGAGGGTAAGGAAAGAGACATTTATTCATAGGATTTGTCGATTTAGGGCTGAAAGATACCTTCTGGGGGTTTTCTATTCCCATCCTTCCTCATTTCACAAATGTAGAAACTGAGGCCAGAGAGGCTATGTGATCGGTAGGATGTGGAACATCTTGGATTTGGATTTGGACAGAAGTCCAAAACGACTATTCTTTCCACTGTATCTCACTTTCCAAAGTCAAGGCAGATGCTTGAAATTATACTCTATTTGATTAGAATGGTGAATCAAAATGTTGAGAATAGGAAGCTAGATGCCACAGCTCCCGGGCTTTCTTATTTTTCTACTCTTGCTGTCTCTTGGGCCTCCAAGTCAAGTCCTGAGCCCTTTCCTGCACACTAGCTCTGACGTTTTGCTAAATGATCAGATTAGTGATGGGGGCTAAGTAACTCAGTGGAGGTAAGCCTCTTTAAGGGCTTGTAATGAAAAGGTGCTTGGTCAGAGAAGAGTGTGATGGGGCTGCCTACACTTCTGGTTTATCACTACACACCATAACGGCCTAATAATTAGCCATCCAATTAGGCCAATAACAAAGACTTAGTCACATAGCTAGTTAGTAATGGGACTGGTTCACAGAAGGTTTTTCATCTGCTAGCCTCCAGCTTCTGGTTTCTAAGAGACACCCTACTTTGGCTCTGAGTCACATCCCACCCTTCTCTCTGTTAGATGGCTAGTAGCCAGATGATATCTGCAGCCCACTCTCTATAGCTCCCTCAGCCCCACATGATTTTAGAACTTTGCAGACTGTGCCTACCTATATTATCTCAGGTGAATTCTGGAGAGGTCCTATAGGGGTTCTCAGATGGTCCAGGGAAATCCCACTAGATGTTTAAAAGAGCCACAGCCACTCTATCACCCAGTGAGATGCAGAAAGAAGTTAGCTAAGACTAGAATACACAATGAGTACAACTGTGTAAGTAAAGATACAAAAGAGACAAAGCTGAGGTCAAATATAACTGATGGGCCTGGTACCATACTACTCAAGTAAAAGCAGCCATCCATTCTCTCCATTAATAATCAGTAAAAGACAGAAGTGGAAAGGGACATGGGTTACCAGTTGTAATCTTGTTGTTTGGTAGTTTTACTTAACTGTTTAGGGAAAATGTATTTTTTTGGGGGGGAATAATATTTGGGTGTTGGTTGAGAAGTGTCTGTTGTATAAAAGCAACACATGGCAAAGCATTACAAAAAAAAAGAAGAAAGAGTGCTTCTTTAAGAATAAGAGAAAATTGCTTTTTAGAAACCAAGCTACTTAAGGCACTGAGAAACAGAGACTTCAAGTGCTGAGTTCTTTCTCATTACAAAGACACAGCAATTGGCTCATTTTATAAAATCCTTCATGTTTCCAAATGAAAGACTTAATTGCCTTATGGACATTCATAGAATGGATGCCCTTCTCTAGGGAGAACTCTCTCTCTCTCTCTTTCTCTCTCTCTGTCTCTCTCTCTCTCTCTCTGTCTCTCTCTCTCGCTCTCTCTCTGTCTCTCTCTTTCTGTCTCTGTCTCTCTCTCTGTCTCTCTCTCTCTCTCTCTCTCTCTCGCTGTCTCTCTCTCTCTCTCTCTCTGTCTCTGTCTCTGTCTCTCTCTCTCTCTGTCTCTCTCCCTCTTTCTTTCTTTGTCTCTCTGTCTCTCTCCCTCTTTATCTCTCTCACCCCACCTCCCTTTCTGATTCTTTGCCCCTCTGAACCTTGAAGAGATAGAACTCACACTTGATGAAAGGATATAGACAAAAATCACACCTCCAGACTAATGCCAGGATTTTCCCTACATTTAAACCATCTCCCCTACCTGATGACTTTCCACAGATGATTGTTTTACTTACATTTTCAGACAGAGAGAAAGAGAGGAGGTACAAATGGGGGATTGCAGTACTTCTTTTAAAGGGAGTCTGATCCTTCCTTATTTCCCTACTATCTGTCTTCATTCTTCATTCTTGATCAAGTGAAACCAGGTCATCGAAGCCTTCCCTTGTGAACCCCATGTTTCATTGAGAACAACCTGGCTGGGCCCAAAGAGTCTCAGGGAATCCTCCACCAGCCTTTTGTTGGCTTCCTCCTAAGCACTCTGCCATTGACAATGGTTGACAATGGCGTTGTCTTGAAGTCACCTTACTTTCCAAGCCAGGCCCGGTGTGTCCAGGATAACGAATCTACTTTAACATAAATAATTTGCCTCTGGGGTGCAAGAAATGGGGAATATTTTTAGAAGGCCTGACCCCCTAGGGGAAGAAAATGACATAAGAAATCAGGATTTTCAAAGTGGCCTTCTATAGAAAAAGAGAGCTGTGTGTGTGTGTGTGATGGCCAAAATGAAATTCTATGAATTAGTGCGACTCATTATTCAAGCTATACACACACTTTTCCCCCTGCCTTACATTTCATGGTCTTAGCTCAAATCTAATAGAAAAATCACTGCAGCTCTCCTTCCCCAGCCCTCAGCGGCGGTCTGTCTGATTGGATCCCTCCTACAGCCCAGCCATAGCATCAAGGAGGCAGCAGCCAGGGCCCACGCTGAGTAGCCGTTTCTTAAAGTGTGCGCCATAAGTTACCTTTAAATGTTTTTTTTTCGTATTATTTTTTATAAAGTATTTTAGGTTCAACAGACACTTCGGTTCCTGTTAACAACTCATTTAAGGAGAAAGTGGGGTGCGGGGGCCAGAGGGGGGGAGCTATTCAGATCAAGGCAGCTTTGACAACATGTGCTTCCTGACTTTGAATTCTTACAATATTGATGGGATGAAAGATTTCAGGAGACCCACAAACGGGTAAATTTGAAGGAGAGAGGGGAAGAGTGTTAGCTGGAGAGGCGCCCTCCCACCAACAGAACCCGTGGCTCTTTAGTTACACCACTAACATGCAATATCTATGTGGTGGGGGATGTGGGGGGGGGTGGAGGGAGGTGGGAGGACATGGAAACCAAGACACAAAAACTACTTGTGTGGCCATTGTGTTTCTGTCTGAGTCTTGATCTAGAGAGGACATGCTGTTTGGAGAACTAATAAGGAGATGAGCCTCTATTCAAAGGATGAGCTCTTAAAACTAGATTTGGTAAGATTTTCCTGTCTCTAGTTCTCCCTTAGCCCCATTTCCTATGGAAACAAAACAAGACAAAACAAAACAAAAAACCCAAGAAGGATGGGGTAGGTGGGGGTTGGGAGCTCTCATCCTCTCCTCAACCCCTCTCTTCCAAAGAGTTTGCCATTTCTTGTTTTTTAGCTTGAATGGTTAATGATGTCCTCCTCATTACTTGCAGGATAAAGTCCAGGGCTTTCAACCTAGCATTCAAGATCCTCAGTAATCTGACCTTAACCATCCTCAGTGGCCAGACCAGCTAGACTTGTTTAATTCACTGTCCCCCAAGACTCCTTGTTCTTCTTCACCTCTAATCCTTTGTCCATGCTATTCTCATTGCTCTTAGTCTATCCAAATACTACCCATTCTTTCAGGCCCAGCTAAAGTTCCACCTCCTCATTGAAAACTTCTCAGACCCTTCAACTCTCAGTAACCTTTCCCTTTCTTGTCTGTGCCCCAACTGGGCCATTTACATGGATTATGTAGTATTTTTTGTTGTCTTTACATATGCCCATGTTTATCTTCCTACCTTGAGTATTAAAGACATACTAAAGATAGGGAAGAGGTCTTCCTTTCTATTGCCCAGTGCAGCTAATGAAGACACATAATTGAGGTTCAGCAAATACCATGAAATTGTGATTGAAACAAAGAAGAAAACTAAAAATGCCTTGGTTTCTGCCCAGTAGAATGTAAGAAAACAAGCTTTCTAAGGGCAGGTATTGTATAAATTTTACCCTTTATCCTCAGTGCAAGCATTTACTTGTTGAATTACTGAAGCAAACGCTTGAGATAAAGAGTGATAGTACAGTTGATTTATATCTCCCTTCACTAGGGAGCAAGTTTTCCCAGAATATCGTGATGGAGAAGGCAAATCCCCCTTAGCCCTTGTTTTCTTGCTTAGTGCCACAACCTTATGGGCAGTGTTGTCTCCAGGCTTGGCCAATGCTTCTCAATTATTTTTTTGTCAAGGCCAGGAGGATATAATGAATGGATAGAGTGCTGGGCTTGGAGTTAGGAAGGCCTGAGTTCAAATTCTGCCTCAGATACCAGATACCAGTTGTGTGATCCTGCACAAATCACAATCCCTCCTGGCTTCAGTTCCTCATCTGTAAAATCAGAGGTTTTCCTAGATAGCCGTTGAAGTCCCTTCTATGATAATGATGCTATCCATTCTCAGTATCTGTTCAAAACATAACATCTCTAGGTGGTCTGGAGACCTGTAACCTAGGCTAAAGATGAGCATATTGGCCCTTTTCAGCCAAGGCGGGAGCAATCGTAGCTTCAAGTCAACAAGCATTTATCGTGTTTACTATGTGCCAGGCACTGTGAGAAGTGCTGGAGATGTAAAGAAAGGCAAAACAAAACAAAACGAAGCAACCAGTCTCTGTTTTCAAGGGACTCATGGTCCAAGGGCAGAGACAATATGCAAACCACTATGAACAAAGAAGATGTATATGGAATAATTTGGGCATCATCGACAGAAAGAATTAAGGGGCTCAGGAAAGATTTCTTGTAGGACAGATTTTATTTGAAGGAAGCCTGGAAAGCCAGGAGGAAGAGACGGGAAGGCAGAGAATCCCAGGCTTAGGGAACGACCAGTGGAAACACAGAGTAGGGTGAGGGAGCTGTTGGACACAGCACCCAACAGTTTGGCTTCTTGGCTGGAGGCTTGACAAGGGTTTCATTTTGGTATCTTCTTCTCTTTATTTCTCCTCCAAAATGGTGTGCATTGGAAGAGGGGTGGGGCATAGAGGGGGCAGAGTAGTGTCTCCATAATGTAAAGTGAGCCTCACTCCAAGTCAGAGAATCAGTGCAATTCGGAGTTTAGATAGACCTCTATCTAAATCTTCAATTTAAGGAGAGAGGGGAGGAGTGTTAGCTGCAGAGGCTAAATCTATCCACTTTTTCAATGATTAAATCCATTTTCTGTGGACCCTTTGTGGGGTTAAAGTGGCCCCAGCAAGTAAAAATCTTCCAACCACAATGAAAACAGAAAGTCACGGTAGTCTAGCTTTGGAGTCGGGGGAAGTGGGTTCAAACCCCAGCTCTGCTGCTCCCTGCTTTTTTGTCTTTAGGCAAGTCACCTTCCCACTCTGGATCCAAACTTTCCTCTTCTATAAAATGAAGGGATTAGACTAGATGTTATCTAAAATCCCTTTCCACTTGAATCCCTGTCTTCCTGGGAACTGTGGCAGCAAAGACTTCTTAGGAATAGCACCTGGAGCATTCTCATCCCTGGCCTGTTGGCCTGGAGACCGTGGTGGCTGCCTTTGGAAGTGGAGAGGCTTGGCTGCCAGGCAGAGCCAGCAGCCAAGGGGTTAAGCTGGGCTGCCCCTCGTGGTCCAGGCCTGCTAGCTTTCTCTTGCTTGGGGCCACATTCTGCCATCCTGCAGCTGTTCGCTGGCACAAAACCTGTTCTGGTCTCTTCCATATTAATGATGAGTTCAGGGGGGACAGCTTATGGCCTAGCAGTATTTTTTACCCAGAAAATGGAGTTGGCAATTCACCTTCCCAGCTACACAACCCAGTATGACCTTCCTCCAACCCTGAAAATCCCCAATGATATCTAACCTCCCTACCCCTTACCCAAACTTCTTAATGGGGAAAAGGTTGTCACATTCCAAATAATCTCAGTGCCCCTACAGAGCTCAAGGTCAAGGCTAGCTTGATGAGTAGATTTCTGACTCTCTGGCTGCTGACATGGGGTGATGAGAAATAATGGGGACAGTTTTCCTACCTACAAAATCTCTCCTCCACTCTTCTATCATGATGCTTGACAATGTTAAGCAGCTGTGGCATAATGGATAGAGCACTGGACTGGGAATCAGGAAGATAAGACCTGAATTCAAATTCTACTTCACTTATTTCCCTGAGCAAATCAGTTAGCCTCCCTAAGTCTCAGTTTCCTCATTTTTGAAATAGGTTGTTGTGAGGATAAAATGGCAGAACATTAAAAGACTATAGAAGTGCTGGCTATAATTATTATTATCATTAACTACTAACTTGGTTGGGTCTTCAGGGCTTAGAAAAGCCCTCAATCTTACACAGCACTGTTTTTGTTAGATGGGTGTGAGAGAATCCTATGGGGTGTTCAGGAGGATTAGTATCTCTGGTGTGACAACTTGCCGAGCCCTTTTCAGGACTATTCATCCACCTTTGGTGTCTACCTTCACTCAGCTCTCACCTGTCACTCCAAGAAGCTATAACATATGCAGCAACCACACCCAACATTTCAACAGATGGACTTAAACCAGGTTGAGATGAACCAATAGACCTCAAACCTGTGGGTGAATTAGGGAAATTTCTACTCCAAGCATGTGAAGACTTTCCCCTGTGGAATGAGTGGATGAGAACAATTTGTTCCAATGGCCATGAAGGCAGTTTAAAGCAGGGGCTGGAGTGCTGAGAGCTTCGTCAGACATCAAAGATGCCAAGGTCATCCACTGAATGGTGGACCATCATCAGTTGTCTTGCCTTTTGTCCTGCCACTAGATGATGACTCAGGAACAGAAAGTGAGGCTGAAAACTTCATACAACTCTGTCTCACTTAAATCCAATTCATGAGCAAGTCAAGACATCACCTGTGATGACACTGGTTCTGTTTGAAAATGAAGCAATAATATTGGTTAGTTGCCCCCTCCCTCCCACCTTCCTAGGGCCTTTAGCTTCACTTAAGGGTCAGTCCTATCCAAAGCTTTCATTTCCCAGCTAGTTACCTTGGTGTCCTCTGTTATGTACCTTTGGAGTTTTTCACTCTTTCCCCCTGACTGTCCTCAGTTTCTGGACAAGAGGGACAGTGCTCCTTATTTGTTCCTTGTAGGTTTTAGCTTGACTTAATGGACCCAACTTTTCCCAAATGTGAAGGGGCAGTATTGAAAGTTCTCATTTACCACTGCAGAACTATTCTTGGTAAGGTGGGACCATCCTTGTGTCGTTGAACCACAGGCTAACTTGTCTCTTCAGGAGAACTAATGAGTCTGACTGAGACTTGGCCTTGCTAGTACAAATCACTTGTTGCAGGACACAGCCTGGCTGCTGTATTCATCAGTCCAATAGCTGGACCAAACAACCATAAGCATCTTTCTAGGTTATATCCCCTGGTTTCTGAAGATCCGATTCCTTCCTTTTATTTTTCTTATAATTAGGATCTCCCTGGGTTATAAGCATTTGCTTTCCATTATGTACCCTAAAATATGGGAGTAGGAGATCTTACGTCTAAGTGAAGAAGTAATAGCAGAGAAGAACAGGACTGAGCCAGTAATAGGTCTCTTCATTTTTCCAGCCATTAGCTAATGCTCTACTCATCACTGTTTGGAACATCACTCTGTTCAAAATGCATCATTAAGTGTTTCACATTAAGCATCTGTTCAAGGTAACCCTGTTCATCACTGTTGGTGATGGCTGGAATGATAAGAAATATGTTTGATACTCACCAGATTCAGACTTATTTCTGGATTTAAAAATTTCTTTTCTGTTATCTCCTATCCCAAATAAATGGCTTTCTAAGAATTGTCCAGGCCCACCTGGGATTCAGTTCTTTATGGGTGATTTCTCTTGCATAAAGTTTTAAGTCTTGTAGTCAAGATCCTTGGCTGACTAGCTGTGCTGGGGGTGGGGGTGGGGGGAAAGAGCAGTAAGAATGTATTGTTCTCTCTTCTTCCTCTGCCCAGACTCAGGATGTCCTGTGCAAATCCTGTCCAAGCCAGCTGTTATTTCCCATGCGGTCTTGAATGGCTTCCCAGAATCATTCTCATACCACCTACCTTTCTTTTCCCTTCTATGCCCACATCACCTTCAGAATCACAGAATCTCAAGCTTAGCTAGCACTTCAGAGACCATCTAGTTCAACCTATCTGTATCTGAATAGCAACCACCTCTATTATATAGCCAACAAAAAGTTCAACCAGCCTTTGCTTAAAGACTATCACTGCCTCCAGAAGCAGCCCATTTCATTTGGGGAGAGCTCTAATTGTTAGGAAATTTTTTTTAACGTCAAGCCTTAATATTCCTCCTTGTGTCTTCCACCCATTGCTCCACATGCTGACTTCTGCCTCCCTAGTGATCTGAATCCAATTATGTTTCCCTTCCCTTACTCTGCTGCCTTCCAGGACCTCATGCAGATGAGGCTCTCGACCTTCATCTTCAGCTCCAACCTTTCTTACGAGTTCCAGGCTCACATTTTCAGTTGTTGGACATTTGAGAGCAGAATGGTGCAATGGAGAGAACACTATTTTGGATGTCAGAAGACCTAGTTTCAAATCCTGGCTTTTCTACTTAGTACCTATATGACCTTGAGCAAATAATTGGACTTCACTTTCTTTTCTATAAAATGAGCAGGCTGCACTAGATGGACTCTGAGAGTTACTTGTAAATCTGTGATCTTATGATCTTGACCCCCATGTCTCACTATGGCCTCAAGCTTAATAAATCAGACTCATTATCCACTACTCTCCCTCAATCAAACAACAAACTTAGTTTATTTTTTGTCAGTGGTATCAATAGTGGGCTTTCTGGGGGTTGACACTGAGTATTCCTTTGTTTCCCCCACAATTCTTGACACCAATCTTTGTACGTTGTAGATGCTCAATGGATTTTGAGTGACAGATCAAAAGGAACTGGGTAAATTGACACTTTTTGTAGTAGTTGTAGTAAATGAAGTGTTAAGAGCAGTAGACAGGATGTCTAGAGGTTCTTGGATCAAATCCTGGCTCTGCCACTTAGGACCTTTATCACTTGGGGTGATGGAAGGAGGATCAGACTCCTTATCCGCACATTAAGGAGATTTGAATGGATGATCTCTTAGTTCACTTTCAGCCCTAAATCCCATGACAGTAGTTATCCTTCAATATCCCACATCTAACCAGTCATCAAAAGTTCCCATTGTCTTTGTATCTTCTATTAGAATGTGAGAGAACGAGGACTGCCTTGCTTTTCTATTTATATCTCCAGACATGAATTTAGTGCTTTGTAAATAATAAGTGGTCAATAAGTGCTTTTTGTTCATTCATTCATTTTTTCAATCAAGTTCTGTCAATTCTTCTTTTTAATGTCTCTCATTCCTTCATTCTTTTCTATCTACTTACATGCCTAGATGATTAAAGGGGTCCTCCAAGTGTCTTCCTCACCTTCATTCTCCACTTTTTCCAAACCATCCCACCCAAGTTGACAAATTAATCTTCCTAAAACGGTTTTCATTGCATCATCCTAGTACTCAAAAACTCTATCATAGAATCAGAACTGAAATAGACCTTTCTAGTCATAGGATTTAGTGTGGGAAAGAACCTTAGAGATTATTGACTCTAGTCTCTTTCTTTGACAGATAAGGAAAGTGAGCCCTGGGAAGATTAGAGGACCTGTCACATATAAGTATCATAAGTGACAGAACCAGAATTCAGACCAAATTTTGTTTCCTTTTCTCTGTGCCATTCTCCCTTCACTTTTTGCAGATGAGAAAACTGAGCCCAAGATATGCACTTTAGTAAGTAACAGAAATGCAACTTGAACCCAGTCCTTCTTGGCTTTCCATTGTGAGCATTCCTCACAAAAAATGCTCCTGGGTAAGTAGCACAAGAAGTATTCTCAAATCAACTTTTTAAGGCAAATTCAGTTGAGGGAGGGACATCAGATCTCAGGACAGAAAGCCCTATGGGGAGATGGCAAAGCCTTAGTTATAGCTCTGCATGTCTGATTTCTCTTCCCAAAGTTCATTCATTCAACAAATTTTGGAGATATAAAATTTAATTCAAAAGATTTAGAACTGGAAGAAATGTTAGTGATCAATCAGTCCTGGGGTGATTCACCAATCAGAGAAAGATGGTCCCCTCCCATAACTGTAATAGCTACTGTGGGGCTATAAATGAAGCCATTTCATGCCCTCAAGGGATTATATTCTATATGCCACACTGTTGGCTTGTTTTGAACCTGCAGTCCACTGAAACTCCCAGATCTTTCCATGTGAACTTCTATCTAGCTACACTTCCTTCATCTTGTGCTTCTGTGTTTGATCCTTTCCCAACACTGCTTGGCCTCCAGGTTTCTTTGGTTGCCACCTTAGATTCATCTTCATTGAGGTGGAATGATGTGGTCAAAGCTCATCTACCTGAGCGTTGTCACTAGGAGCCTCTTCCAAGAATGTTGGTACCAGTTAGTGACCAGTACTCCATGTTCTATAATAGTCTGAATTTTCCCTTGGCGGTCATGAGGGACTGTGGGTTAGAAGAAACCTAAGGTTGGATCAAGAGGCAGATAGGTGTATGCCAGCCAGCCTATGTTCTTGGGGTCTTGGAAACTAGGGAAAATAGCCTTAGTATTAAGTTATCATTTCAGTCTTGCAAATACTGTCTAGTCCTAGGCTAGATTGGTGGTAATGTATGTAGATTTTCTTCTCTTTCTCACCTGGGGTAACATATAGGCCTACCTTTGCATAGAGGAGACCCATATTTATTAGCTTACAAAATTATTTTCCCAGTCTGCCTTTGATCCAAAGGAGGTCCCCGTAGTGGTCCTACAGAAAGAGGATTGGATTTGGAGTTGGAAGAATTCTGCTCTGTACTACGCATGTCATTTTCTGAGAGTCAAGTTTCCTCATATGTAAAATGAAGGAGTTGTCCCAGAGGACCTTTAAGGTCCCTTCTTACTCTAGACCTTAGGACAACCAGGCCCTCCCAAGAGGCTATGTGCAAGGCTAGCATGTCAAGTGTCATTTTGCTAAACTCTAAATTGAAACTAATAGTGACTTTTTTAATGGAGCACCAATTGGGCAAAAGAATTTAAGAATTGGAAGGAATCTCAGAGGTATCTAGTCCAGTGTGTTCACCTGACCAAGAATGTCCATCACAACATTTCTGACAAGTTGTATAGTGGGAGGCTAAAGGATACCATTGAAAAAGCACTGTGTTCTGGGCCAGTAACTACTAAGAACTCTACCTTCTTCTTTTTCATTTTGGGTAAGACAGAATGAGTCACACAGGATACGCAGGTGGGGAGTGGTTGGGATCTTCATTGAAAATCTCATATCTTCTTCCCCTCCTCCAAACCCACCCTTCTTCTAAACATCCCTTTTACTCTCCATGACAACAGCATCTTTCCAGATACCCAGGTGATCCTATGGTCTACTGGAAGACCTTCAGTGATGACAAACCTACCACCTTCCCAAAACAGCTCATTCTACTTTGGGCAGTTCCTTAGAAACTTAGTGATGGAAGGGTTCTCTGAGGCCATTTTGGACAACCCATGCCTAGCAAAACCAAAATAAACAGAACCTTACAGGATCAAAAAGCCTCTGCTTAAAGCCAGCCTTATCTCCCTCCCACTGCCATACATGCATAGAGAAACAGTCTTGGCCAGAAGGGAAGCAATGTATTTTCTAAGACAATAAAATCTGGGGGGGAAACTCCAACAGTTGGACACATCAAGATAATCTTGGAACTGAATCTGAGCCAATTATTTTAATCAGTTGCATTCTTTGAGAGGGGAGTGAGGAGCATAAATCCAAGATATTTCTGGGCCGGGCTTCTGTATCCTCCCTCCTTCCCCTTTAATGCCTGGGTATGCTGTTGGAAAGGTCAAGTTTCACTCTCCTTCTTAGATTTTTTGTGGAACTTTTCACCCTCATTCTTGCCTTAGGTTTCCATCAAGCTTTTTCAGAGGTGACTTCCCGCAATAAGGGTGGTGGCTTTGGAGGTTTTACATTTGATTTGAAAGTCGATTTCTCTTTGAAGCCAACTGGCTGCCCAGGCAGCCCCCATTCCCTCCCCTTCTTTGGCTCAGGTCCTTCTTGCCTGGGTCCCAGGGGGCAGTGAACTGCTTGTTGGGGTTTGGGGGATGGACTGGCCTTTGCCTGAAGCAAACTGAACACCTCTGAGAGAGCAGGGCCCACCAATCCCCTGCAACCCCCCCCTCCCGTCCCCTCCCCCCCCAGCTACGGGCAAGCGGCCCTGGGATGCTGTGTGCATTGACTCTGGCACTTGATTATTAATGTATTTGCTTCTGCGCATGCATCTTAATTTGTATCTCCTTTTCCTCTTCCTCCCCTGCTTTCTCTTTGTGAGGAGGAGGAGGAAAAGCAGGAGGAAGAGGTAGCCAGGTAGTGTCTCTTTCCTCCTCCCCCATGACCTAGGGCTCTCCATCCTAGTTAGGACCATGGGAACTGCCTCCCTCCCTGAGTCCTCTCTCCTCTGTGTATTCTGGAGGGGCCTCTGCCTAGGGTGTCTCTGCTTCCGCTGCCAGCCCAGACCAGCCCAGACCAGAGGAAACTGGCTAATGTTGCCCCCAGGGAGGATCTAGGGCTTCTTGGCAGGAAGCAGCTTGCATGAAGGCTAATACGGAGATGGCTTCCACAGTCAGCATCTGCATAGGTGCAGAGAAAGAAATGCTGCCAGCAATGCCAAGGAACTCGCCTAATGGGAGGGTCTGGGGAGGCCCACAAGAGAGGACTGGCTTGGACTGGGTGAGCACTGAGATCCCTTCCAACTCTGGCATTCTGCAGCACCTGCCTGGTCTGGGGACTTTGTTTTCTGTTAGAGGGAAAAAGCCTTTCAGTTCTGGGCTTGGTGTAAATACATAATTATTCTCACAGAAAATCTAAATTCAAGTCCTGTTTCTGATAAGCATGTATTGTATTTCTCTGGTCAAATCACTTCATTTATGTGCAACTTAGTCTCCATATCTTTGAAATGGAAAGGTTTGCTACTTACCTCTTAGGATGATTATGAGGAAAGTGCTTTATAACTTAAAGCAGTGATCTCCAAAATGAGGGCTGTGATCTGACCCTAATGACTAGTCAGAGGGTACGATTATGAGCCCCCAGTCCCACCCTCCAATGACAGCCAATTATAGGACTCCCCTCGAACAAAACCATACTTGTCTATACCTATCTTTGTTCTCCACCATTTCCCTGGGCTTTAGTTTTTCTACCAGGAGTCAGATCCTCAAGGTAGTTTTAACTGCTACTGCATTCAGTGCATACTACATGGCATTCACAGCAATAACTACACAGGTACCATTGAGAAAATTTTCTCCCTGCTCCCAACATAGAACTCTCTGCCCCAGATCGCCTCATAGCTAAAGCAGGTATCCCTGAGGGAGAGGGCTCTACACTCTGGGCCATAAATACTGTGAGTCCCACTTCTTCCCTTACCATATGGGGTGGGACAGAATAAGACACAGAGGCTGAGCAGGCATGGGTGGATTGAAATATTCATTAAAAATTTTATTATATTTTCTCCCTGCCCCCTTCTCCTTCCAGGCCCACTCCCTTTCCAAATTTTCCTATTTTTGTTCCAAGTAAACCTCCCCCCCCACCCCCATCCTCTAATCACTCAGCTTGTCCTGTTTGGTGAAACCTGAGTATCACCTTCAACTCTACTTTCATTCACTCAATATATTTCATTCACTCCAACTATTCAGTTGTCAAATCTTATTTTTTTACTTTTGCAATATCTATTTTATGTGTTCCCTTCCTCCTTTTATACTTTCAACTCCTCATCATCTCTTAATAGAATTATTGCAAAAGTTTTCTTATTGCTCTCATCATCTCCCCATCCTCCAAAACACTGTCAATACCCCTTCCCCTAATCAATAAACTCCTAATAATTCTAGGGCCAAATATTATTTCTTATTTTCTCATCTTTTCTTTTAGAAAAACATAACTAGGCTTTCACCCAAGACTGGGACATCTTATGTGCTGCTGAAGGAGAGACTTTGGATTGATGGAGAGAATATTGAGTACAACGTGATACAGGTAAAGGATGAGCTTTTTTTGGGAACCACACAAATTCTTCTTGGGATGGAGACTTGTAGAAAGACTTTAGAAGATGTATACATATAGGGGATATTAGCTCTCAGCCTGTCCCTGATTTCCATCTCGCCTCTGCAAGGATTCCAGAAACTTTCTTTGGTGAAATTAGGTTCTCTCTTTTGGTTGAACTGAGATCTCACCTTGTTTTTCAATAGTTTCAGTTATGACCGACTCTTCATGACCCCATTTGGGGTTTTCTTGACAAAGGTACTGGAATGGATTGCCATTTCCTTCTCCAGCTCATTTGACAGATGAGAAAACGAAGGCAAACAAGTTTAAGTGACTTGCTCAGGGTCACACATCTAGTAAGTATCTGATACAAGATTTGAACTCAGGAAGATGAATCTTCCTGATTCCAGGTCTGACACTCTATCCACTGTGCCGCCTAATGATCATCCAAACAGCTTATTCACTTTTCTGTGTTTTTTGGTGTATTGTAATCTGTATAACTACTCTGATTTCTTTTTTGCTGTTTCTTAGATAAGTGGGTTTGTTTGATATTCTAGCTGCCTCCAGTCCCCTTTGTCTAGTACACATAGGGCAATTGGAAGCTGGTCTTGGTCATCTGGAGGTAAGGGGGAGATGGGAATATCTATCTTAGAAATAGCTGGCTTATGCCTAGAGATCTGGGGGGAGGAAATGCATGCGAATGAGTCTATCCTGCTGCCATTTTTTTAGAAGAGCTGAGGTGTGAGGGTATGTTATAATAGGGATTATACCATGGATGGGTTGGACTAGAAAGCTGTCAGTGTTCCCTCCAACTCAAATTCTCTGAATCTGTGACTCTGGGTCAAACTCTTGGTTACTCTGCCTAATGTTCTGACTTGCTGGGGTTGTATCTAATATGGGGAATGGGGAAAAACAACATCCTAGATCTGGAGTCAAACAACTTGAATTTGAGTCCTGAGACTGATACTAGACAGGTAACCTTTTCTTCTCTGGGCCTCAGTTTCCTTTTCCTGAAATAAGAGGGTTAGACAAGATGATCTCTAAGGTCCCTTCCATCTCTAAACATGATGACTAGTGATTAAGACTGGGGGAGTCCCCCCCTTTGAAGTCTGTCTCCCCCTGTGTGTTGTTGTCCCTGAGTTTTGCTACTTTGCTTAAAACAAAGAAAAATAACTAATATCTCATGGGGAAACATTTCTGGGTGAATGCTCCATTCAAAACCTCCTTGGTACCTCTTCTCCAATCCCCAAAGGTCACGCAAATGGAATTAGTAGCACTGGGAGCTCTAGCCTCCTCTCCATGTAAGCTGTGTATGGTCTTCCCAAGGCCCCACAGGTTGTTTTGTTGTTGTTAATTTTTATCTATATCTTTTGTTTTTATTTTCCAATCCCTCTCTCTCCCCCTCCCACAGAGTTATTCATCCCTTGTAACAAAATAAAAAAGGAAAATAAAAAACCCCGGTTCTCCAAAGTTAGTCAGCACAATGAAAAAAATCTGAAAAAAGTATGTAGAAATGCCCATGCTTATTTGCCCATCTCTGCAAAGCAAGGGTGGAGATGTATTCCCTCCTCACCTCTACCTTTCAGATACCATGGTTTCTTTCACGACTCAGCTCAAGTACCACCTTATCCAGGGAAACTTTCCTGATTCCCCAGTTTCTAGGCACCCTCTCCCCACCAAATTGCCTTCTATTTATTTTGGGTGTCTTCTATGTATACTTGTATACGTACAGTTGTCTGCCATTAGAACATAAAATATAAGCGCTTGGAGGGCTTTGCCTTTTCTATCTGTATCCCCATATGAGCATAGTGTCCGACTCACAGAAGGCACTTAATAAATGCATGTTGATTGATTCCCAAGTCTCAGCTTTGGGTCTGTCCCATCGTTTTCAGAATTCCCAGTCAGCTCCTTGCAGAGTTGGAGCTGGTCAGTATGGCATGGGCTGGATTTTGTACTTACCCACCCAGGGTGGGGAGCTTGGGGACATGCTATTCATGATTTTACTTAATCTATTTATGGTTTTGGAAATCAGTGACATTTCTGTCCTACACAAGAAGAAGGAAATGATGGGGACAGTGTATATGTGTGCATGCGTGTGTGCATGCGTGTGTGTGTGTGATGGGTAGGAACAATGTCAACATGTGAAGTGTAGTGAAGAGAACTCTTTCCTGGGATTTAGAAAGTATGATGAATTTTCTGCTGTAACTGAGCCCCACCTGGTGGTAGATTTCAGGAACTGATTTATTATGGAAGAAAGCCCAGGAAAAAATGGCAAAATTCTTTCCCTAGGTTAGGAGCTGTCCTGGCTAAAGCCGAGAGTGAGAGGCGGGCTTAGAACTCAGGAAATTAGAGTCAAAGATAAGATGTGCTGAAGAAAAGATATTTTCCCTCTCTACTTAGGTCTGTCTCAATTCAATTTATAGGAATATAGTTTTTACAGGTGAGAAAGCTGAAGGCTGGGGAAGTCATTGGCTTCCCCGTGGAAGTAATAAGCAGGAGAGTTGGGATGTGAACCCAGGTCTACTGAACCTCAGTCTAGTACTAGTGCCACTCCACCGAGCTACTTGGAAAGAGTGCTGGAAGATGTGGGCTTGAATTCTACTACATTTAATCCATTCATTCAACATGCATTTATGAAAACCCTAGTGTGGACAGTATCTTTATTTTTCTTTGCCTCATTAAAGGGGCCATCCGCTGGCTACTTCTTAAACAGGGCAATTTAATGAATGGGTGTTACCTCACTCTAAGTGAGTATCTGAATAGATCTTGGCCTAAAGGGCGTAGTGCCTCCTGGGTCATCTCCAGTCATCCTGATGAATATCTGGTCACTGGATCCAGATGGCTCAGAAGGAGAAAGTGAGGCTGGTGACCTGCACAGCGCTCCCTCATTTAAAACAAAGTCAAATGCAAGTCATGTCATCATTTCTCTGATGGCATGGTCTTCTTCGGCAATGAAGGATGAACACAACAATGTGAACATTACACCGTGCTGGGTGGTGGAGATCCAAAGTCAAAATCAAAAAGCCTGCCCTCAAGGAGATTACATTTATAAATTCTGCCACTAATTGATTATTTTTTCCTTTTTTTTTCCCCAACATTTATCACAGTGCCTGGCACATATTGGTACTGAATAGATGTTTGTTGACTTGATTTTATTTGAACTTCCTGTGTGATTCACCTATTTGGACATCTGTTTCCTCGTCTATATAAAATTGGGACTCGATCTCTAAGTTTCCTTCTGACTTAAAATCAATGAGCCTGTGAATTTGATTTGATTTAATCACCAGATATTTCTTAACGGTCCTGAACTTGTGAGGCTCTGTACTCCTTGCTGGAGATAACACAGATGGATGACAAAGATCCTCAAGGAATTTGTACAGTGTTAGGGGTAGGGTCAGGTATATATATAAACAAATAGGCATAATACAATGTAGAATGTAATGGAGGTAAATGTGAGGTTCAGACAAAGTCTCCCAAGAAATTTGAGGAGGTAGAGATCACTTAAAGGTTTTAAATTCCAAAGGATGAGGGGGAAGTCTAATTTGAGCATTATGGACCCCCATCCTCCATCCTTTCTTAGGCTCTGAAGTCCTATTGGCCAGTGAGTGGAATTGGATTTTGGAAAATTAGCTCTAGTATGGTGTCAATTTCTTTTCCTTTCGTTCTTCCCAGGGCTTGGTGGTTGAGGGGTGGCAAATGTGGAAGCTTAGTTATCCTTTTTCGAAGCTGACTACTCTTAGAACTTTCCTACAGGGACTGGGAGTAAATTGGAGTGGTGGGCAAGACAATTATCAAATGTTTTTGGCCTATTGTCCTGAACAATACATTCACTGCTTTGTAAAAGTTTTAAAGGGCAAAGAGGTAAATTGTAGATCAGAGAGACATAAAGTTGGCTCCTACAAGGCTTTCTGTGACATCACAGTCCTCTGGAACTAAAACTTCCCTGTCTCCTTACCCCTACTCCAGTAGACCACTTGGTAGATTGTATAAGAAGGATGGCTATGGAGCACAAGTCCAGCAAGAAGAACCTAGTATTCTTATTGGGCCACAAAGTGAGGATGTCAGCTATGTGTTACCATTGGTAAAACAAAATGAAATCATCTGTACTGGGAAAAATGGTTTTTGGAATCAGAGGGTCTGGGTTTAAGACTCGGTTTTGCCTCTTACTATCTTTGTGATCTTGGAGAAGTCTTTTACTTCCCTGGACCCCAGCTTTCTCCTCTGGAAAATGAGGAACTTTGATCTATAATATCTTGCAATTACTTTGTTTCTTTCATAATCTCAAGGGTCATCACATACTTATCCATGGACATGTTGATTCTATTGGTAGAACAAGCTCCTTTAAGGCATAAGATTGTTTGCATTTTCATCTTTCCTCTTCCTAGCACCTAGTAGTTTCTAGCCCCAGCACACAGTAGTGTGTTTAATAATTACTTTTTGATTGCAGAATGAGAAGTCTCTTATAGCTCTAAATCTACCCTACATTTTATATAAGGTCCCTTGTAATTCTAAATCCTATGAACATAAAACAACACATTGTTATTTATTAGGAGTATGCTATATGTAGGAGGTGGGAAGCAATGCTTCTGTTTGTTAGCCAGACTTCTTATGTTTAACCATATGTGGGGGCAGGGAGTGAGGAGGATGAGGAGGAGGAGGTAAAGGAATATTGGGCCTCACTTCGGTATCAGCATTTTTAAAATGCTCTAGGAGAGGAGCTAAAGAAAAGCCCTCAAGGTGAGAGAACCAGTGCAGAATGGGCCACAGGAAGAAAAGTTAATGGAGTTTGAGTCATTAAGCCTGAATGTGAGAACCCAAGTGGTTGGGCGTGGGGGGGATGGGACGGGACAATATTGTTGCCTATTGTTACAACTGGAATTTTACTTAACTTTGCAAAGCCCTTTAAACCTCACAAACTCATTTGATACCCATTAAGTTCCCCACTCTTACCCCCAACCCCCAAAGTAATTATGTGGAAGATGCTAGCCTATTTCCTCTCTCCCATGGAATACAGGGTAAGAGAAAATGGTCTCAAATTGCAGCAAGAATTAGGCTAGACATGGGGAGGAACTTTCTGTGGGTAAAGATGCTTTAAGTACTAGAAAGGAAACATCCATATATACGTACAAAGAAGGCAGAGTAAAGATAGTTTTAACGTGACCAGGGAGTTCAAAAATCTGAATTTATCCTTCTATAGTTTTTTTTTGTTTGTTTGTAAAAGGCAAAGCCATTTTTTTATAGGACTAGCTGTTTTCTAGAAGACATTTTAAATGATCTGTTGCTTATTTCTCTGAAGAAAAACAAGGGACCTCCTATTCATACCAGCTGTAATGGATCATTCAACACAGCAATGGATAAGGGTATTGGATAAAAACAAAACAAAACACTGTTTTTGAATTTTGCTCATTGATAGCTAAGCAGATGGCTGGTTTCCTTTAATGGACTGAAATAAAAAATAATAACAGTATCTATTCAAATAAGGAGATTGAGGTGTAGGATGAAATCTAAGACCCCTTTCATCTTCAGCATTCTATAGTTCAACGGCTCCATAGTGATTTAAAATAGTTTTCATATCTACCTTCTCATAGTATTGGAGTGCCTTCACTTTGGAAAGGAAAAGAAACATGAACCTAGAATTTTTTGAGGAAGAAGGGACCAAGTCTGGTTCCTACCTTCTGTATAATAGGAGTTATATAAGAGGATCATAGGCGAAAAGTTGTGCAGTACAGTGCAAAGTGTAGTAGACTCTACCAAAGTCAGAAAACAGAGGTTCTTAATAAAGCTTTTGTTAATCTGTTGTGCAAACTTGAGAAATTTTCTTTTTTTGGAGTTCAATTTCCCCTCGTATAAAATGGAGAGGTTTTTACTTGGATAATCTTTAAGACTCCTTCTAACTCACATATTCTGTGCTCTATGATAGCTAATAATTGTTGATTTTCCTTTAATAAAACCCTACGTGTTTGAAAGTGATAGAGTTGATGTTTGTCTACTGGACTCTCCTATATACAGATTTTTCTAGGTTTTGAAGGTGAAGTCAATCAACAAATAGGACCCCTAAAAAGGAACCCAACCCTGCAGTGCTACAAATGTCTCTGACACAAGGGTTATAGAGATAGATGCAGATAGACTCACCACCAGGCAATTCAAGCAGATACCTGGCTTACAGCAGAAATTGTTGGGCACAGAACAAGATTGGGGGTATGGCCTCAAGACTGAGCATGATGTGGAAGGAATCGGTCCTTTGGGGCCCTTCCTATAACTCTGAATTTGTATTTCCATACCCTGAATTTTTTTGAAATACACATTGGAAAACGTGTATGTTGGGATGGATTATTTTGACTTAAAGGGGAAAAAAAAATGAGTTTCTGTTGTCTGAGGATCAGCCTGGCTTATTTTTAGAGGTCTCATAACCAGATTGTCCATGAGGGTGAGGAGGGTTCCGTTGTTGTTGTTGTTGCTTTTTTTTTGGGTCACAACAATTTACAAAGACTACCATTTCCAAGGCAATGAGGGAAGGTGGTCTACATGAGGGAAAGAAGTTTTATAGCTTGGAAATGACCAGTTCTTGAAGCATTGAAGGCAATTAACTCTTTCTCTTTCTTCACATGCCTTTTAATAAACGTGTATTAGTGCTTTGGTGGTCTTGGTTTCTTATAAGGAACTGAACCTGGAGAGTCATGAGCCAGATCTTGACATTCCCAGGGAGAATTCTGGGTAGGGGTGAAATGAGCCATTGACCTATGATTAAGAAGCCTACATGTTTGAAGCCAATCTAGGTGAGTGTGGAGCTTCCATCGTTAGTTGTGTGTAACATTTTGGGAAAACTAAGCAATGGATTCTCCCAGATTGGTTCTTCTCTGAGAAATAACACAAAGCATCATAGCAAGCAAATATCCTAATCTACTTTTGGTTTGTCACTTATTGCTGCTGGTGTTAAATTAGATATCAGATCTGCCTAAAAATTAGCGGCTCAGGGCATGGTTGCCTGATGGGCGGTGTCAACTTTTCTCAAGTGGACCCAAGTTAGCCAAAGAGAAAGGGTGACTTAGAGGGCTATGCTAGATTTTCTGTCGAATATCTTGTTGGCATTCATTTCAGATTCATTCATGTGAGGATGAATGTCTATATTCATTCCTGCTTCATTACACAGCCTGAGCAAGGTCTGGATATTGTTCTTGGAGAGCCGCAAGTACCTGTAGGAGCAATTTAAAAAAATATATTTTTGGTTGAAAATGTGAAGGTGAAAATGTCTCAGCATCCTTACACTTTATTGGAAATGTCCCAAAGAAATTGTGTTACCTTTGGCAAGTACAGATGTTGCTGTTGAGAAATCTGGGGGCTTTCAAAATGAATGTTACCCAGTTCTTTCTGTGGTGGCTAAAAATTGGAAATTGAGGGCATGTGTCCATAAATTGGGGAATGACTGAACAAGTTGAGGTATAGGATTGTAATGGAATATCATTGTGGTATAAGAAATGATGTGCAGGATGATTTCAGATGAACTGATACAGAGTTGAGTGAGGAGAACCAGGAGAACATTGTACACTGCAATAGTAATATCATATGATGAACAACTGTGAAATGACTCAGCAATGCAATGATCCAAGACAATCCTGAAGGATTGTCATGATGACAAATGCTATCCACCTCCAGAGAAAGAACTGATGGCTTCTGAATACAGACCAAAACATACCATTTTTCACTCTTTTTTTGGTTGTTGTTCAAGTTTTCTTCCACAAAATGACTAATGTGGAAAAGTTTTACATGGTTGTATATGTATAACCTATATCCGATTGCTTACCTTTTCCAGGAGGGGGAAGGGGAAAGAGGGAGGGATAGAATTTGGAACTCAAAACTTTAAAAACAACAACAAATGTTAAAAAATGTTGAAAAAATTATATGTAATTAAGAAAAAAATGAAACATTATTTAAAAAACCAAAATGAATGCTACCTCAGATATTGGTGCTAAAAGGACACTTTAAATCACAGTGTGGCAGATGTGAAAAAAGGCAGCAAACCAGGGTTGCAATGCTGCCTCTGTTCAGCACTATTGGACCTTGGACCAATACTTTGCCTTTCTCAGCTTCAGTTTACCTATCTGTAAATATAAGGGTTTGGACTAGAGCTTTATGGTTCCCTTCCAGCTCTAAATCATATACATACATAATACACACATGTTCCCCATGGTTTGATGTGTGTATGTATGTATAGATATTACTAAAAATAATATATAATACATTATCATCATCATTAGTCTAGTGGGAGCAACTGTGAGAGTTTAAGCAAGTCACTTTCTCCTCATTTTCCTCACTTGTAAAATGAGGTTAGACTAAATGCCTGTAAGGTTCCCCGACCCCCCACATATGTTTGTGTGCACACATGTATATCATACAAGCACATAGCTAGGCACACATGTGTGCATATAAGCATACATGCGTGTACATATATGTATACAGGTGTGCATATATGCATGTAAACACATAATATAAAGAGAGAGAAACACACATGCTCACAGACACAGAGAGAGGGACCTTAGAGGCCCTTGAGTTTAATCCTCTCATTTTACAAGTGAGGAAACTGAGGAGAAAGAGCCTTAAGCTCAGAGGCTAGAATTGCTCTCACTATAATGATGATAAAGAATTACATAGAGATTTCAAGATTACAAAGCCAAACTCACGCATGATCTTATTTAAAACTCACAATAATCTTGTGAGGCAGGTGCTAAAGACATGATTTACCTTTATTTTAAAATTGAAGAAGCTCACTGTGAAGATTCTACCCTGGAACATAGCTAGTAAATAGCAGTTCCATGGACTCATGCTCTCCCATGACTTGAATCTCCTTCTGTCACTATGCATCCCCTCCCTCTGGAGCTGCCAGCCCCTGCTTTATAATGAAGAGTTATTATACTTCCCCAAGTAAATGAGTTTCCTCTACAAATAGGGATAAGTCTGCATTAAGCAACAGAAGAGGATATTTGGATTAAATGAACAAATTTCATGACATTTCTTTCCCCCAACCCTTTTCTAGCTAATGCTCTACCATTCATCCTTTAGGGTTCGGCCTTTCCAGAAAGGTATGTCTTTTACTGCAAATCATATTGCCTTTGCCTGCTCCTGTAATGCCATCTAGTCTAACCCCTTTCACTTTTCAGAGGAAGAAACTAAGGCCCTGATAGCAGAAGTGACTTTCCCAAAGTTACATAAAGTCTTTCCCATGGCACAGGCCTCAATATATGCCTGCTGAATTGAAATCACTCTCTAAGATTCTGATGGACTGACTGGATTGATTTTGTTAATGACTTTGTGGACCACTTGTATTTTAAATAATGTGATATATGGCTGAGTCAGGATAAAAACGAGATAAAGGATGGGCCAGATCCAGTTAATGGGCTCTTGCAGTGATACCATGGATACTAAGCAGCCCTCAGTGGCTCTCTAGCTGATTCCTAAGGAGTTAAACTGAATGACATTCATTCAACAAATATTTACTGTCAGATCAGTCCTGTGCCAGGTACAGAAAGGAATTGAAAGAAAATGGAAGACATGGCTCCTGAGCCCCAGAGGCATATAGTCAGTTGAGTTGAGGAAAAGGCACATCTGGGGAGTCAAAAGAGAGCTGACAACATAAAATGATATTTATTGAGTGCTCAATGATGATGAGTACACACCATGAAGGCAGTTAGTGAAGGGGGTTAGGGTTAGGGCATCCTCCAAACAGAAAGAACCCCCAAATTTGGGAAGCAGTTCAGAAAATATCTCTCTCTGAAATGAGAGGAAGCAAGTGGCACAACAGAAACAATGGTGAACATGGAGTTCAGAGGAAACCTGATATCAAAACCTGTCTCTGACACCTAATGGCTGTGTGACCTTGTTACATCTCTGAGCCTTGGTTTCTGTTTCTATAAAACAGAGATGGATAATAATCCAGTCCCTTCACAAGGTTGATGTGAGATAATGTATGTAAAGTGCTTTGTGAACCTTGAAGTCTCTATAAAGGTCAGCTATTACTTTTCATTGAAACTAAAGAAGGCCACCAAGCTCCAGTGCAGGTTAGCAGAAATGGTTACTTCTCCTGGCCTGATACCCAGCTCACCAAGTCATTTTTGGATAACTAGTTCAATTCAAACCAACAAGCATTTATGAAGGGGCTGCTACATGTCAGGCTCTGGGTAAGGTATGAAAGATACAAAGACCAAGAAGTCAGTAGTCCTCAAGGAGCTGACATTGTACTGGCAAGAGACTTGTGAGCCCATAATAAATAATTTCAGTCTTGAGTACCAGGAAGGGGTATCCTGGATAGCAGGCACAAAGTATTCTGCTCCTCCACCACACACCATAATAAATTGGCTTTTAAACTAACCTCTGGTGAATCTGGTTACTGTGACTGATTTTGTATACTCTCATCAGTCCTGGGTAAATGAGTAAAGTGGAGCTTTTAGATCAATGGGAAGCCTACAGGTAGGGACTCATCTTGCCTATCCAGTCAGCCTTCTTCTGACCCCACACTTTTCAACATCATTCTTACTGCAATAAGCATCAGAGGCAAAGAAGGCTCAGTGGAGAAGGTCAGCTTTGACTCTGGCCTGGGAAGACTGAGTGGGACTTGATCAGACATAAGAGGAGGAAGGATACCACTGTATCTTGGGTGATGTGAGATCATGGCTTTGAATTAGAAAGCAAGTGTTTGTGTTGCTGTGGTGTTCTCCCTGTCCTATAAAAGAGACTAGAGAAGGCAATTAAGAGTCAATTCCCAATCAATCAATAGGACCTTCCTCTAGGAGTCAATTCCATCCACATAATGTCCAAAGGTTGGAGGTTGAGTGCCTTCTGTGGCCTGAGAATGGTAATGTTTTGTAGTGGAAAGAGCATTCGGTTGGAAGTCGAAGGCCTGGGGCTCAGATGAAAGCTTTGGTGAGTCTCTTTTTCCATATTCACAATGAAGAGGGGCTAGATTAATAAAAATGTCTCACCTTTGTATAACACTCTAAGGTATGCCTGACTGATTACCTTGGTGGATTTTCACAACAACCTTGTGAAGAAGGTACTGTTATTTTCATCCCTCTTATTCAGATGAGATATCTCAGGCCCAAGGAGTTCAAGTGACTGTGATCACACAGCAGGATTTGAACTCAGGCCTTCCTGACTCCAGAAATGGAATTCTATCTACTAGACTATGTAAGTCCCCAAGCTAGATATCCATGGGCTAGATGTATTAGATGCTGCCTAATCTAGCTAATAATTAGGTCATCTCCACACCAAGTGAAACATAGTAGAAGGCATATGAGAACATTGAGCTTATTATGGAAATCAGAGCTTTAAAGCCATTTGGCCAGAAGCTGGTAGGAGCAAGTTAAAGGCCTAGCAGAACTCAGCAATAACATCTAGATTTAGTTGGAGTCATTCTAGAGTCCTCTAGAAATATATTCTATATAAAAAAAATGTCCCTTAGATTTCCTTTAGAATCACTATTTTCTGTGAGTTGGTGAACTATGAAAGCTTTCAGCTTTTCCACTTGAAGCCAGGCTAAACAAGAGTTTGCCCTTCCAATGTCCAGAATATTCCTTGTATATAATAGTCATGTTACCAAAGAATGTTTGTTCAAATGAATTGGAGATCACTCTGGAAGTGATGCTTCTCAGGCTAGGTCCACTTTTGCTATGGTAAGGTAAGGAAGTAATCAGTCCATGATTTTATCAGTCTTGGAATCCTTGTAATCCACAGGGATTTTAGCAGTAATCTCACCTAACCACCTACCTGAAGCTTAAATCCTCTCTTCAGTCCCTGGAGAGCAGTTAGCCTCTTACTTGAAGAGGTTTAGTGTTGGGGAACTCACTATCTCATGAGGCAGCTCGTTCTACTGTGGAACTGTTCTAATTGTGAGGAAGTACTTCCTTACACTGAGATGACACCATCCTTTCTGATTTTTCCACCAAATTTCTCATAGTTCTGTTCTTTAGGACCAAGCAAAATAAATTTATTACTTCTATCAGTCTATCTGTCAAGCCATTCTCCGCTCGTTTTTTGTTTTGTTTTTTGTAATTTGCGAGAAAAGAGAAGATACCTAGACCTATTTGCCCTCTAGGAATTCAGTTGGTCAATGAAGGGCCTTGGCTATCAGTGTCTACACCCATTTCCTTGATAAACCCTATTCCCTACCCCCATTTTTCTCACCTACAGCTCAGGACTTCCTGGGGCTGCAACAGTGTGGAGGTTATTTCTGGCTTCACATATGGAGTCTTGTCAATTAAATTCCTTATCTTGCGATCATACCCCTGGAAACTAGATTGGGGGTCTGTCACTTTTGTAGTCATTCCCTTACGGGAAGAAAAGGTATCCTGGTTGGTGCTAGGATCCGTGCTGGTCCTACGTGGTATGCTCATTCGTGGGGTTGCTGACATCACAACTTCTGGCCCATCCAAGTCTGAAGAGATAGAAAAAAGCAAGAAGAATCTTAATAATATCTATTTCTGAATTCACTTTAAAGGTGTACAGAGGACTTTCTTTAGTGAACTTTATCCTAAGTTTACAGATGAGATAACTGAGTCCCAGAGAAGTGACTTGCTTAGGGTCCACACAGCAAGTGTCAGAGTTGGAACTCAAATTTTGGTCTCGATCTCTTTCTCTTCTACCACACAAAATGTGATGATCTTTGGAATTTGCCATTAGGGCATTGGGGTGGGGGTGAAGGAAAGAAAAGTGCTAGAAGGCAGAGACTTCACGGAATTTTAATGAGAGGAAGTCCTTTGTTAATTGTTTTTCAGACAACCCAGGATAATCATCTCTTCTTACGGAGTATCTTATGTAAAATGAGAGAGACTGGACTAACATTTCAACGGCCCCATCCAGTTCTGAAACTCAGCTTCTATGAGTTCTAGCCTCCATTGCTCCACCGGGAACTCCAACCTGACACAGCATTCTTTGGCTATAGATTGATCTCACTGTCAGTCTAGGAAGTGGGATGGTATACGGAGAGAACATTTAAGCCTTGGAGTCAAGAGACCTGTATTCAAGTTGCAACTGCTAACTTTAGCCATGTGTCCTTGGGCAAGTGACATTCCCCTGTGCTCCTTAGATTTTTCCTAAGTAAGTTGTGAGCATTGGACTAGAAGATATCTAAGGTCCTCCTGGTTCTCATGGTCTATGAATTATGTGGGCAGAGCTGCATTTCAAAAAGTGTTCTCATTTTCAGTTGTAAAACTACAGAGTTAGTGTTTAAAGAGATACCTGATCTTCTTGCCAAAAGAGTAGCAGAAGAAAAGTTCTAAAGCCCTTCGTGGGAGTAGCCACCCTAAGTAAGGAATCAAGGCCGATCCAATCCCTCCAAAGCATTTATTAGGTACCTACTGAATGTAATACATGGTGCTATATTCTCAGGAGACAAAGAACAATTTGGGGCAAGCTCTGAATGTCCTGGATGACAATCACAGATTTGTTATTATTATTAGAGCTGGAAGGAAAGTTACAGACCAGGCAAAATGCTAGACTTAAAGTCAGAAAACCTGACTCTCAATCCTGGCCCTACCACTTGTTCCCCATGTGACTTTAGGAAAATCATTTAATAACTGCGGGTCTCATTGTCTTCATTTGTAAAATGAGGGGATTAAATGAAAAGTACCTTTAGGGTCCCTTATATATCTAAATCTATGATGATCATTTAGTTCAAACCTCTCATTTAACTGAAAAGGAAACTGAGTCCCCAAGAAAGCATGAGACTCACCCAAAGAGGAGTAAGGAATTAGTGGCAGGGTTGAGATTATGGCTCAATTCTTGTTACCTAGTCTTGTGTTTTTTTTCTGTTGGCAGCATGTCGCCTCCCATGATAGCAGTAACAGGAATAATTACTGATCGGTATCATGAGTGGTCAGAGAGAAGAAAGTAAAGTGTGCCACAGGAAACTGGAAGATGCACCTTCATTTTAAGCCAAATGAGAAGACAGCAGCATGGTACAGCGGAAAGAGCTTTGACTCCAGTCAGAGAACCAGGATTCAAATCCCATCTTTAATGCCTTTGGGTAAGTCAAGTTAACCTTCCTGTAAAATAACAGGGGTGAGACCAGATGATCTCTGAGGTCCTAAATGATTTATCAGGTCATTTCTAAAGCCCCTAGGGTTGGGAAAAATGGAGATGGGATAGTCATGGTTCTAAGCTAAAAACAATAATAGAGAGGTCTGTTGTATTCCTAGGGCATGTATCCAAGACATAACAGAGAACCTCCTAAGACTTATAAAAATAGGTGACAATAACCTGCTTCTGGGTTCACATGGACACAAATGACACTTCTAGAAGGAATTTAAAAAGTATTGCCAATGAGTGTGAAGTCTTTGGCCAGAAACTGAAGGACATAGGAACATAGGTTGTTGTTGTCCTCACTGTCATCTATTGAAGGAAAAAGATGCAGAAGATAAAAAAAAAATAATTTGGGAAGTGGATAGCTGGTATCTAAGAATAGGATTTGGATTTCTGGATCAGACCTAACAATGTAATATTGGTAGATTTCTGACCAGAGATGGAATACATCTCACACAAAAGCTGATAAGAATATATATATTTGCCAGGTGTCTGGTATAGTATCCAATAAAAGGGCTCTAAAATATTAAGGATTAGGAAGGGGAAGACTTCAGATTTGGGTAGCATTACATATTAAAAAAGATATAGTCATGCAAGGAAATTCAGGAACCAGAGTAGGGAAGCACTCTGGAGAGTATTTGGGTGAAGGTCGATGGAGGGAGAAACAATTTATTTTGTCAATGGAATATACTACAGACCACTTGGACAGAAAGAGGAAATTGATGAGTTTGGGAAACAGATCAATGAACTTGACACAGAGGCATGATATAGTAGTGATGGGGGCTATAAGTAGTATCCAGATATCTTCTAGAGCTGCTTTTCCCAAAAGCAAAACTGCTAATAACTTACTTTAGTGATAAATTCATCTTTTAAGTCTTAGAAGAACAAACAAGAAAGAATTCTTCTCTGGATTTGATTTTCACTAATAAGAATGAAAAGGTTGTTGGAAAGGAAATAATAGAAACCTAGAGAGCAGTGACCACTCCAAGTGAAGAATTTGTGACAGAGAATGCATGGAAATCTGGGGACACATACCCTAGTTTTTGGAAAAACAGACTTCAGGGTGTTCAGAGGATCCCATGAACTAAAATGTGTCATGGCAAGTTAGATCAAGAGGAACAGGAGTTGCTTGAGAGTGATATTCTGGAGACATAGAAGGAAATAGTTTTAATGAGGAGGAAAAATGGAATTTGCTTGAAGATACCATTGTGTCTGCATAGGGAACTCAACAAATAATTTAGATTTTAAGAAGAAATGTACAAAAGATAGAAATGTACAAGTCCAGGTAATAGAAAATGAATATGAGTATGGAATGGTCCTGAAGAAATACTATCAAGAATGCTAAAGTTCAGAATAAACTGGGGCCCATGAGGGAAGCTAAGATGGACAAAAGGGTTTTTTTTTGGGTGGGGCAGATGAGGGGAAAGCGGAGGTATCAAAAAAGGAATAGGACCATTACTCAGGGTGGATGGGATGACATCTCACAATGGAGAAAAGACATCACTGCTCAATTTTAAATTCACTTCTGTTTTCTTTGAAGAGGAGAATACCTTTATATTGTAAATAATAGAATAAAAATGATTAACAGGGAATTGATACCCAAGATAAGTGAGGAGATAGTAAAAGAGTATCTAGGCGTTTCTTTTGAATTCAAGTCATTACCTGGTCTAAATGAGTCATATCTTTGGGATCCAAAACAATTGGAAGATGTGATTCCTGAGCCACCATCAGGGATATTTGAATGATCATGAAAAATGGGAGAGATGCTACAAGATTGGAGAAAAGCAAATGTTGTTCCAGTCGAGCCTGTACACACAGCAGGTTAGCAAACTTGATTTTTCTTCCTGAGAAAATTCTCAAAGTGATCATTTAAAGGGCTGGTTGGTGAACATCTGGAAAAGCAGGGATCCAAGAAGTCAGAATGGCTTCATTAAAGAACATAATCCTTTTCTGATGAGATGTCTCTACTAGTAGAATGCTATGGCTGTAGTTTGCCAAGGTATTAGCAAAGTTTTTGATAAAGTGTCTCATACTACCTTGTTGAGAAGATGGAGAGATATGAATTGGAAAACAATATGATCAGTTGGATGTAGAACAACTGGTTGAAGGGTTAGACTCCACAAGTAGTGTCAATGGTTCAATGTCAACATGACTCAAGGTCTCCAGTGGAGAATCCCAGGACTTAGTGCTTGACCCTATGCTGTTTAACATTTTTATCAACAACTTAGACAAAAATGAAGATGGAACACTCACCAACTTTTCAGATTAAAAACCAAACTAGGAGGGGATAGCTAGCATAGTGGATTCCAGAATCTAGATCCAAAAGAATCTTTATAAACTAGAGATAAAATTCAGTGAGATAAATGCCAAGTCTTGCACTTGAATACAAAAACTCAACTTCCTAAGTGTGAGAGGGAGGAATCAAGGAGAGATAACAGTTGTTCTTAAAGAGATGTTGGGGTTTTTCAGGTCTGCAAACTCAATATGTCAGCAATGTAACATGGCTAATGCCAAATTGGGCTGCATTATTAGGGGCAGAGCTTCCAGGGAAGTGATGGGATAGGGAAGTGATGATGATCTTTGTACTTTGCCCTCATCAGACCTCGTCTGGAGTGATATGCTTAGTTCCTGGTGCTGTGGTTTAAGAATGACTTTGATAAGTTGGAGAATCTTCAGAGAAGGTATCTGAGTCTATGACACACGAGGACTAGTTGAAGGAAATGAGAATGTTTAGCCTGGAAAAGAGATGATTCATGAGGGGACATGATAATTAGCAATTTTCAAGCATTAGGAGGGCTTTCATGTGGTGAAGGGATTCGATTTGTTCTATTTGACCCCAGATAGCAGAAACAGGAACAACGGTTGGATGTTGCAAAAAGGTAAATTTAGGCTTGATATGAGGAAAAACTTCCTAACAATTATACTTGCTTTTACATGCCTTGAGAGCTGCTGCGGTTCCTTTCCTTGGTAGTTTTCAGTAAGAGGCTGGATGATACTTTGAGGGTGTGTTATTCTGGGAATTCCTTCATTGTAGGGGTTCAGCTACATGGCAGCTTGTGTTCCTTCCAACCCTGACATTCTGTGACCTAGTCTAGACCCTCTCATTTTACACAGGAGAAACCTGAGGCCTACAGAGGGGCTGTGACTTGTTTAAAATCATGTAAGAAGTTAGTGAATGGGTAGCTAGGTGGCAAAATAAATAGAGCACCAGCCCAGGGAGGACCTGAGTTCAAATGTGACCTCAGACTCTTGATGCTTTCTAACTGTGTGACCTTGGGCAAGTCACTTACTCCCAATTGTCTCACATCACCCCTCAAAAAACAAACAAAAAAGAGTTAGTGAATGAACCAAGGACTCTTCTGGCTCTTCTTTCTATTTTATCTTTCTATTTCTATTATACCTATTGTATCTATTTCTGTTATATCTATATTTCCCTTGGATCTACAGGGACTTCTGAGGGTCGTGTGGTGATTTCAACTCCCCTCCTCACGTCTAGAAGTCCATCATTCCCTCTTTGATAACAGGAACTCATACCTCAGTGCCTCACAGAACCGATCCAAACAGGCCTTTGCCTTCCTGGCTCAGATTCTCTTGTGATGACTTGAGTCGTTTTGTGTCTGGAAAATAACTTCTTTACATTTGCTACAGAAGGATCTGCCTTTGCCTCTTGCCTGACATTTGGTGGGGGAAGGGCAAGAAGGGGGAAGGTAAAATGGCAGGAGGGAAGCAGCATCTGATCTTTGTCAGTGTCCCCCCAAACCCATAGAGTCCACCATTTCTAAAGGAAGAGAAAAGGCCTCCCTACGCCCGAGCCCACGTGGCTCCCTGCATTTGGAGATGGAGGCAGCAGGAAGGGCTGAGAACTGCTATATAGGTCAAATCAGAGGAGCCCTGTGAGCTCTCAGGAGGAATGTGGCTGCTTTACTCCCACCACTGTTTTCACAAACTTCTGTTCCCCCTTCCCTGTGGCTGTGGGAGGCGGCCACTGCACCTGCCTTCTCGCCTCCAGCCTTCTTCCTCAATGCCCAAGGGCTCCTGCCTTGTGGGTCCCTTTGGCCCTCGTTCCAGTCTCCCTCCTCAGCCTGCCTCTGGCCCCAGGCTGTCAGCTCCTTATCCTATGCCTTCTGAGGTGGCAGAATTCCCTTCCTTCATTTATATTGTCACCTTGCAGGTATTTATAGATTGCAGTGTGGTCCCCTCCCCCTTCCCCTTCCCCCCCGGAGTCTTCTCTTTTTAAAAATGTTCTATGCCCCAGTCTTTTCTCTTAGAACGCAGAGACTTAAATTGAGAGATGAGATGGGAGACAGAGACTAAGAAAACGATACTGCGTACAGCCTGTCTTTTCTTACTGATGCTGGGAAGAGGTCAGTCAAGGGAGACTGTTTTCTGTTTTTTTATTTTATTTTTGGCATTTCTTTCTAATAGTCCTTAGGACTCTCCCTGGCCTCATTCCTCTTTGGATGGATTAAGCTTGAAGAGGAAAATATACCAAGGTCCCTTGACCCTGAGTCTTTTTGGGGACTTAGAAGTATAGCTTCAGAGCATTTAGGGATCACCAAAATAATAGGATCTAGAGCTAGAAGGGAAATTAGAGATTATTCTGTCCCTTTCATTTTATAGATGTACAAACTGAGGTTGAGGGAAGTGAGTGATTTACTCCAGTTCATTCCGGTAATAAATTTCATAGCCAGGGTTTGAACTTAGGTTTTCTGATTACAAATCCATGAGAAGTGAGCGAAGGTAACAGACTAAGTTAGAGATAGAGTCAGCTCAGATAATTTAGGTCTTCTCATACACTAGATCAATGCTTTTCATGTTATGTTGTAAAAATACTGAATTTGAAATCAGGAAACCTAGGTTCCAATCCTGAATCTATGGATTTTTATCTCTGAGTTTTCAACAAACTACATTTAGGAGGGGAATTCAAAACCAAGCAACGGATAGAAACCATAATAGACCAAAAGGACTGTTTTGTACTGATGCAAAATTTAAAAGCTTTTCATGAACAAAATTATTTCAACTAGAATAAGAACACTATTGAGAGAGACTTCTGACAAAAGTCTGATATTCAAGATATATAATGATTTGATACAAATATGTAAGACCAAGCATTCATTCATTCTCTAAAGGAAATGTGGTCAATGAATATGAACCTATAGTATTAAAAAGAAGAAATGCAAACTGTCAACAATCATAAGAAAAATTCACTGCCACTAAAAATAAGGGAAATATTAATATTAAAATTAAAATAAACTTAGTGTTTCACCTCATACCATTATACTAGCAAAGATGATGCAAGAGAGAAATAGTCAATGCTGGAAAGGCTATGGATGAGGGAAGGCACACTAATACCCTGTTGGTAGAGTGGTGAATTGGTCCAGTTGTTCTAAAAGAAACAATTGAGAATAACTGGAGAAAATCTCAAAACCACTCACATGATCCAGTAATCCCATATAACCTAAAGAAGTCAATGAGAGAAAGGTCCCGTATATACCAAAATATCAGTAGCAGTACTTTTTATGATAGCATAAAATGAAAAAAAAGCAGATGTACGTAAAGTACATAAAGGCTGAAAAATTTGTGATATATAAATGCAATGAAAGATAAATATCTTAAGAAATGGTGAAAGAAGGAATTCAAAAAAACGGGAATATGTAGTAACTGATGTAAAGAAAAGAAAGCAAAATCAGAAGAATGATACATACAATGATTAGGAGATATGCAATGATTAGAAGAATGTAAATGAAAACAGTGTTCCAAGGCAGTGAACTCAGATTAAATGCAATGCCCAATCATGTAGAAGAGATAATGGGATACACTTTCCTCCTCTTAATGGGTTGGAAGGTTAGGACTGTCAGAGGCACTTACTTTGTTAGCTGATTTTACTTAACTATCTTTCTTTGTTACAAGGGACGGTTCTAAAAGGTGTTTGTATTAGGAGATGAATTTGCAGATGCATATGGATGATAAAAGACATCAGTAAAACTTCTCAAATACATGAACTTAAGCCCATTATTCTCCCTTTCCGTGTCTCAGTCTCTTCATCTGTAAAATGAGGGGGAAAGTTGAATGAGATGAGCTTTAAGGTCCCTTCTAGTTCTAAATCCCATAATCCTCACTAATCCTTCCCCATCATAGATCTCAACCTCACTGTGTGCTGGACACTTCTTGGCCAGGGTAAGACTCTTTGGGGTGTGGTAGGATTCAGGTCTGATGTAATGGATGCACAGTGTAGGTAAGTAAAGTGCCCTGTAATGCATTGAGAACTGCATGCTCCAAGGGAGAGGCATCCTCCAAAATGAGCAGTGAAGTCAGAAAGTGTCATGCTGTGAAAGAGCTCAAAGAGATAGTTGGCAGAGATTAATTTTGTACAGGAGACCCCCTCCTTTGGAGGAGGATTGTAAAGGTGATGATAAGATAGGGATATTTCCTAAATCTGAAAGGATCTCCCTAAAAAAGAAACAGCTATTTGCAATGGAACATAACATTTATTATGATCTTGGAAAGAGTAGAAATTTAATCATGAAGAAATATAAAGACAGAGAAGGCTTTAGTGACTGGGAAAGGTTTAAAGAGGAGAGTAGAAGAGTTTTTATCTGTTGGTTGGTCAGTCAGTCAACAAACATTTGTTAAATACCAACACCATGTGCTAGACACTGTGCTAAGTTCTAGGGGTACAAGAAAGGTAAACATCCCTTTTCTTAAGGAGTTCAGTCTAATGAGGGAGACATGCAAATAACTATGAATTAACAAGTGATATGCAGGATAAGTTGGAAAGTATCACAGAGAAAGGATATTAGAATTAAGAGGAATCAGGAAAGACTTTTCATGGAAGGTGTGATTTTATCTGGGACTTGAAATCAGGAAAACCAAGAGGCAGAGATGAGGAGGGAAAGCTTTTTTCAGGCATGGGGGACAGTCAGTGAAAATACCTAGAGATGGAAGATTGTCTTATTTAAGGAACAGTAAGGAACCCAGTGTCACTGTGTCATACAGTATGGGGGAGGAGGAATGTTGAACTGTCAAATGTCCAAGGGAGAGGGTGACCTGACTGACCAACAAGAATGCAGTGGTCCCTTTGTCTACTCTTTTTGTATTCTTTTTAAACTTTGTGTTCATTTGTTTATTCTCTCTTGTAGATTCAAAAACACACAATATCAGAGCTGGAAGGGCCCTTGGAGAGGAACTAACCTCTGTTTCATATGACAGATGAAGAAACTTGAGGTCTGGAGAAAGAAGTTACATGGTAAAGTCACTTACACTGAGTCAGAGGAAGAGCTAAAGGTGGAACTCATTCATTCATTCTTTAGCATGTCATGTGTAGGAGAGAAGACAGTGGATGGAGGAAGTTATCCAAGGCTGAATATTAGAGAGTGAGAGGGCAAGGGACTCAGGAGGACAAGTGTAGAGTTGAACTGGTTGCTCAAGAGGTCAAGATGGGGAAAATAGGAGAGTGTAGCTAGCACAGGATCGATAGTTTGGGAAAGGGGTGGAGGGATTGGAGGTCATGGTGAGGATGAAGAACAGGGTTAGGGACTGCAAGCAGAGGGAATGGTGGAATGACAGTCGACTATGATCAGATAAGAAAATTCCATCATTCATGAACATGGAGGTGGTGCATTTATAGGTGAATGTTATTGCAAGAAAGGATCAATGTGAGAAATTTGGATAAATATGGGAATTTTCATGAAGTAATGCAGAGTGAAGTAAGCAGAACCAGAAAAACAATATAAGCAATAACTAGAATAATTTAAAAGAAAGAGCACTCAATTGAAGCTCAGAATTGTATACTTTTAATGAGCAGTGTTGGACCTGGAGATAAAGAAGTGCTCTTCCCTCCTGTCTTTAAAAAGATAGAAAACTACGAGTGTGGAATGTTTCATATGCTGTCAGACTTGGTCACTGTATTGGTTGGCGTTGATTGACAATTTTGTTTGTTCTAAGAGAAGGCTCATTGAATGGCTAGTGAAGGGTCATGGTGGTTCAGCCAGAAAAAAACAACAACCTAGTATTACAAGAGCAAAAGTTATCAATAAAAGTTTTGAAAATGAAATGAATGTATTGGATTGAGCGATTCTTATTCTGATCTATAGTACTTACTTCATAGGGTAGCTGTGAAACTTAACTGAGATAATACACATACAAAACACTCTGCAAGTCTTAAAGTGCTATATAGATGTCAGTTATCATCACCATCACCATTATCATCATCCATCATCATTAACCAGCTGGTGCAATTCAGCTCTGAATTTCGACGATTCTATTAAAACATGGGTTCTCCAATATCTCAAGAGGAAACGAGTTTTATCGCCTTTCCCTTAGATCCTAGAGAGAAAGGGGAAGAGCACAGTAGGAAGGAAGTGGGTTACTGAAGACTAACCTGGCCAACTTCACCACTTGACCAAGAATGTTCTCTGTTTTCTTTCATCAGCTGTCAAGAGAATATGCCAATTAAGCCCTTGTTTCTCCAGAGCAAGGAAATCCATGGTCAGAGGCGTGATTCACAAATGCTGCTGACATCCTTTAAGGAAAAGGAAAGGCTCCCCTCCAAGTTTGGGAGAGAAGGCAAAAACATTATTCCTACTTACCTCCGAGTAACTTCTTGTTTGCATCCTTCAAAGTGGTGAGATAGCTAGGATCTTGGATAAATGAAGAATCCTCTGAAGATATTTTCATTTGTTTCAGGGAATTCCTCAGGAAGAACTTAGTACAAGAGAAAATGGAATCATAATTCTGGTCTAGGGGGAAAGAGACCCCAGAACTGTTGCATCTTGCCCCTGTACAAGAGTAAATCTAAGCAGGATGATCTTGAGAGAGGGTTCCTTCAAGTGCAAAGCCAAGTTCACAAGGGTTTCAGGAGATACCAAAGGGCCAGAATAAGAGAGATCTCCACTGGGGCCAGGAAGGTAGGTCTCTTTTTAGTCCTCTCCATTTCAGAGAACTTCAATCCTTCTCCGTCTTAGAAGCAATTATTTGTGACTCCTTTCATAGTCTAGATCTTGTCCCAGCAGGAACAATCCTTATTTATCAAAGGGGTATTAGGTCTTTGTTTATCTTTGTGAAATTTGCCCATGGAAGAACTAAGTCAACTGAGAGTACTGCCCATCCAGTCCCCCCAGGTAGGAGTGAGGGTGGGGGATTTGAATATGGATTAGTGAGAAAAGTATGGGCTGAGAGACAGGAGATACTGGGCTTGAGTCTATTCAGTAGTAATTACCTGAATAACTTTGAATGAATCATTCTACTTTCCAAGGTCTTAATGTTCATCTGCCAAATAAGATTTATAACAAGCTACCTTACAAGTGGTGCTGTGAAACAGAGACAATAAGTGGCAAAGTGCTTTGAGAAATGGACCATGGCATGGTGAGCTGGTGTGAGGTGGCATCATTGAAAATGAAATTCTATCTGCCAATGGTTTCCTTGGGGAAGAGGATGTGAGTAGCTGGGGGATGAGAAGGGAGGATGGACAGGGGTATCTGTGATTTCAGAAGGAAAAAGGCAAAAGAAATGGACAGATGGATGGATGGAAGTAAATAGACCCTTCTCCTAAATCCACTCTGTAACAGATCAGGTAGTTTGTGGTACCACTGAGAGCTGGTGAATAATCAGGTTGGGCCATTTGATCTGCTCACTGAGGCAGGCACCGAGAAGTCAGAGCCGTAAGCCTGACCATGTCTTTCCTTTGGCTTGCTCTCCTTGGGTAGTGCCTAGGACTTGGGAAGCAGAAGAAACTGATTTACCGGAATATGAGGAAGGCTGTCCAGTTGGTATTCTCTTGTGGGTTTCAATAATAGTTTTCTAAGCTTTTTTTCTTCTTGAATCATCCTGTATTCTTGAAGATGCTTCAGGTTTTCCAGTGATTGTTTGGTCTTAATCAACTAAGGGAGAGAGGACACATGGAAGAGAGGAGTCAGAGGGCTTAGAAGCATTTAGCTCAAATAGTTAGGCCAATTCAGTCCAATCCAACCAGTACTTTATGAA
Organism: Notamacropus eugenii; assembly: GCF_028372415.1. Classification (NCBI taxonomy): domain Eukaryota; kingdom Metazoa; phylum Chordata; class Mammalia; order Diprotodontia; family Macropodidae; genus Notamacropus; species Notamacropus eugenii. The sequence continues at coordinate 464,345,891 of NC_092872.1, read as the reverse complement.
GTGTCTATTGTATGTTTGGCAGTGGAAGTACAAAGAGAAAAATCACATAGTCCCTGCTTTCAAGGAATTTGCATTCTCCTGGGATGAACATACAAAGGGATTGGTATTGCTATGGTATGATGGAAAGAGTGCTGATTTAGAGTTATTAGACCTGCTATCTTTTTTCACTTTGTAACTTCTCTGGGCCTCAGTTTCCTCATCTGAACAATGAAGGGATTGGACTAATTAGTTTTTGAGATCCCTTCAAGTGTATGAGCCTAAGAATTAATTAATTTTGGTAGTAGACTTGTGATTTCATTAGATAGGGAACTCAGTGAGGAAACTCCTACCCAGTTTATGAGTCACTATAGGACAGGGGCGATTATCCTTTGCCTTCCCTTGTGAAATTTGTCCATGGAAGGATGGAGTCAACTGAGAGTACTGTCTATCCAGTCCCCCCCCAGGTAAGAGTGGGGGGTTGAATGTGGATTTATGGGAACAGTATGGGCAGAGTATGACATAGGAGATACTGGTTTTGCATAACTGTTCTGTTGTTATTAGCTGAATAACAATTTGTTCTATATCTATCTATGTCCTATAACTCTGTTCCTTCTGCTTCCCAAGTCCTAGGCACTGCCCAGGGAAAGAAAACCAAAGGAAAGACAGGGTTAGGCCTACAGCTGTGACTTCTTGGTGCCCCCTTCATGGAGGAGACCAAAAGGTCCAACCTGATCATTCACCAACTGTTGGTGGCTACCTCAAGCTATTGGATTTGTAACAGCATGTATTTAGGAGAAGGTTCTACTTCACTCCATCCATCTACCAGTTGTTCTTCAACCATTAGGTCTTGTAGAGTTTGCCTGGGCCACTAAGCAATTGTGACTTACCCACAGTTCAAGTACCTTGTATGACTCCTCAATGGGAGTTAAACCTGGAGGCTGAACATAGTGAGATGGATAGAGATCTAGCCTCTGAATCAGGAAGATAAAAGTTTAAGTCCTGCCATTGTCTATATCTGTACTGAAAATCTGAGTAGGAATTCACATATTCTATACATGTAGTCATAGCCAAGTCTGAAACTGAACTTTAACTCCGTTGATCTGAAGAGCAAGCTTCCTTTTGGAGTAGCAGTTTGTAGCCAATAGTTGCGAAGCCTTGGCTTGGGGGTGTCAACAGAGAAAGACTGGCAACTAAGATTCCAATTATTCCTAACCTCTTGTGATGAGGTTTTTAGATCTCAGTGATCTCACTTGAATCCCTCTGCTGGTCCAGGGATCAATGACAGAAAATGTCAGTTTTGTTCAACCTTCCTGAGTAATATACCAAGAGGTGATTTACTAGGAAAACAAACGTAAGCTAGGAAAAGATACTTGATATTAAGGACTGACTGGATTGAAAGTGGTAGGGAAAAGAGCAACACTAAAAATAGTTCATAATTCCATTTTACTTTATGGTCTTTGAAGGTATCCTCCCAATTGCCTTGAGAGGTGGATAGTACAAGTAGCTTCTATCTTGATTCCCACATTAAAGATTAGAAAACAAAGGTAAGTGATTTGCCATAGACACACAAGTAGGAGATATCAGAATCAAGACTCAGTCCATTGTGGGTATCTTGATCCTAATGAGACTAATGCTTTTTCCACCATGCCATCCATGCTTTAGGTATGAGTACCTAAAAATATCTGTAGCTGATGCTTGCGAGTACACACTTCACAATGCATCCTTTGAGTTTAAAAATTGCTTTCTTTTAAAATTCAAAAATCTTCTCTTTCCCCACACTACCTTCAACTCTTATCCCCATAATACCATCAAGTTACTAAAAACTTTTGTAGTAGAGTTCCTCTTTCTCCCATAGGTTTGGTAACCAGAGAGTACTGCTTGCCTGAAAAAGGGAGAGGGTGCCTATGGGAGGGAAAAGAGTAAAGAAAAACTAGCAAAAAGTACAAAGATACTTCACCTCCTCTGCAACATGGGATATGGAATGAGGTAGCACTGTTTAGTAAGAGAGTCTTGGATTTAATCTTGGCTCTGCCACAAACTCACTGTGTGACTTCCAATAAGTCATTTGCCTCTTTGGGCCTTGTTTTCTCCATCTATTAAATTAAGTGGTTGGACTATATATATCTGGAAGGCCCTTTTCACTGGGGTTCTATAAACTGGCAAGTAGGCAGCATCCTCTATAGAAAGGAGACCAAATTCCACAGGTATATGGCTCTTCAAGGACAATGGGCCCTGTGTTTGAATCCATCCCACTCATACCCTATGTGAGTCAGATTGTGTTCTAAGTACAAGGAGAAATAATAGGGGTCTCACTCTCAGAACTCTTGGAATGTAAACCCTCCAAGAGGATTCCCCAATACCTGTGCCATTCACATACTTGATTGGTCTCTTTCTTGTGGGCAGCAGCCAAGGACTTTCCTTGGTTCCGATCCAGCCCCTCTGTGACGTGTGTTAAATCTGATAACTTCCTTTCCTTGCTCCCCTTCCATCTTATCTTCTGTTTTGCAGGTTCCCAGGACAATGTGTTCAAATCTGACATTTTAGTGACCTCTGTTGGTTTGACATGATAGATAGATTTTCTTTTTTCTCTTCCTGACCAGGATGAAATGTTAGGTTTTTCTGTATTACCTGGCAAGTGAGGTGAGAAGGAAGACCATGGTGTCAAATTTGACATTTTGATGAAGCATCCCACAATCCCTGTTGCCTACTGTGTGGGGCCTTCATGACTAGGTGGAAAGACTAACCTGAGAGGGAATTATGAGGTCATTTGTGGGACAGCTTCCCAGGTAGAGAGAAAGTTGACATTGACCTCATCCCCAGTACTTATCCTATGGGAAAGGAGATTTCTGGTCCTGGTGGTGAAGGATAGTGCTGTATTTTAACCAGCCCATTCTCTGAGGAGCATTCTCTTCCCTAAGCTCAGTGTTATCTGTAAGAAATAGGGATGGATAAATAGATGTAACATGATGGGTTGTGAAAAATATCTCCAGAAAAAATTAGGGGTTATGCCTCTAGGATTCTCTTCTCCAGTTCCAAAATGATTAGTTATACTTGGTATAGGTACACAACAGTTTGCATAGAAAAGATTTGTGGACTGAAAGCTCATTTTGAGTCACTGGTACAGTAATAGCATGGATGAAAAAGGTTAATGCAAAGTTCAGCTCTATTAAGGGAAGCAGGGTGCTATCCCTACTAAGGGATTTGCAAAAATCCTAATATCTCCTCCAGTAGTTGTAATCTCTGTTTGATGACCCTGACTCCCATTGCCTAAGGGCCAGATCTGTTCATATTTCACCCCTCCCCTAAGGATTCTCCAGTAGGAGGTTTGGGGGGGGTCTCTAGTCTCTGCCATTGGCTCAAGCCCCCCAAAATGGTGTGCTTCAGTTTTAGAAGTTCCAGCATCCCAGTGCCATTTAAACACTTAACAGTGAGATTAGCTTTTAGGAAGAAATATTTACTTCAAAGCTATAGTAAGAACAAATATACAAATATTTCTTCCCAAAATTAGGGGGACCATCATCACCCTTACATTACCTTGGTCTCTTGGGATGGGACTAGGATTGGGTTCATAGCTTAGGTCAGTTTCTAAATAGAATCAGTCCTACCAAGGTCTGAGTTCAAAGCCTCCTTGTTTTTAGCACACTAGCTTCTCTCTTTCCTGTTGGGTCAGCAGTAATATTCAGTTTGGAATCCTTCCTCCAAGGTCCCCATTGCTTAAGCTCCCAGGTGTAGGGACTCTACCCTTTGCACCTAGAACTGAAAACAAACCAAACAGACTTAAACCACAAGCCCATTTCTTACGACCACCTAGCCTAGGGGAATGGGATAGGTGGCCTTTTGCCCCACCCAATATGGTGCCCACACTGTGAGAGAACAAGATCTTCATCCCTGGATGCCACCAGAGAGGGAAAGATAGCTGGAAGGGACCTTAGAAGTCATCTAGTGCAACTCCTTCCATTTTACAGATGAGCAAACTGAGGCCTAGAGAGGTGGAGTTGCCCGAGGTCACTTCAGTGGTGCCTTCCATGTCTCAGGTGTGCCTCTGACTTCAGGACCTTTGCTATCTCTTTGTACTGTATCACACATCATTCAAGCAGATTTTTTTTTATTATGTGCCAGATATTGTACTAGGGCAGGTAGGTGGTGCAGTGGATAGAGCACTGGGCTTGGAAGCAGAAAGACTCATCTTCATGAGTTCAAATTCAGACTCAGACACTCACTAGCCGTATGGTTCTGGGAAAGTCACTTAACCCCGTTTGCCTCAGTTTCCTCATCTGTAAAATGAGCAGGAGAGGGAAATGGCAAACCACTCCAGTATCTTTGCCAGGAAAATTCCAAATGGGGTCATGAAGAGAAAGATATGACTGAAAAACAATGAAATATTATGTTGTCCAGTGGTAAACAAGTGGTAAACAAGCTGCCCTGGGAGGTAGGGGTCCCTATGACTGGAGCTCTCAAACAGAGGCCATATGACCATTAGCTGGGTTGTGGTGGGAAGGGTCGATGCTCAGGTGCAGGTTGGATGAGATGACCTCTAACCAGACCCTGCCAGCTCTTGAGATCCTTTAAATCTTTCTCTCCTTTACTACTCAGTTCTCTCTCTCCTCCTTGATCAGCATTCAATTCTTTGTTTAGAACGGAAGATTTTGTAGTTTTTCTGCCAATAAAAACCAGCTTTTAAATCCTAAGGGGGCCAGCCTTTTTCCTCTGAATATCTTAAAACCAAAGGTAAACAATCAGAACAGCTTTCGAACAAAGGTGTACAGTGGTTTACTTAAGACCATTAACACTTTGCACTGCAGTCCCTTCTCCACATAATTTCTCATAGAGGCAGCTTGTTCTGCGGAAATGTAATGGAACACGATGAATATGACGCAGTCCATTTCTGAACAAGGAGAACAGAGCCTGGGAACTGCTCAGAGAAGGAAAACTCTTGCAGGATGTTGTGATGGTGGGGGTAAATGGGGTGTCTGAGCATCCTGGGGACCCTTGGCCCTGAGGAGAGGATGCCAGGAGTCTGCTGATCCTGAGACCAGATGGGGACTCTCAAAGACAACCTTGACCAATTTCACAGTTTTGCCAAAGGTCAAACCCTACTATTCCTCTTCCTGATATCCTCCTTACCTCCAGTTCAGTTTATTTTTTCAATTGAAAATATTTATTAAGTTGCAACTATATTCAAGACATTGCACTGGATATGGAGCTAGGGATAACAAGGGTGGGGGGCACAATTGAGGTAGGTCCTCTAGGTACTTAATAGCTAGTATAGCTAACTAGACCCTGGCTAATAGCTCATATTTTCTTTGAGTTATGAAATTTTGCATTAGGCACTACTAAATGGAGAAACCAAGGCCCACAGAGGTTCTGTAGTCTGGGTTCCAACGGAATCATTAATAATAACAATAATACTTTGATCCTTTGAAGATCCATGATTTCATCTTTCCTAGTCTCCTATAGATCAGTGTGTGGAAAGAGTAATAGATTTAGAATCTGAGGACATGGGTTCAAATCCTGGTTTTGTTACTACCTGTGGGACCTTGGGCAAGACTCTTAATTTTCCTGGGCCTCTGTTTGCTCTTAAGCAGAATGGTTGCATGAGATTATTTCTCCCTCCCTCCCTCCCTCCCTTCCTTCCTTCCTTCCTTCCTTCCTTCCTTCCTTCCTTCCTTCCTTCCTTCCTTCCTCCCTTCCTCCCTTTCTCCCTTCCTCCTTTCCTTTCTTCCAGAGGCAATCAACGTTAAATGACTTGACCAAGATCACACAGCTAGCAAGTGTCTGAGGTTGGATTTGAACTCAGGTTCTCCTGGCTCCAAGGCAGATTAGATGATTGCCAAGTTCACTTCCACATTCTAAATAATATGATTCCTCCATAGATGACTTCATGAGTTCATAGAACTAGAAAGACCCTCAGAGAGCACCTACTCCAACCCCTTTATTTTACAGTGGAGCATACTGAGGCTCAGAGAGCTTAAGATTCAAGGACCCACAAATAAATGAGCAGCAGAACTGGGATAAGGACTCTGATCATTTAATTCCAATGTTCTTCCCACTATACAATTTGTGAATTTAATGATAACAGCCAGAATTTATATAGCACTTTAAGACTGCCAAGTGCTTTGCATATGTGATATCAAGGTGAGGCTGAGGATACATGTTATGGAGCAGAGATTATTCCCATTCTACAGATGAGAAAACTGAGACTCAGGTGAATTTTCATAAGCTCCCATAAGTGTCAGACTCTGGGTTTGAGCCCAAGTCTTCTGCCTCTCAGATTAGTGCTCTTATCTTCAAAAAGAGACCAAAGACTGCTCTTAGACAATGCTACACTCCTTCAAAGACTTTGACCTTGGTGTCATCAAGTGACCATGCATGGAGTGGCAAATTCAGGGGAGTAGGTAGACGCTTCTCCCCTTCTTTTTGTTCTTTTCCCAAATGTTCCTCAGCTTGTGGAACAGAAAGCTGATGCTAAGTTCACAGCTGCATTAAATTAAAAGTAGAACTCTCTGCAACAGCAGGAAAGTCACCAGCCTACAAATAGTTCTCGAATGGGCCTGACTAGAGAATGAAAGGAGAAGTTCAGCTCCATCCTGCTGGGGTAAGGCTCAGATGAGCTGATGGAAACACGCCAGAGACCTGGAATTCTCTTGGGTTTAGGCTATGACCTGGGATGGCCACACACTAATGGTGCAGAAAGAAGAAATTAGCTAAGGATTCAAATGTAATAGATCTGAAGGTAACATGTAAATAGAAAAGGTCGGGGAAGAGCTAGCATAGCAGAAACAACATGAAAATCATAGGATTTAGAACAGGAAAGGACCTTAGAGATGGTCTGCTGCCACCCTCTAATTTCCAGATGAGGAGACTGAACTTAAGTGATTGACCCAAGGTCATACAGGCAGTAAATAGAAAAAGCAGATTTGTAAAATTCATAGCTCCTGACTCCAGATTCAGGGATGGTGCCACTCCCCTGAAGCTGCTAATTATCTTGTTCTGAAAGTACCTGGCTTCCCTGTCATTAGGAACACAAACAGTTGACCCTTTCATCTTGCCTTCATCCTACTGGTGATTCTTGTCAGTCTCCCAAGAACCAGAGGCTAAACTTAATGTTAAGTGGAGGCAGGGGTAGTGTCTAATCTTCTGAGTCAACTAGGCAGGGAGTGGTTGCCTTTCAGAGAGCATAGTCAACTCTTTCAGTTGTCTCATGGGTTTCATAGATAGGCTGACCCAAAGAAGCACATGAGGGACCACAGAAAGCCAGCTTCACAAACAATACCACAGCACCACTGGATCATCTGGGAGGTGGCAGAGATTGGGTGTGTGTGCCTCTGTGTGAAGAGGTTTAGTCTGGGACATCCTCCCCTAGACTTAGAGTAGCTAAGGTCCCTCATTGGTCCTTTTCATACTAATCAATCAAAAGTCAATTCAGTCCTTACTCTGAATCAGGCACATGGCTCGGTATTAGGGCTACAGGAAGAGACAAAGATAATTCCTATCCTCAATTACATCCTAAAGTGGGGGTGGGGGTGGGGGAGGGGTATGTTTACATAAAAAAGGTATAGTTAAGATATATATGGAATAAGTAAAAAGTAATCTTAGAGTGGAAAGTTCTAGCAGCTAGGAGGGCCAGTGAAGGCTTCCTGCAAAACGTGGCTTTTGAAGCAAATCTTGAAGAAATTCCTAAGGAATTTGAAGAGGTGGAGGTGAGGAAGGATTGCACTCCAGGCATGGGGATTAGTGAATGCAAAGACATGGAGGCAAGAGATGGAATGTCACATTCAAGGAGAAGCAAGTAGGCCTATGGAACTGGATTGTACAGTGTATAAAAGAACCTGGGGAGGTGTGTACAAATTCTGGAAAGACAGGAAGGGACCAGGGGGTAAAAGGTTTTAAATGCCTCCCAAAGGGCTTTCTCCTGGATCACAGAGGTGATACATAGCTATTAGTGTTACTAAATAGCAGGGGGTGTCATCATCACACTTAAGCTATTAATTATACGTATGATGTGTAAAACAGTTCCATATTAGCCATGTTGCACAGAAAAAAGGCAAGAAAAATAAAGTGAAAAAAGTATGTTTCAAACTACATTTAGAATTCATCAGTTCTTTCTCTGGGCAGGTACATAGCATTTTTCATTATGAGACCTTTGAAATTGTCTTGATCAGAATAGCCAAGTCTTTCACAATTGATCATTGTTACAATATGGCTTTTACATGTACAATGTTCTCCTGGTTCTGCTCACTTCATTTTGTATCAGTTCACATTCCTATGCTCCAGGATAACTATTTTGGCAGTTCCACAGAGTATGGTTTAGAATGAGGGGGGAATTGAAACAAGGAGACTACCTAGAATGCAATAGTCATGGAGGAGATGAAGGCTTGAACTAGGGCAGTCACTCTGTGAGTGGAGAAGAGAATTATGGGAGATACGAAGGTAGAAACAGGATTTGGCAATGGCTTGCATATGTGCAGTTGGTGAGGGGGAGGAATTGAGGACAATATCAAGGTTGTGAACTTGGGTGAACTTGGGAAGAGGGGTAGGTTTTGGGTAAAAGATGTTAAGACTGAGATGCCTTTGGGGACATCAGATTCTAACTGTCCAGCAGTCATTTGGTTATGTGGGATTGTAGTTCAGGAGAATGATTAGGGCCAGATAAATAGATCTGGGAATCATATGCATAGAGATGATAATTGAACCCATGGGCTCTGATGAGATCCCCAAGTGAGACAGCATAGAGATAAAAGGGAACAGGGTTTAGGACAGAGTCTGAGAGACACCTGCAGTTAATTGGCATGACATGAATAAAGCTCCTGGAAATGAGACTGAGAAGTGCTCAGACAGATGGGAGGAAAACCAAGGGAACAAGTGTCACAAAAGACTGAAGAGTATATAGAAGGAGAGAGGGTGATCAACAGGGTTAAATGATGCACAAGGGTCAATAAGACTGAGTTTGCCATTAACAGATCATTGATAACTTTAGAGAGAGTTTCTATTGAACAATGAGTTTGGAAGCTAAATTACAGAGAATTTAGAAGACAGTGAGCAGAGGAAATAGAGTCTCTTGACTATAGGTGGTTTATTCAAGGAGTTTAGCTGAGAAAGAAAGGTGTGGTACTTATATAGGACTGTAGCTAGCAGAAATGTCTGGATTGAGTATTTTTTTTTTTTTAATGGGAGAATACATGGGAGATACGTGAGCATATTTGAAGGCAACAGTGAAGAAGCCAGCAAATAGAGACTGAGTGGAGAAAGAATGAGTGGAGATAATGAGGGGAAATCTGCTGGAGGCAATGGGAGAGGATGGAATCAAGCGTATAGTGAGGAGAAAGGCTACCTCTTCATCAGAGACTGCAGTAGAGGAGAGTGGGGAATGAATTCAGGGGAATGGTTTCAGAGGAATGTGAGATGAACGTGGAAGAAGAGGGAGATCTTGGCAAGTGGACTTGGCTTTTTTTTTTTTTTTTTGAAGCCCAGTCCTCAGCTCAGAGGGTGAGGGTACTGTGGTGGGCTTGAGTAAGGAAGAGAAAGTTTGGAACAACTACTGTTTTGAGAGGGATAGAAAATCATTTAAAGAAGAGGATTGTTTTGTTGCAGTGAGGGCCTGGTCGAGATAGGTAACGTAAATTTGTAGCGAACCAAATCAGCATGGTTTCATGACTTCCTCCAGCTCCACTCAGCAGCATTTGAGTAGAAACAAAGTGAACAAGATGGTGGAAGAAATCCAAGGTTGGGACATGGTAGGGCATGATGGATGACAAGAATATGGGGATATATGAGAGCAACGTAGAGTTGACTTTATTTACCAAGGGGTCAAGACTGGAAGGGAGGAGAGTGTAGCCAATTGATGACCTGGGAAATAATGAAGGGGGATCAGGGATTAGAGGTCACATTGAGGATGATGAACTGGGAGGGCCTATAGAACAGTGACTTTAGCAATTCAGCACAGAATAGGATAAATGTGAATATGTGTTTCAGAAATGCAGAGCTAAGGAGTTTTCTTTCAGACTCCAGAGTGCAGGTTCCAAGTGCTGGTCAAGGACAGGCAAAGCAGTTCCTTTAATAATAGCAATCCCCCAAATCTGTAATCCTTCCTCATCTTTTCACTGGAGGATCTCTAGCTCCTACATGACCTCCTACCTGAGGCTCCTACTTGATCATTCGCTCTTTCCCTTCTAATCTGCATGAAGGCAGGGGCTATTTTATTTTTGCTGTCTCCAGCGCCAAGTATAGTTTCTTGTACATGGCAGATGCTTAAATAAACTTTGTTGAAATTAATTGTAAACTTTTCAAAGCACTTTATATCATATAGAGTTGAAAGGGACCTTAGAAAACTTCCTGTTTAAACCTATTCTACAGAAGAGGAAACTGAGGCACTGAAGGGGGGAAGTTACTTGTCCTAGGTCACACAAGTAGTTTGGATTTGCATTCATTATTTTATTTGACCTATAACATTGTAAAGATTTGGGGTCAGAGGACCCTAAGTTTGAATTCCATCTCTGTTTCTTATTACTTATGTGGAAAAGTTATTTAGCCTTCTGGTCCTCAGTTTCTCCATCTGTAAAACAGAGGTTGGATGAGATGGTATCTAAGATCAATACCAGTCGTATTTTATGATTTCTGTCAACCACAGAGTCTAACAATTTAATTTATACACAGTACCTGCTTAGCAAATATTTACTGAATTTATCCTCAAAACCTGAACGTCATTGGGAGTTACGTAGGGCTGGTCTTAAACTATCATTTGACAGATAATGAAACAGTCACAGAGCTAAGTGACATATCCAAGGTCACACAGAATTAGTGACAGAATAGAGATGAAAACTTAGGACTCTTGGTGCCTTTTCCCCCTTGGCTGGAGGAAAGAGGCTCAAATCCTGAGGCCCAAAGGAATACTTTGGATGACAAAAAGTACAAAACTCACCTGGATTGGCCTGTGCTGGGCCAGGCAATGAATGGAATGTGGGTGAAATCTACAGAGACTTCTGTTCCCTCCATGCAGCTTCTGGAAGGATATGGTGGTTAGGAGTTTTTATTTTGTCCTACTTTCTGGTATTTTAATACCCAATATCATTGTAATTCACAGGGGTCATTTAAAATATATATTATCTTATTAGAGTGAACTGGCTTCCCTATTGCTGGACCAACTTCCATCGAAAACCCATTAAGTCCCTGAAGTCACAGCGTGGAGCCTGAGTCAGTGGAGCTGCTGGCAGACACTCCAAGCACCGTATCTGCCCTAGTTTTTGAGGACACACCAAGCAAATGTCTCAATTAAGTCACTGAATGAATGTGGCAGAGAATGTTCCACAATTTATATATTTGGAAACTTACTGTCTCTTCTTGGAGGGAGCATCCCTTCTAGATCTGGGAGCAGAGGGAGGATGTTGGAGTCCTTGGAGGGGTTCTGGGAAGATAGGTCGAACAGAGGAGGGTCAGGGCTGAAAGCTGAGTATTTTGAAAGGTGGTGTGTGTGGGATGCAACAGTGGACACTGAAAGAACATTGCCCTAGGTCTCAGTTTCCTCATCCATAAAATGAGATTAGAATAGATGATTTCTAAGGTCCCTTCTAGCTGTGGTATTTTATACATGGTTCAGGGGAAAAGGGGCTGGATTTGGAGGATCTGGGTTCAAATTCTGGCTCTAAAAATGGGGGTGGTGGTAAAATTGATGACCTTTAAGGCTTCCTTTCACTCTAAAATCTGATTTTAAGTCAGGAAGCCAAGGATGTGGGAGCCTGGGCAAGTCATTTCATCTGTGAACCTCTGTTTCCTCATTTGTTAAAAGAAGCTATTTTACCTGCCCAGTCTTCCTGGTAGAAAAGTATTGTGCTAATAGAATGAGGTAATGGATTTGAAAATGCACTGTAGAAAGGAATCTTAGTTTATAAGGGGCTGCCATGACATGGGAGTGGGTTTGGTCTTGGCTGATGCCCAAGACTTTGTAGAGTAACTGCTGTCCCCTTCCTGCAGCACCCTACCAGGCCTCCAAGATCACTAGACCAGGGCAGGGAGAGTTTTGAAAAAGAAACTCAGGTCAAACCTTGTTGTAGTCAAACTTCTCCCCTGCCTCCCTTCTACATCTTTTGCTCACAAAATGGAACTTCTGAGGGGACAATGACAAAGGAGAAACTGCACCCCATTGGCCCGGTGGGGCCACTGAGTATTGCTTGCCGCATCTGCCCAGAAAGATCAAACTAGGACTTAGTTACCTTTTCCAGGCTCCCCTGGGTAGGCACATGCCTTATAGGAAATAGAGTCTAAGGACATTAGGGTTCCTGACCTCCAGAGCAGAGCAACTCGATTAAATGAAAAGGTTTAGGACTGACCATAATGAGCTAGTCCCAAATCATACCTCCAGGGGTCCGTCTGGCACATCCCAGCCCCTGAGCTCCAACTTCCTTTCCAGCCTAATTATTATAATTGTAATTTAAATAGGAATAAAACCCTAGATCTCAAGGGGCTGGAAGAGGGAGAGTGTGGATCTGCAGGAAAGAGGACACGGCACTCCGAGAACGATAATTAGAGACGATTTAATTTCCCTCTGTCCAGAAGGAGATGGTTCTAGTAGCATCTCCATTCTTAAAAAGCCAGAGAATGGATCTGGCATTTCTCTCTAGGAAAAGGCCTCCCTGGTGGGGGACTGGGTAAAAGAAAGAGGTGACTCGAGCCTTAAATGTACTTAGAAATGGTCAGAGTTCTCTGGTCTCATTGATGGTGAGAATACTGACATCTATGAAATTACAGGGGCCCAATGTTGTTTGTACGCTATTTGTTTAGATGCCTAGAACACAGGTGACAACATCTGCATATCTATATATAGTCCGTCTATGTAGATATCACCTATATTTATATCTATCCTATGTCATCTAAATTTAGGATGAAGGGATGAAAGATTTAGAATGGTGTCCCCAAAATCATAATGCTGTTTTAAGCTTTAATAGCTTAAATATTTTGAGCTTAATTAGCTGTAAGAGCTCAAAACTGCATTATGACTTTTGGGTCACCCTGTACAGTTACTATTTATCTTGCAAAGTGGTATCTTACTCTAGCCTTGGTTGGCTGTGGTACGAGGCAGAGAGCTGTCATGTGATCTCAGAACTTGCTTCCTTCCCGCCCCCAAGAATTAACGCACTGTATTAATGTGTGGACCACTGACAATATGCGATGCAAGAACAAATGCATTATAGATACAATGTAATATTACTCTGTAGCATATAATATCTTTAGGATCAGAAATAATCATGGTATACAGGAAAGAAACTTAGATCAGCCCTACATTCTAGTTTTAATTTTGCTGCTTATTTCCTGTGTGACCTTCAGGAAATCATTTAACCTCTTTGGGCCTCGGTTTCCTTATTTGTAAAGTGAGTGGTTTGTATTAGATCATGCCCTAAAGTGCCCTTCAGCTGTAAATACAACGACCCATTGATCAGATTTTGAGTTTGATTACCAGCTGTCATTTATTCATTCTGCGGTCTTGGGTAAGTAATTTCACTTTTTAGGATTTTGGTTTGCTAATCTGTAAAACAGGGGTATTATTACACACCCCCTTCTCACCTGGCAGGCCTGTTGTGAGGAACAAATGACATCATGTCTGTAGATTACCAGATACATGTAAACTCTTGTTGGTGGCAATGGAGACATTCTTCTCATTAAGTCCTGCTAGCTCAGGGATGTCCTATATATTATCTCAGTCGGCAGCTCCATTGACAGCTCTCTCCCTCAATTATTCAAATATGTGGGAGAGATATCTATAAACAAATACAGGGGAGAGGTTCTGGTGCCTGGGAAACAGTCCACTAAGAAGTGGATCCTTTGGAAAGGGTGCTGCCCTTGACAGCCCAGGCAGGTATTTAGAAAAGAGCAGCTGCCTCTAAACTAAATTAGATTCCCCAGACCAGACTGACCAGTCTCAGGAGCTCCTCTTCTGGTCTTTGCTGTCCCATCTCTTCTTCTTGTCCCCAACCGTTTGCTCACTTCCTTCCACTTTGACTGCTAGTACCTTCCCTTAAAAAGACTGTGAGCTCCTTGAGAGGAGGGCCTGATTTTTATTTTTTAACTTTCTTTATATCCCTAGAAGTTTGCACAATTCTTGGCACATAGTAGGTGCTTAATAAATGCTAGTTTGATAGACTGATTTCATATCCTGGACGTACAGTTTTTTGTAAACTGTCTTCCCCCATGAGAATGTGGGCTCCTTGAGGGCAGGGAGGATTTCACTTTTACCTTTGTTTCCTCAGAGCTTAGCCTAGTGTCTAGCACATATTAGGTACTTAATAAATGTTTGTTGATTGACTTCCTTATTTAAACATGTCATTTATATGTGTTTAAAGGAAGTAAATTGTTTCCCATTCTGTACCACTGGGACTTTCTCAGAGATGGGGGACTGGACTATGAAGGATAATAATGACTCACATTTCTATAGCTCTGTGAAGAAACAGAGTTGTGTGGGATATATCATCATGGAAGAATATGGTTGATTTGGAGCCAGAGAACCTGGGTTCAAATCTTGGTTCTGCTAACCATCTGTGGCAATCTTGGACAAGCTAGAGCTATGTTTGTTGAAACGTTACTTCTTGTAAATCCTGGGTTCCTTAGGTATTGCACCCCTAACATGTACAGACCACATGCATTGATCCATATATATATATATATATATATATATATATATATATATATACACACATATGTTTATATGTACTAATGAATGTAGAAGCCCCAGCCACATGCCAACACACACATACAAATGCTCCTCTTACATACCTTAGTGTCACCTGTACACAAACTCATCAGACACAGACACGTATGCACACTCTTCTTGTATACAAGCATATCATACCCATAAACATATATTCCTATCACATGCTCACATTCCTAGGATATAGAACTTGGAGATCAGATGACCTGATAGCCCTCATTTTACAGAGGTCCGGTGAAGTTGGTGTAACTTGCTCTTATTATAGAAGTAAGTAGTACTAGTAAATAGAAGTAACGAGTAACAGATTTTTAAACACTCAAAGCCAGGTACTCTGGCCCTAACTATAGGATTATGGGTTGATTCCCTGGAGGAAGGGGCTTCTGAAGCCATTTAGTGTAACCTCATTTTACAGAAATTGGAAATATGGCTCAGGAAGGTTGTCATTTGGTCAAGATCATGTGCTTAGTAAGTGCTAGAGGTGGAATTTGAACGCAGTCCCCTACCCTAAACCTAAATGCCTCTAATTCGAACCCTCCAACTCTAACCCCAGCCGAATTCTAACCCTAACCCTAACATTCCACTAGACCTTTACTGCCTCATCGCACATAATTACAAAATCAGTATACAGAAAGCCTTCGCCCATCCTTTTCTATCTCTCTGTGTCTCTCTTCCTGTCTCTGTCTCTCTGTGTCTCTGCCCCTCTCTGTTTTTTCTGTCTGTCTCTCTGTGTCTGGCCATACCTGTGGCCCAGCCAGACACGACTTGACAGGTCTGGAGACGGATTCCATGCACAAACAGCCATGCCTTCCAGGCAGCAGTCTGAGCAGACAGGCAACGGCTGCCTCCCTCTCAGACAGAGCTCACCAATGGCATCTCCATTCCTCTTGGGCAGTGGGGGCCAGGGTAGATGCTCTCTGGTGGTGGCAGTAGCAGCAAGAACAGCAGCCTCAGCACGAGTCAAAAGCACCAATTGTGTTCCTGAAGTGCTCCATCACCACAGACCGGGGGAAGCGTGATCAAATGTGATTCGCAGAACAGCTGCCCGAGATGGGTTGGCAGTTAATTAAAAGCACCATGTACTTAATGATTAACTAATCACAGCATGATGGCATTCAACAGTGATGCAAGAAACTTCTCTGCTGGATTCAACCGAGAAGCTCCGAATGTCTGCCTTCGGGCGGCCTGGAGCAGTTTGTTTCAGTAACACCAGCAGAGACAACAGGCGTGCTCTGCCTAGCGCGTTCCCAACTGCCTGGCTTAGTTAAAACTTAAAGAAGGAGAAGCAAAATGGGAGCTTAGGAAACTGGAATGCTCCGCTTGAGCAGGGCTGGCTGGGGAGGCAAATCAGGGCCAGTAGGGTGGGAGCTGAGGCATCTGGGTGTGGGGCAAGAGAAGTGGATTCAGAGTCATAGACCTGGGTGCCTCTGCCACTTACCACCTACAGGGCAACAAGCAAGCTATTTAACCCTCCAGACCTCAGTTTCCTCACATGTAAAATGAATGGGTGGATTGTATCATCTTAAAACCTCTTCTAAATTGAAATTTATGATCCCACAGTAGGCAATTTAGAGGTTGTTGAGGGAGGGGGGATTTTGGTAGGAGTGGTACATTTGGATTTGTAGGACATGGTTTCAAATCCTGCCTATTTTACATCTCTAAACTTATGATGCCATAGTTCTGTGAGGAAAGCGGTAATAAAGAGGGGCTCTGAACAGTCGTCACAAATGTAGGGAGACTGGGTGGGTGAGAGGAAAGGAGAATTATAGGATCTAGGCTCTATACTGGAGATCTTGGGAAGCACTTGATCCAGCCCACCAGGGCCGACACACAGGCTTTAACGTAGACTATCTCTGTCTCCTCTCTGATTGGTGTATTCCTACCAGGTACCATCATTTCAAGATTCCAGGGCATTTGTGCTCCTTTTTTCCTGGCTCTGCTCCTGAATCTCCAGACTTTATTTCACCTTCCTCTCATGCCAAACTTCCTTTTCAGCTCCCTTATATGTGTTGTTTTTGTTCATTAGAATTGTAAGCTCTTTGAGGGGAGACACTGTCTTGCTTTTTATAATTTTATTCCATTTTTATGAAATAAGACAAATATTTTTTTTAACATAGTAGAATAAAAAAGATGATTGCACATGAAATTGCAAATATATTTTGAACAATTTGCTGTTTCTTTTAAATATATAATAAAGTTATCATAAGCCTACTTTACTGCCCCCTTCTTTCCCTCTCCCACCCTAGAGACAACCCCCCCACTCACCCACCCCCACCCCCACACTCCCCCCCCATATGCAAACATATACATGTTACATGTGGTTGTCCTTTGTTCTTGAAGAGGACCAAAATGACATCCCTATGTTAGAGTCAAGTTGCAGTGTGTCCAGCTGTGATTGATCCAACCAGTATGAGCTTGGAATATCTACTACAGGTCAGGAACAAATAGTCCATATGAACATCTGGGGTAAATTCTCTAAATTTGCACATCTCACACTTCTTTTGAGCTACTTCAGTACTGCTTTGTTCATAGACCATGGCACTTTCTCTGATGAGGGCACACCATGCTGGGTGGTCCTCTCCTTTGTCATACAATCAATTCCAAAGTTCTTAAGAGAGACCTTGAGAGTGTCCTTGTAGTACTTTTTCTGACTACCATGTGAGAGGTTGCCCTGTGTGAGTTCGCTGTAGAATAGTTTTTAAGGAAAGCATAAGAAAAGTCTTTAAGATAAGTTTGGCCTTCAAACAATGTGGCCAGCCTATTGTAGTTGCACTATCACTATGGAGTTTGAATGCTTGGCAGTTCAGTTCAAGAAAGGACCTCAGTGTCTGGTGTCTTATCTTGCCAGATGATCTTTAGAATCTTTCTAAGACAATTCAAGTGGAAGCAATTCAGTTTCCTGGAATGGTACTATACACTCTGTTCAAGCTTCTTTATTTTATTTTTTAAAAATATATGCTTTATTTTTAGTTCTTAACATTAACTTCCACAATAATTTGAATTCAAAATCTTCTCCCTATCTCTCCCCACCCCCACCCCAGGACAGCATGTACCCCATCCACCCCTTCCTCCAGTCTGTCCTCCCTTCTATTACACTCTCCCCTTCTTCTATCCCCCTTCCCCTCTATTTTCCTGTAGGGCAGGATAGATTTCTATACTCCATTGCCTGTATAGCTTAATTTCCAGTTGCATGCTAAAACAATTTTTGTATTGTGATATCATGCTTTCTCACAAAGTCCTTAGCCTCCATCTGTGCCATTCTAGTTTTGAAAGAACTATTTTCTTCAGTGAGCTTTTGAATCTCCTTTTCCATTTGGCTAATTCTGCTTTTGAAAGCATTCTTCTCCTCATTGGCTTTTTGAACCTCTTTTGCCAATTGAGTTAGGCTAGTTTTTAAGGTGTTAATTTCTTCAACATTTTTTTGGGTCTCCTTTAGCAGGGAGCTGATCTGCTTTTCATGCTTTTCTTTCATCTCTCTCATTTCTCTTCCCAGTTTTTCCTCCACCTCTCTAACTTGATTTTCAAAATTCTTTTTGAGCTCTTCCATGGCCTGAGCCCATTGGGTGGGCTGGGACACAGAAGCCTTGATTTCTGTGTCTTTGCCTGATGGTAAGCATTGTTCTTCCTCATCAGAAAGGAAGGGAGGAAATGCCTGTTCTCCAAGAAAGTAGCCTTCAATAGTCTTATTTCTTTTCCCTTTTCTGGGCATTTTCCCAGCCAGTGACTTGACCTCTGAATATTCTCCTCACACCCACCTCGCCTCCTGATCCTCCCAGCCAGTGTTTGGGGTCTGAGATTCAAATGCTGCTTCCAGCCTTAGGGCTTTTGGCGGGGGCAGGGCTGCTATTCAGTATGAGATTATGTTCAGGTGCTGAGGTCGGGGCAGGGCGGCCTCTCAGGCTCAGTTCCCTCAGGGGATTTATGCACAGACCTTCCACAATGGATTCAGGCTCCCGCCCACTTGGGGAGCCCCGGTCTGCAGCCGCCTCTCAGCTTCTACCTCCCGGGGGGGCCCGAATCATGGGGGCACCCCACTCCCTTCTCGACCCGCCAAAGAGACTCTCTCACCGACCCCCATCACCTGTGGGCAGAGGGACCCGCGCGGCCGCTGGAGATCCCGTCCCTGAAGCCTGCTCGGATCTGTTTCTCTCGGTGCCGTGGCCGTGGCCGCAGCAGGGCTGGGCTGGGCTGGGCTCCGCATCTGCAGCGCGACGGACCTTTTGCGAGAGGTTTGCAGGTCCCTCTGCGGGTGGAGGGACCCACGTGGCCGCTGGAGATCCCGTCCCCAAAGCCCACTCGGATCTTTTCCTCTTG
Source organism: Notamacropus eugenii (assembly GCF_028372415.1). Taxonomy (NCBI): domain Eukaryota; kingdom Metazoa; phylum Chordata; class Mammalia; order Diprotodontia; family Macropodidae; genus Notamacropus; species Notamacropus eugenii. The sequence goes on along the minus strand of NC_092872.1, from coordinate 464,326,906 downwards.
GTGCCGTGGCCGCGGCAGGGCTGCACTCAGCTCCCAGTCCCAGCGCCCAGTCTGCAGCGCGAAGGACCCCCCGCGAGAGGTTTGCAGGTCCCTCCGGAACAGAAATCTCCCTCACTCCAATATTCCGTGGCCTCTGGGTGCAGAATTTGCCGTGAGTTACTCCCCTGTAGCCGTTCTATGGGTTGTGGGTTCGGAGCTATGTGTATGTGCGTCTTTCTACTCCGCCATCTTGGCTCCGCCCCCCGCTAAAACAATTTTTAACATTCATTCTTAAAGCTTTGAATTCCACATTCTCTTCCTCCCTCCCTATTCACCCTCATTGAGAAAACAAGCAATTCAATATAGGCCATACGTGTGTAACAATGCAAAGCATTTCCATAACAGTTATGTTCTAAAAGACTAACTACATTTCTTTCTATCCTTTCCTGCCCTTCATTTATTCCATTTTCTCCCTTGACCTGTCCTCCCACAATAGTGTTTGCTTCTGATTATCCCTTTCCCCAATTTGTTGACCCTTCTATTGTCTTCCCTCTCCTATCCTCTTCCCCCTTGCCTTCCTGCAGGGTAAAATAGATTTCCATATCCAATTGAGTGTGTGTTATTCCCTCCTTAAGCCAAATCCCATAAGAGTAAGGCTCAATTATTTCCTTTCATCTCCTCCCCTTCTCCTCCAATGTAAAAGCTCTTTCTTTCCTCTTTTATGTGCGGTGACTTGCTACATTCTACCTCTCCCTTTCTCTTACTCCTAGTACATTCCATTCAACAGTAAATTTTATTTTTTTAGATGTTCTCCCTTCATATTCAGCTCACCCTGTGCCCTCTGTCTATATTATATATGTATATATATATGTATACACACACACACACATATACATACACCCATGTACATATGCATACCATTCTCTTGTTTTTGCTTGTATTTGTATTTCTAGCTCTTCATATAGTGCCTCTTCAACTATCTAAACCATCCAATAGGATTGCTGGGTCTCAAGCTTGTCCTCAGTCTTGTTGGATGCTTTTCATCTCTCCTGGGGCCAAGATGTCTTGAGTGATGAGGGACAAAAAACTCATCTGGTTCACCAAACACTCCACATCCCATCCAACTATCCACCCAGGCCATCCTTCAATTTGCTCGGTAGCTACTGCCAAGTGTCTTATTCTTCCCCACTTTCTGCCTCTTTCTCTCGATACAGTCATCAAATCAATACCATTGTTTTTGGAAAATGCATGTTAATTGACTGTCCCATGGGTTAGTTACCCTTCCCTTGCTGCCACTTCCTATATGTAGGATTTCCCACATTAGAATATAAGTTCCTTTAAGAGAAGATAGTTACATATCTTCTTCACTTTTGCATTTATATCCCTAGTGCTTAGCACATACTAAATTCTTAATAAATGAATTTTTATTCATTTATTATCATAGAATTAAAAGTTTAGAACTAGAAGGGACCTTAGAAAACATTAAGACCAACCATTGGGGCAGCTAGGTACAGTGGGCAGAGCCCTGGATCTGGAATCAGTAAGATTTCAAATCCAGTCTGGGATACTTACTAGCTGTGTGACCCTGGGCAAGTCACTTAACCCTGATTGTCTTCACCTGCCCCTCCAAAAGGTGAGCCATCTTCAATTTTAGAGGGGGAAACAGATCCAGACAGGTTAAGTGACTTGACCAAGGTAGACTAGCTAGCAAGTGTTAGAGGAAGGATTTGAACTCAGGATTTCCTGCCTTCAAATCTGACATCCTATCCTGCACCCAGGATTCTGCCCTGTGCTCTGCCCTCTGGATTGGCTGCCTACCACCTTTCCCTTATCCTTCTCCTGCATTCAAATGAAGTCCCTCTCTAGTTTTAATCCATCAGTACTTATAGCTCATGCCTGAAGCCTTTTCTGATCTCTCCTATTCATTGCTTTTACTTCTCTAATATACTTCTTATGCATTATTGTGTATTAGTCATTTTTGTCTTATTAGACTTTAAATCAAGGAGTGCAGGGATTGGGTCTTATCTGAACTTTGTGGAGTGGGCAGGACCTCTCCCTGGGCCTACTACAGTATTTTGTATACAGTGGGTGCTTAATAAATGCTTAATAACATGTACCTAAGTTTCTCCTTCACACAAACAGAATCAGAGCTGAAAGTCAACTTAGAGGTCATCTAGTAAAAAAGACTGGGTGCCGAGCATTCCTGGGTTCCTTTACTTGGCTTTTTCCTCTCAGAAATGAGGAACAGCACTTACAAGGTCACCTACTCCGTCTTCTACCCCATTCATTTCTTCCTGATTGTAGCTGGGTGGCTTTCCTATCCTCCCTCTCTTATCCCTGACTCCTAGCCTCATTTCCCACTTAAAATCCTAGGCTTTTTCCTGCCACATTTCCTGTTTTATTCTGTGGCCTTAGCTGTTTTCTTCCTCTTTCTTCCATCTGCCTAACTGAACAAGTTTGCATTTGCTGGGGCTCTCACTGGTTTCTCCTGGTGGTGCGTGAGTCCCCTATTCTCAAGGGCTCTCTGCTTGGGGCCACCTCTTCAATTCTCCTGCCTCTAAGACATGGGAAGGCCAGCATTCTTCTTAGTCATTTCAGCAATCCACTGGGTCTGGGCTCTAGGCTTCAATGTGGGAAGAGAGAAAGGAGGCCTCTGATTTGGATGCAGAAGGTGATTGTTTTATATTGCCCTCAGGGACAATTCATCTTAGTTAGCCCCATCGTTGGCTCTTACCTGAGATCTAAGCCCACTCCATTTTTGAGACATTTCTTGGTGGGTTCCTGTCTTCTAAGCTGTTTTGTTGAGGGACAAGAGGCCAGATCAGTTACTACCTCAGTTTCTAATGAGCTGAGATTAATATCTCAATCAGATCTTTCTTTTTAACTCAAACTCATCAGTTTAGGACAAATGAAGGAAACAGGTGCGTATATTTGGTGATGTTTTTACTAGAGGACCTACACTTTGGGAAAGTTGGATTTCCTGCATTGCTGATCTCCCAAGTTTTCTGGCTTTATCAGCAGCTGAAGATAGACCTACTCACTAAAACCAGAAACATGTAGACAAGGGAATCCTTCGGAATCTTCAGTGAGGTAAACTGATTTGTTCATTCTACAACTTTAAAGAATCTTTCTCACAAATTCAAGGGAAGCAATTCACAATATTTTATTTCTGTTACCAGAATTATTATTTGCAAGAAAATTACTCAGATAATGACATCCACCTCCTTACTCCTCCATGCTTGGAAAGACCTCATTCAAAGTCTTGAGGCTACTCTGGAAGCTTCTTTGGCCCACACTCCACTCAGGATCCTTTGCATCCTTTCCCCTTATACCTCCCTTCCCCCAAATCAGAAAATTCCCCAGTAAATGGTTCACTCTGGATGCAGCCATAGTGACTCATAGCAGTGACTCATCCTTCTTGCCTCCTCTGGTAGCACCCACTCTGCTGTCTGGGGCTGCTCATACTCAACCGTTCTGGCTGACCTGGATTCTTTACCAGGTCTACTTCAAACGACACTCATTGGGTCTATACAACAGCAGAATGGTTGTGCCATTCTGGCTACTTCTGTGGAAACAGATCATCAGTTTGGCCAAAACAGTTAGTCCTATAATACTTACATCTGAGAAGTTTTCAGACAAAGGTAATATAAAATTGAAGGAGAAGGGAGAGAAGAGGGGAAAAAAGGAAGGTATCACAGTGGAAAGGAAAAGAATACTAGTGAATTCACATCAGAGGATCCTAATACAAATCTATCTTAAGCAGATGTCTTTTCTAGGTCTCAGTATTCTCTCCTGTAAAATGGGAAGATTAAATTAGCTGATGTGTAAATTATGTAATTTGTGATATGTGTAATTTGTTTAATTTGATGTGTGATATGATAATTGTAATTTGTTTGAGGGGTTGGTTCCTGCATTGATAATGCATTTTTGCTTATTGTTAATGTAATTTTGCTTCTTAATGGGCAGCTCCTTCCCATCCATAAATAGGTCCCTGTGCCCTGCTGAGAAGAAGTTAGAGAGCAGTCAGAGCTAGGAAGGATGCTGGCTAGTGTGAGTGGGAGAGCTTGTTTGTGATTTGTTTAAGGGAGCTGCTTTGTGGGAAACCTAACAGAGGGAAGGCTGGGGGACAGTGTTGCCTCCTGCATTGTTATTGTGTATAGATTTCTTTGTTACTATGATGGATTTGGCTTTCTGTTGTCTGAACAAATATTTTGGTTCTGTCTTCCATGGGGAGAGTCTGTTGTATTTTGCGATTCAGAATTGCACCGGCATATTCATAGCCACTGCAGGAGCTGTGAATGTCATGTTGGTGCTACAGTTCCACCTGTGAGATACCATTAGTGGAGGCACATTGTATTGCCAAGGCAGTTTTCACACCACTGGTGGTGACTATGAATATGCCAGCATAGTTCTCAATCACAAAATATAAAAGACTCTCCATATAGAAGGCAGAAGAAAAACATTTATTTAGACACCAGAAAGCCAAATCCCAGAACTAGAAAACAAAATGTCATAGTGACCAAGAAGTTAATAAACATGATCACAGCAGAGGGCAAAGCCATTCTTAAACCTCCCCTCCCTCAGTCAGGGCCTTCTCACTATCAACTGTCACAATGTGTCAGTTGGCCTGTGTCAGCTGGCCTGAGTTGTTTCCCGTCTGACCTAACCCCACTCACTCACTTCTTCCTGGTTCTGTTCCACCCTTCCTGTTCTGCCTCTTCAGCAAGCTCCTCCCACCACATGTGACCCAGCCTTCCAGGTAATTTAAGCAGATCATATGGGCCTATTAATTAATAAGAAAGATCTTATCATTTTAAATTACCAGCATTCTTTAGTTGTTTTTTTTTTTTAAGAATTCTGTTATTTTTATTGAGAACTTAACCACCAAATAAACTACAAGTAATATGAACATTTCCGTAAACGTAGTAGAACAGAAAAAGGATTATACATGAAACCATGAATGTATATTCATGGTTGTATATGTAGAGCTTACTTTTCCCTATAAGTATATAATATATTCAACATGCAACTTTCAAAGTACTGCTGCTTGTCCGTGATTCTTTCTGGATTCTGTTCTCTTCTGTGCACTAAAAAAAATTTGATTGACCCACTTCTATTTTCCTTTCTATGAGCTCTTCCCCATCCATAGATTTGAAAGCTATTTTCTATCTTACTCTTGTCATTTGTTTTTTATGTCACCTTTTATGTCTAAGTCACATATTTGTTCAAAACTCATCTTAGTGTATGATATGAGATAATTTCTGCCATTTTGTTTTCCAGTTTTTCCAGCAATTTTTGTTGAATCCTTAGTCAAGTAGTTTGGGTCTGTGGACTTATTGAACACTGTGCTTCTGTGTTGAGCAGCTAGGTGGCCCGCTGGTTTAGAGCTTAGGCCTGGGGTGAGGAAGACCTGAGTTCAAATGTGGTCTCAGACACTTAGTAGCTATGTGACCCTGGGCAAGTCACTTACCTTGTTTGCCTCAGTTTCCTCATCTGTAAAATGATCTGGAGAAAGGAAGTAGCAAACCACTCCAGTATCTTTGCCAAGACAAACCACAAATTGGGGTAACAAAGAGTCAGACATGATTGAATAACTGTAATAAAATTTCTTTGCTTCTGAATGTTGTATACCCAATTTGTTTCTCTAATTGACTTCTCAATTTTTTAACCAATAACAAATAGTTTTGATGATGGGTGCTCTGTAGTATATTTTGATATCTAGAACTGCTCTTTCTCACTTTTTTGAATGGAACCCTTTCCCTTTAAGCAAAATCACAGACTGTTACATTCGGAAGAGAATTTATAGATCATTTGGTTTAATCCACCCATTTTATAGAAAAGGATACTGAGACCTAGAAAAGGGAAAGGATTTGTGTAAAGTAGTACTCTGACTTTAAACCCAGTATTCCTTTCCACTCTCCTATGATATCTCCCTTTCCCCATTATTTTACTAGAAAATTTTGACCTTTTATTCTGCTAAGGGAGGTTTCATGACTATTTTCTTAGATTATAAAGTAGCTCTCTTGGTAGTTTGCTATGGTACTCAATAGGTAAGTCAATTTAGGTAGTATTGTCATTTTTATTATAGAGGCATAATCTCCCCATGAACAATTAGTGTTTCTCCAATTAATTAGTTCTTATTTCTGTCAAAATGTTTAGATTTTGTATACATATTATATATGTATGCATATAGTATGTTTTGAATAGACTCTCCAATATTCTATATATTACATATTTTATATAGAATTTCTTTATCTCTTCCTGTTAGATGTGGTTGGAAATATAGGGAAATGGTGATTGTTTATGTATATTTATTTTATATCCTGCAACTTTGCTGAAGGTGTTAATTATTTCAATTAATTTTTAGTTGGTTTTTTTTTGGATTCTCTAGATAGACCCTCATACCATCTGCAAGTAGAAATAATTTTGTTCTCTTGATCTATATGTATTCTCTCAATTTCTTCTTGTATTCCTACAGCTAGTATTTATAGAATTATCTTAAATAATAGTGGTGATAATGGGTCTCAATCTTATTGGAAATATCTTTATTCTTTATAATGCTGACTCTTGTTTTTAGAGAGATACAACTTACCACATATTCAGGAAAGGTCAAACTTCTTCCTATCCTCTTTACTGTTTGTAATGGAAACACTGGATTTTTTTAAAAGAAAGTTTTCCAGCATCTATTGATATAATCATATGGCTTTTTTTAAAAGTCATTTTGCTATCAAAATAATCTACTACATTTATGATTTTTCTTATATTCAATCAGGTCTATGTTCCTAGTATAAATACAACCTGGTCATAGTACATACATTTTTAAAAGATGTTATTGTATCCTTTTATTTATGGGACATTCTATCTTTCATTTAACATTTTTGCCTTGATATTGATTAGGAATATTGTTCTATAGTTTTCTTCTTCCATTTTGTCTCTCCCTGATTTAGGTATCAAGCTTATATTTGTATCACAGGGTTTGGAAGGATTTCTTTTTTTTTTGCAACAATTCATGTAATATTAGAATTAATTTTCTTCCAATGTTTGAAAGAATTTACTTGTAAATTCATCTGATCCTGGATTTTTTCTTTGTGAGTTCCTTTATGTCTTATTCCATTTCAATTCCAAATGTTAGGTTATTTGTTTGTTTTCAATTCAACCAACATCTATTAAGCATCTACTTTATATAGTATTCTCCTTCACTAAACCCCTGCCCTGATGCCTTACTATGGTGTGGCAGTGACCCTAAGTTCTTGAAATCCTATGCCAACAACACGACCTCCAGTAGTCTCACATGTATTGTCATGTCCTGGCAAAGTTTTGTAGTACAAAGACTAGTAGACATTGAGAAAACCTAGCTTTGAGCCTTGGCTATTCTATTTTTTTTATCCATGTGACTGGGACAAACTCACTGTGACTCAGTTCCTTCATCTGTAGGAAAAAAAGGAATAATATTTGTATTACCTGTAATTCACAGTTGTGAAAAAAAAGAAGTACTGTAGAAATGTGAGCTGTGTTGCTCCAACTGGTAGCTCTTTTTTGTTTGTAATTATTGAACCTGATTATACCCATACAGTGTAAGTGCTGGAAGGAAACTCAGAGGACATCTAACTCAGTGATGTAAAACTCAAATAGAAATGGAGGCCACATATATAAGAATCTCTGTGGGTTACATTTTGACATAGAAAATCACATACTAACATTATCTATATTTTAATTTATTTTGTTAGCTATTTCCTAATTACATTTTTATCTTGTTTGGGCCTTACTGGGGATTGTTGTGCGCCACAATCATGTTTGACATCTCTGATCTAGTCCAACCCCTCATTTTATATCGGTATAAACCAAAACCCAGCAAAGGTAATAACTACCTAAAGTCAAATAGCTAGTTTGTGGAAGAATTATATATTCCAACCCTCATCCCAGAACTCTTATTACTTTATCACAAATTTTGGGATTCTTCCCAGTCCCCCAGTGGGAAAACCAAAGACTGATTGAAACTCAAAGAAAAAGTTTCTGCATTTGAAGAGTGGGGAGAGAGAGGGAAGAGTGATGAAGCCAGGGGAAGGTCAGTTTCACCTGGATGGACCTTAGAGAAGTTTTCATAAAAAGGTGGGGCTAAGAAGAAAGGAAGGACTTCAAACAGAAAATGTCCTTTGGTGCCACTGTAAAGGAAAGAATGCTAGACTGGAAAAACTGATGACCTGAGGGAATATGGTATAGTGAAGAGGGTAGCAGATAAAGAATTAGGAAATGGATGTTTCCATTGCAGTTCCACATTTACCTCTGTGACTTTGGGCAAATGATAGCTATGTATAAAATGAACATAATGACATGTGTTCCTATACCACATACTTTTGGGTGGGGAGCATGAGAATAAAAAGAACTAGCAAGTATTTAAGTGCATATTAGTGCTTAACTTTGTTCTCCATCTTATGTACTATGAAAAAATTCCAAGATGAGTTACCTTCCCCACAGAGGTTTAAAGTTAAGTTGGGAAGACAGGACCTGGGAAACAATCAGATTAGACTATAGCTAGATATATTATGTTTTGTCATAGGTGGGATAAGAGAACCATTATGTAGGAATACAACATATTAAAAGATTTATGATTTAATTGGTACCATTATTACACTATTTCTATCAATTTAGATTTGTCCTTCTACACCTTAGTCCCAAGAGTGAGGAACCTGTGGCCTCAAGGCCACAAGTGACTCTCTAAGTCCTCAAGTGTGGCCCTTTGAATCCAGACTTCACAGATCAAATCCCATTAATAAAAGGATTTTGTTCTTTAAAACTTGGACTCAGTGAGAAGGCCACATCCAAGGACCTAGAAGGCCACATGTGGCCTCAAAGCTACAGGTTCCCCACCCCTGCAATAATTCCCATGAGATGCCATGACCCACCCAAATTCATCACCTGCTATTCAACCCTCCAATGATAGGCCTCTGTAATCTTGGCTCAGCTGATATTTGAAACATAGTGGCACAGTTTGTCCCTAGATCCATACTCAAAGTCCATCTCCTTCGTACCAACCTCTCCAGCTCTGCATAACCTGTCAAGGCCTGAATTTTCCTGTCACAGCCACAGACAACCTAGGGACACTCCTCTGAAACAACGGAGTATTGGGATAGTTTTATAGTGATACGGGCAGTGTTAATACCAATTTATATTTTTAATTAAAATTTTTTCAATCAATGAAAAATTGCCATTTCTCCTTCCTTTCTTCCTCCTCCCCCAGATTGAGAAAGAAAAACAAAAAACACAGTTACAAACATGTATAGTCAACATGTCTCTGTCTGTAACCTGGACTCATCACTTCTCTGTCAGGATGTGGGTAGCAGGTTTGATCATGAGTCCTCTGTTATGGTCAGTCACTGCATTGATCAGAGTTGCTAAGTCTTAAAATTGTTGTTGGTAAATTGTTTTGCCCATTTCACTTGGCATCAGTTCCTACAAGTCTTTTCAGGTATCTCTGAAACCATTCCCTTCTTCATTTACTTATAGTACAATAATATTTTATCATATTCATATACATAACTTGTTCAGGCTTTTCTCAGCTGAAGGGTACCCCTCCAATTCCCAGTTCCTTATCACTAAAATAGTTGTTATAAGTATTTTCATACATACAGATACTTTTCTGCTTTTTTTTTTATCTCTGTGGGATACTGAGTTAGTAGAGGTATTGCTGAATCATAGGGTATGCACAGTTTAGCAACTTTGGGGGCCATAGTTCCAAATTGATTTCCAGAATGGTTAGATCAATTTATAGTTCCACCAAAAGGGCATTAATATACCCATTTCCCCATAGAAATTCCAGCATTTGCATTTTCCTTTTATATCAGCCTTGCAAATCTGCTGATTAGTGTGAGATAGAACCTCAAAATTATTTAAACTTGCATTACTCTAATAACTATTCAGTGAATTTTTCATATTTTGCATTTCTTACTCTGAAATTCTTATTTGTATTCTCTTTTATCTTTTAAAATCATTATTTATTTATTTTAATATTCCTTTCTTTTTAAATTTTGAGTTCCATATTCTTTTCCTTCCTTTCTTCCACTCCCTATCACATCCACTGAGAAGGCAAGCAATGTGATATTAATTTTACATGTGAAATCATGCAAAACATATTTCCATAGTAGCCACATTTCAAAAAAAGAAAGAAGAATAAAATGAGAAAATTATACTTCAATTTGAACTCAGTTCATCAGCTTTCTCTCTGGAGGTGGATACTATTCTTTCATCTTGAGTCCTTTGGAATTCTCTTGGATCATTGTGTTGATCAGAATAGCCAAGTCTTCCACAGTTGATCATCATTACAACATTGCTGTTGTTTACAATGGTCTCCTGGTTCTTCTCACTTCACTTTGCATCAGTTCATGTAGGTCTTGCCATGTTTTTCTGAAACCGCCCCCTTTGTCATTTTTTATAGTAAAGTAGTACACATCACAATCATATATCACAACTTGTTCAGCCATTCCTCAGTTGACGAGAAACCACTTGATTTTCAATTCTTTTCCACTACAAAAAGAGCTACTATAAATATTTTTGTAGATTTAGGTCCTTTCCCCTTTTCTTTGATCTCTTTGGGATACAGACTTAGTACTGATATGGCTAGATTAAAGGTCACAGTTTTATAGCCTTTTGGGCATTGTTTCAAACTGTTTTCCAGGATGACTGGACCAGTTCATTACTCTACCAGCAATCCATTAATTTATTTCTTTTTCCCTCATCCCCTCCACCATTTGTCATTTCTGATAGGTGTGAGATGGTACCTTGGAGTTGTTTTAATTTGCATTTCTGTAATCAATAGTGATTTTGAGAACTTTTCCCCATATGATTATAGATAGCTTTGATTTCTTCTGAAACTGCTTGTTCATATCCTTTGACCATTTATCAATTGGGGAATGACTCTTATTGTACCTTTTAGCAAATTGTAGTTTCCTTGCTTATCTCTTTTTATTAGGTCTATTTTAGCTTTTGCTTTGTCTGAGCTCATGATTATTTATTTGTTTATTTTTACTTCAGTTAAAGCATATTAGGTCTTGCTCCTGTCCTTTATGTTAACTCTGTAAGTATCTCTCTGTTTTAAGTGTGTCTCTTGTAAACAACCAACATATCATTGGATTATAGTTTCTAATCCATTTTGCTATGTGCTTCTGTTTTATGGGTAAGTTCATCCCATACACATCCACAGTTATGGCTACTGTTTATTTCCCTCCATTATATTATTCACTCTCTCTCGTCCTTCCTCAAGGCTGCTAATACTGCCTCCCTTAATCTGCCCTCCCCTTTATTATCCCCCCCCTTCTTTTCTCTTATTCCTTTTTCCTCCTGTTTCCCTATTGGATAAGTTATATTTCTGTATACAACTGTGTGTGTGTGTGTTTGTGTGTGTGTGTTCTTCCCTCTTTGAACTGATTCTGAGGAGAATGAGATTCAAACATTGCCTGCCCCTCATTCACCTTCCCCTCCGTTGTAAAAGCTCTTTCTTGTGCACTACTTTTATGTGAGAAAATTTTCACCATTCTACTTCTCTCTTTCCCCTTCTCCTACTGCATCTCTCTTTCTCACCCCTTCACTTTTTTTGGAGATGATCCTAACATAATTGACTCATGCTCATGCCCTCTGTTTGTGTAGTGGACTCCTAACTGTTCTAATAATGATAACATTCTTAAGAGTTACATGCTTCGTCTTCCTATATAGGAATGTAAACTGTTTAACTTTATTGAGTATCATATGATTACTATTTTATGTTTACCTTTTTATACTTCCCTTGAGTCTTATGTTTGAATGTCAGATTTTCTGTTCAGCTCTGGTATTTTCATTAGGAATGTTTGAAAGTCCTCCATTAAATATCCATTTTTTTCCCCTGATGGATTATACTCAGTTTTGTTGGGTAAGTTATACTTGGTTGTAATCCTAGTTCCTTTGCCCTCCTTTAATGTGGAATCCTGTCTGTGGCTTCACAATATTTGAATTTTCTTCCTGACCGCTTGTAATATTTTCTCCTTGACCTGGGAGCTTTGGAATTTGGCTATAATATTCCTGGGAGCTTTCATTTTGGGATCTCTTTCAGGAAGTGATTGGAGCATTCTTTCCATTTCTATTTTACCCTCTGGTTCTAGAATATCAGGACAGTTTTACTTTATAATGTCTTGAAAAATGGCGTAAATAGGCTTAATTTTTCTTTGCTTCTATATGTTGTTTCCTTAATCTGTTCTATTGAGTCACCTCTCTCTTTCTCAACCAGTACCAAACTATTTTGATGATTACTTTTTTGTAGTATGGTTTGAGATCTGTGATTGCTAGTCCTCTCCCTACATTTTTCCACTTTTCCCAATTTTTGAGCTTCTCTCCCTTCCAGATAAATTTTGTTGTGACTTTCTCTGATACAATAAAATAATCCTTTATTTGTTTGCTTGGTATAGCCCTGATTAAAGTACATTAATTTAAGTAGTTTTGTCATTTTTACTATAGTGTCTTGGTCTACTCATGTACAATTAATATTATAATGAACAATTATAAGATATGAACATTTTATATTTATAATATAAATAAATACAACATATAATATAGATAGAACATAAAACATATGATATATTATACATAAATTATTAATATAATATTAATGTATTATGCATTATGTATAACATATTTATATATGTATAATATGTTTATATTATAGAATATATTAAATATAATAAATATATAAAACAAGATATACATAGATAAATGCAAAATACAAAACAAAACAATTATTTTTTATTTGTGTAGAAAGTGCTTTATGTTTGTATTTATGTAGTTCTTAGGCATGTCTTGCCAAGTAAACTTCCAAATACTTTATATTTTGCTTGGTACTTTAAAATGGAATTTATCTCTCTTTCCTTGCAGTATTTTGTTGGTAACATAAGGAAATACCAATGATTTTTCTGGGTTTGTTTATGCACTTCAAGTTTGTCAAAGTTGTTAATTGTTTTAGTTTATTTTTAAATGAATTCGTTAGTTCTCTAAGTAAACTATCATATCACCTGCAAAGAATGATCATTTTACTTACTATCTACCTATGCTTATTTCTTCCAATTCTTTTTCTCGTCTCGTTGCTCTAGCTCTACATCCTTGCTTTGCTCCTGATATTACTGGAACGGTCTCTATTCCCATTACATACAATGCTGCCTCTTAGTTTTAGATAGATACTGCTTATCTTATTAAAACAAGATCTATTTATTCCTATAGTTTCTAGTGTTCTTGTTTAAATAGGAATGGGTGCTGTATCTTGTCAAAAGCTTTTTCTGTATCAATATAATCAGAGGATTTTTTGTGGCCCTTGTTATTAATATGGTCGTTCATGTTTCTAGTTTTCCTAATACTGTATTCCTAGTATAAATCCAACCTGCTCATAGTATATAATCTTCATGGTATGTTACTATAGTCTTCTTGCTAATGTTTTATTTTATAACATTCTTATGATGATATTCATTAGGGATATTAATCTATAGCTTTTTTTTCTCTGTTTTAACTCTCCCTGATTTAGGTTTATTTGTATCATAGAAGGAATTTGGTAAGATTTCTTATTTTCCCATTTTTGCAAATAGCCTTTGATTTTTAGCATTGGTCTTAGCTGTTTTTCAAATGTTTGATAGAATTCATTTGTAAATCCATATGGTTCTGGGAGATTTTTCTTTGGTAGCTAACATATCTTAGTCAATTTCTTGTTCTCTGAGTCTGAGCATTTTGAATTTTTGCAAAAATCAATGCATTTCATTCAGATTATCAGTTTTATTGGTGTGTAAATGGGTGAAATAGTTTCTAATAATTTCTTTGACTTATTGATTTGTTCTAAGTTTACCTTTTTCTTTTTTGATACATACAATGTGATTTTATTCTTTTAAAAATCAAATTAGCTAATGTATATCTATTTTATTGTTTTTGAAAAACCATCTCCTAGCTTTATTTATTAATTATAAGTTTTTTATTGATTTAAATTTTGTTAATCTTTCCTTTGATTTTGAGGATCTATATTTTGGTGTTTAAGTGCGGTTTTTAGTTTGTCAGTTTTCTAGGGTTTTTTTTTCAGTTACAGGCTCAGTTCATTGATCTGCTCTTTCTTTTATTGATGAAGATATTTTGACATACACATTTTCTCCACTAAAAACTGCTTTGGCTGCATCCCTTCAATTCTGGTATGTTGTTTCATTGTAATTTTCTTTAATGAAATTATCTATTTTTTTTGACCCACCTATTCTATAGGATTGTCATTTAGTTTCCAGTTAATTTTTAATCATTTATTCAGTGGCATTGTGGTCCATAAAAATCTGTGTTTAATATTTTCTTTTTCTGCATTTGTTTGTAAAGCTTTAATGTTCAAATGCATGGCATGTTTATGAAGGTGTCATGCACAGCTGAGAAATAAGTATAATCCTTTCCATTTTCATTGAATGATTTTAAGAAATATACCATATGTAATATTTCTAAAATTATTTTCAAATCCTTTGCTTCTTTCTTGTTTACCTTTTTGTTAGAGTTATGTAGGTCTGAGAAAGGTTAACTACCATTATAGTTTTATTATCTATATCTCCACATAATTCCTTTTTCCTTTTTAGTATGTAGATGCTAAGCCATTTGGTGCATATATCAAATTAATTATATAACATATATATAAATAATAATGAATTAACATTTTCATATTTTAATTATATCTCTTTTTGTTGTTGGCTTGTCTAAGATTATGATTGTTATCCTTGTCTTTTTTTTTTACTTCACCTGAAGCATAATAGATTTTGCTCTAGCCCCTCATATTTAATTTTATGTGAATCTTTATATTTCAAATGTGAGTCTTATAAAGAAGTTATTGGTTTTTTCTTCCTAATCCAGTCTGCTATTCTCTTCTATTTTATGGGTGAATCCATCCCATTCACGTTAACAGTTATTGCTATTAATTGTGCCTTTTCCTCCATATTCCTTAGGTTTAAATAATTTTCCAGTTTAATTTTAATCCATTCTTCAAAACCTTTACTGAATACAATTGCATTGTGGTTAGGAAAGATGCATTTAATATTTCTGCTTTTACACATTTATTTGTGAGGGTTTCCCCCCAATACATGGTCAATTGTAAAGGTATATTGCCCAGATGGGAAATATATAAATTTCCTTCTGTTCCCATTCAGGAATTGCAAAAGACTTAAACTTATCTAACTGTTCAAAAGTATTTTGATCTTTTATTTCTTGTTTATCTTTTGTTAGATCTCTATGGTTCACATTAGTATTCTTACGAGGTCATTGGAACTAGTTCTGTCTATCAATTTCTCCTTTGTTATACTGCTCCCTGACTCATGACTTATAATTTCCAATCCTTGTGTTCCTCTCTCACTGTTATTTTGAAATTATGTCTGCTGAGGTAATATTCTCTTTCCATTACTATTCCTCTAATTGTCTCATTCCCATTCACTTAGTTGTGTCCTTCATCATCATCACCATCAACAACAACAACAATTCCTCTTCATCCTAGATCTTTTTCTCACAGTTTTCTACTTTCAGTTCTCATGGAACCTATCTTTCTCTGGGGAAGTTACCTAATTCCTAGTGACTCTTTCCAGTGTTGATAAGCCCTTTTCTCTCAGTGGTAAAAGAGGAGAAATCGTTGTTCCCTATTCCATAACTTCTGGGTCCTACCTCCTTTGCTACTCATAATACCAGTGGGTGGCACTATTGGTACTTTCTGCCTTTTCTGGGAAGCATAGGGCTGAATCTCATTTAGGTCTTGTCTGTTTTTACCTTTCCTCCTTTCCTTTCTCACCTTGGAGGCTGGAAATTTAATTAGACATACCCTGTTCCAACAACTTGCTCACTTTTAGCCTGGGGCAATATAATGGTCCCTAAATCTATTTAGCCTCTTTTCTCTGCTGTTTTATGGAGTTTACTTTAGAAGAAAAGTTATGAGTATAATGACAGTAGCTTAAGATCCTCAATTAGGAAAATTCCTAACATTTAGGAAGCAGCATGATACAATGGACAGAACACTGACCCTTAAGTTAGAGGACCTGGGTTCAAATCCTAACTCTTATGATTATTATCATCTGTATCACACAATGTCTTTCATCCTCAGTTTCCTCACATATAAAAAGAAGAGGTCAAACTAGAGGGACACTGAGGTCTCTTGCAACTCTAGATCTAGGATCCTATGACCATTGCTCAGTAACCTTCTTCCTTCTACAATACAGGATTATATTCTTTCCAGATTACTTCTGCTATTATCTTCTGACCTGGTTAATCACCCTCCTTCCTCAAGGTCTTTAGTGCCTGACAGTCTTCCTACATACCCCCACTTCTAATTGACAGGTATTCAGTATTCATGTTTTTACCCATCAAACATTCTGACAACCAATTTATCACCCTCTTTACGTTTTATTCTTCCCTCTTTTCTCTACCTGAGCTACCCAAAGACATGGTCATGCCTTAGGATTCAATTCAACAAACATTTTGTTGAGTGGATATTGTGGATGGGGGACTGCAGTAGATCTATCAACTGAAATTGTCTTCACTTCCTGAATTTTTGAACTTTAATGGTTCCCTTTAGAAGTAGCTAGGTGGCATAGTAGATAGAACATTGGGCTCGGAGTCAGGAAGACATGAGTATGTCTGGCTTCTAATGCTAACTAGCTGTTTGATCCGGCACAAGTCACTTAACCTTTCTGAAACCTCAATTGGAAAATGGAGATCAGAGCACCTGTCTCCTGGGGTTATTGTGAGAATCAAGTGAGATAACATTTATAAAGTACTTGGCACCATTTTTGGCATGTAGTAATCATTTAATAAAAGTTTGTTCACTTCTCTTCCCCTTTTCTGATCATAATCCCTCACTTTTTCATCTTACATATGATCTCACTCCTTTCATGTCTGCTCTTCATTCTCACTGACCTATATACTCCAAATCAAAATTCCTCTCTGTCATACCTTTTCTAGTATCTACCCCCCCTTCAGTCTTGACCCTAAATATAATAAGTTTAATAAGCCACTATTTCTCCCCTTAAATCCCTTGCCCCTTTGTCCTACTAATCCTCAGCCTTGAGTCATTCGCATTCACTTTCTTTGCTCCTATTTTCAAGTCACTGAATGTTGCTAAAGGGCTTCAAAAAATTTTCTTTTTTTTAAAAACAGTTTCTTGATGCTGTTTTCTTTTTTAAAGTATATACCATTATTAATTCCAAATCCCCCCCTCCCAAAAGAACCTTCTTTGTAGTGAATATACTCAAGTGAAATAAATCAATTATTTGGCCCTTCTGCATCTATTTTGTCTTCCATCTTTCTGGTGAGGGGCATACTTTACCATCAAGTTTTCTGAAGTCATATTTGGCCATTGAATTGAACAGGATTCTGAAATCTTTCAATGTTGAATTTCTTTACATAATTGTAAAGTCACAACATTTTTAAAGTTCAATGTAGCCTACCCCAACTGAACCTTACTACTACTGTATAACTAAAGTTTTATTACTATAAAGGGTATACCTGGTAAAGCCTACCTGAATCCCTCTAGCATGTCCATAATGAGATGCAGATCCACTGACAAGGTTCGCTTTTTGTTGTGAATTCTCCTGAATTTGAGTAACCCCCTCTCCTCTTTACCAGTCATTATAGATGATTAATTACTTTACAACCAGTCAAAGGTCCTGGGCTACACCTTTGAACAACTCCTTTAAAAGGAAGAGCAGAAAAATATAGGTGGAGAACCATGCTTGGGGCTGGGGAGGGAAAAGAAAGGGAAGGAGAAGAGGGAAGAGGAGGAGTAGGTGGGGAAAACAGACTGACACAGAGCATTCTTTTCCCTGGGAGTCCTTGGCTTTGCTTGTAGATGCAGGAATATCAGCTGATGACAGAGAAGTTTCAGTGGTAGAACAATGGACAGAATTTCTGGACCAAGTCTTCTGGACCCAACAGAGGAGTTCCTGGAGTAGTTGAGGATAGCTGGAGCTGAGGATAATTTGGGCCAGAGTCAAACCTAGTTCTTTTCCTTCATTGGTACTGTGAGTTATATGGACTGTGCTGGTCTGGGGTTAAAGGGTTAACACTGTGACTTGAGTGTTTTCCTTACTAATGGTAGGGATTGAGTTTCAACCTCAGACTAGTGCTACAAGCTTGGGAGTTTGTGTATGTACAGAGGAGTGGAGAGATGGATTTCTTTATATGTTAGCAATTCTTGAGTGCTGGTGGTGGTGGTGGTGGTGGGGTGTATGTGTATGTGTGTGTGTGTGTGTGTGTGTGTGCACGCATGTGTGTGTGTGGTGTGTGTGTGTATGTATTTGTGAAAGTAGAAGTACAAAGAATAAGTACATCATAAATCTGGAAGACTATAGCTTCTGGGAGGTGGGACTTAGTGGAGAGGGAAGGAGAGCTGTCTTTTGACCATTTATAAACTTTGATCCTTTATATTTTTTGCTTGAGCAGTAATAATTAAAATCTCTTTTGTGTTTTATGTATCATTAGTCTGAATTCTTACATGGTAGCTCTGAGGGTCCTTTCCCCTGATTCTGTTAGCTAAGAGAATTTCCCCTTATTCCACCTCAAAAACTGAACCCTGTCCATATTTGGTACCATTCATTCCATTACTTTCTAACTATCATGTTCTCTAAAGTCGTTGGTCTCCAGCTTCTCCTATTTTCACACCTCCTCTCTCCACTTTCTGTCAGCAGATGAATTTGCTTCCTACTCTACTAAAAAGGTTGAGGCCATTTATTGAGTTCTCTCTTCCACTCTGATGCATGCTTCAAAACTTTTCCATCTTATTCTTTCTTCATTAGCTATAGTCTCAAAGGATAGTGTTCTTTCCTCTTGTCAAGGCTAACCCTTCCTCTTATTACATGAACTTGAACCTCACTTTTCCTATTTGCAAAATAAGAAAATTGCAATATAAGATCTCTCACATCCTTCTAGCTCTGAAATGTATGATTTTATAAGTCCTAGCTAGAATGTAGATGACACAATTAATAGAGTGCTGAGTCTGGAGTCAGAAAGACTTATCTTCCTGAGTTCAAATCCAGCCTCAGACACTTGTTAGCTGTATGATCCTATTCAAGATACTTAACCTTGTTTGCCTCAATTTCCTCCTCTGTAAAATGAGCTGCAGAAGGAAAAGGCAAACCACTCCGGTATCCTTGCCAAGAAAATCCCACATGGGCCATGAAGAGTTGGAGACGACTGAAACTTCTGCACAACAACAGAATATAAGTCCCATGGGGCAAGTCTCACTCTAACCAGTTTGTTAAAACGATGACCTATGAACCTGTACAAAAAGAACTTAACTGTAAAATAGCAAATCTCATCTTTTACTTCATTCCTATGGGTGAGGGGAAGATGATGGGAAAGTAGCTTGGACTGTACCTCCCTTAGTGCAGTGCTCTGAAACTTCATAGGTGCCTGCAAACAGTTTTTGGATTGCTGGATTGAGTGATGACCTTGGACAAGTCCCTTTACTTCCTCCTCTATGTAATGAGAGGCTCTAGATAGTGAATATAAGTTCCTCTTGAGTTCTGAAATTCTATGTTTCTAGAAAAGTCATTTTTCCATATCTGAGTCTTAGTTTCTTCAACTATAAAATGAAGAAAATAATACTTACCTTCCAAGGTATAGGAGTGGGAGAGAGACTGGAGATGAGAGAGATTATGAGAGTATTTTAATAGGCAAAGCAAAGAGGTAATGGGGTTAGAATAAAGGCAGTGTTAATATGAATAGAGAGAAGGGAGTTAATGTATATGTCAACACAACTTTGAAGACATGAGAGAAAGGGAAGAGTGAAAGATGATTGAGATGTCTAGCTTGGGTGAATGGGAGAATGATGGTGTCGTCCACTGAAAGGGGGAAATAGGGTAGATTTCTGGGGAAGATTAATTCCATTTTAAATGTTTATTTGAGGGGCCAATCGGAAGTTTATGTTGGGACGTCTAAGAGGGAATATGAGATGTGGAACTGAGTTCAGTGGAAAGATTAGGCCTGGACTCACATCCAGCATACATCCAACACACACACACACACACACACACACACACACACACACAGAGTCCCCTGTTTAGGAGTCAGCTAGATAGAAGTGATAATAAATGTCTCTTTTTTCTTTTTTTTTTTTTAATGCTTCTTAAATTTACCAAACCCACACAAAGAAATGAGATCACCATGAGAGGGTGTAGACAGGGGAGGGGGAGCTGTGATGGAGCTGAAAGAGAAACTCATATTTAGGGCTTAGGAGGATAAGAATGTCTCTCAGCAAAGGGCACTTACTAAGAAGGGTAATTAGGAAGGTAAGAGAGGAAGCAAGAGAGAGTAGGGTCATGAAGACATGAGAATTTCCATGAGGAAAGGATGGTGTGGGTTGTTGGAGTCAGGAAGACCAGAGTTGAAGTCCTGTCTCAGATGTTTAATAGCTGTGTGACCCCAGGCAAGACATTTCATCACTGTTTGCCTCAGTTTCCTTAACTGTAAAATGGGAATAATAATAAACCCTACCTCACAGGGTTGTTGTGACGATCACATGAGATCACATATAAAGTGCTTTGTAAACCTTAAAGCCATATATAAATGTGAGTTAACAAATGAGATAATGTGAAATTGCTTGTGAAATTGTATGGCAAGATTTTAAGGAAGATGAAGGATTATTATCCATGTTGGAGGTGGAGGGGTTATAACTGTAGGTGTCAAGGACCCAAAGGTTAAACTAAGGTAGGCAGGGGTCCAGGGAATTGCTGTCATGCTGAACTGTTGCTGAAGGGACCACCAGGCCTCAGCAATTCACTTGAGGAAGGTGTTCTCATTCTTCCTGTTATTCCACATATGAACAGCAGATGGCAATA
Source organism: Notamacropus eugenii (assembly GCF_028372415.1). Lineage (NCBI taxonomy): Eukaryota > Metazoa > Chordata > Mammalia > Diprotodontia > Macropodidae > Notamacropus > Notamacropus eugenii. The sequence continues at coordinate 464,306,090 of NC_092872.1, read as the reverse complement.
ACACTACAAAAAAAAGAAAAAAAAAAACCTCTGACTAGCGGAGCTCTGGCCACTGCCATGAGGCTGGGCAGAGGAGACTGGCTTCTCAACCCCTGAGTGTTAGATAAAAACAAAAAACCACAGCTTGTAGCAGCTCCTAAAGACAAAGTTGGGAGCACCACCCAGGCCCTGGCCTAGCAGGGAGGGCAGGACATAACAAGGTCTTGATTCTGTGAGGGTCGCTCTGACAGCCAAGGGCTTTGACCCAGATGCAAGTTGTCGTGCACGTCCAGCCTTCATGTATGCACGGATATACACACTTGCATGTGTACACACACACACACACACACACACACACACACACACACACACACACACACACACACACGGATTTAGAGTCAGAGAACCTAAGTCTGAATTCTGTCCTGGCCACTCATGGCCTATACGACCTTGGGCAAATCTGTGAAGTCAATTTCCTATCTGTAAACGATGGAGTAGGGACTAGATTAGAGGTCTGTAACCACTCTGGGATCGTGGACTGCTTTGGCAGCTTCTCAGAGTAATGTTTTTTTCAATGTCTAAAACAAGATATATATATATGATTACAAAGGAAAATGATTACATTGAAATAGTTATTGAAATATTTTTAAAAATTTTCATGGTCTCCCAGGTTAAAAATCCTTTCCTTAGATAATCTCTAGGTCCCTTCTAGCTCTGACTCCTATGATCCAAGATATATATATATATACACACACCCATGAGATACACACACACACACACACACACACACACGCACACGCTAACTTTCCACCCTTATTTCAATATGCTCCCCTTCATGTATTCTATATTCCAGCTAAACTGGAGCTACAAGAATTCTCTGACCTTTTCTTTGTACCTGCTATAGAGTCTAGTGAAATCTTTCTCCTTTTTCAAGGCCCAGCTTGGGTGGCACCTCCTCAATGAAGCCTTCCCTGATCATGCCATGGTAGAGATCACATATCTCCCTCTTCAAATTAATCAGATTCTTCTTTGCATGCATTGACTACTCCATCTCACTCCCAGCCACCTCCCACATAGTCCCCACCTTCAGGGAGCTTATAATTATGTAAATTATAAGCTTCTTGAGGGCACCGATTGTGTACTTTTTCATCTTTGTACCCCTAACTAACACTGAACTGAACCTGGGGGAAGGGAATAGCTAAGATCACCTAACTCCTAAATCCCCACAATTGACTTTTATACTCTATCTCACACTAGCCATGGTCTTATGGGCAAGTCCCTTTAATTCTTTAAAACTCAGTTTCCTCATCCATAAAAGAGGATGATATTTTACTTGCATTGCTTGCTCAATAAGATTTGCTATAATGTATGTGCTTTGTCCTGGAAAGACTTAGTTGAACTGATACAGAGTGAAGTGAGTAGAACCAGGAAAACACTGTACAAAGCAACCGGAATATTGTTCATGGCATAGCTAAATGAATAAACATACACAGGAGGAATGATAACCTTAGATTAAATTAATATAAGCCTTTAAGGTTTACAAAGCACTTTTCTTTTTTAAAAATATTTTTTCCCCAATTACATGTAAAACAATTTTTAACTTTTGTTGCTTTTTTTTTTAAGTTTTGAGTTCCAAAATCTATCCTTTCCTCTCCCCTCCCTCTGACATAAGCAATCTTATATAGGTCATACATGTGCAATCATGTAAAATGTTTCCGTATTAGTAAATTTGTGCAAGAAGATTCTAACAAAAAGAAAGTGAAAAACAGTATGCTTCAGTTTGTATTCAAACAACATCAGTTCTTGCTCTGGAGGCAGATAGCATTTTTCATCATGAGTCCTTCAGTGTTGTCTTATAGATCATTGAATTGCTGAGAATAGCTTAGTCATTCACTGGTCTTCATCATACAGTACTGATGTTACTTGGTTCAATGTTTTCGTGGTTCTGCTCATTTTACTCTGTATCAGTTCAATCAACTAAGTCTTTCCAGGACAAAGCACATATATTATAATAAATCCTATTGAGTAAGTAGTGCAAGTAAAATTGTCATCCTCTGTTATGGATGAGGAAACTGAGGTTTAAAGAATTAAAGGGACTTGCCCATGAGACCATGGCTAGTATGAGATAGAGTATAAAAGCCAACTGTGAGGATTTGGGAGTTAGGCGATAATCCTTCCCTTCCCCCTTCCCTTCTCTCACCTCCTAGGAAGAGTGTCTAGAGTGGGTGACCCTTTGGGATAAAGAGGCAGTTCAGCTAGGCAGGGCTGAAGGTTGCCAGTGATATCTGTTTCAGCATTGTGGGGTGGGATATGGAAGTCAGGGCACACTGGTGGCTTAGGATTCTTTCATCTGTTGGATAGGATCCCCATGGCTCAGGGTGGGGTAAAGGTTAGTATATAGGGTCAGGGAAGAAAAGAAATATGAGAAAGCAGAAAAGGTTTGATTTATTCAACATTTTCCATTGGTTGATCATCTTGCAAGCAGGCTATTACCTTATTTTCTTTCTTCCTTCCTATTCCTTTCCTTCCTTCCTTCCTTGCCTGCTTTCTCTTTCTCAGTCATCCAATTTTCCTTCTTTCATCTTCATTCTATTTCATTTTTTCCTCCCCTTTCCTCTATCCCTGATCCTTTTGTTTTTCCTCCATCTTTTCCTACCTCATCTTGTTCTCCTCCCCTTCCCCCTTTCTTCTCCTTTTCTTTTTTTCTTTTCCTACTCTCTCTCCCTTTTGGCCAGACATCATTAGACCTGGTAGATAGGAGTTCTCTAATCATCCTATTGCTAAATGCCAGGACATCTCCTCAAAGTTTGGCAGCCAAGGATATAGGAACAATCTTCTCCTTGACTTTGTCAGAGAGACACTACATTTCTGTACCAGGCACATTCTGTACTCCCCTTGGGAAATTGAAAAGAAAACATGCAGCTCTGAGCTGGACATTGTTTTCCATTAAGCCAGCACCAAGTATCTTATTTGAGAACAGTTTTGGGTGGCAAGAGGAGGGGATTGCCTTTGGAGGATTTAGGAGTTGCTTTTGGAATCTGATATTCCAGTGGGCTATTTATGTTTACAGCATACACACGTACTCCCCCCCCCCCCCCCCCCCCCCCCCCCCCCCCCGCACTGTGTGGGTCTCTTTCACAGAATGACTTAGGGTTGTCCTGGGGCTGTCCCTTGCCTGGGTAGGGAGGCTGGATCCTGTCTTCAACCTATACTGGCCCAATATAGACAATCAGTTTCCAACTTGGCACTGAAGCTTCCCAGCTTAGGGGCTCCTTTTCTCTTTTAACGGTTGATTTTTAGAATAATACTCTTTGAATCTACAGAGAAAAGACCTGAATATGTGAGAGCAAAATCCACTGATACCTATCCTTCCCTGTTCCCTCCCTGTGACATAAGTGATCTTATTATATAGGGAATATATTGTAGGGAAGATTAGATGAGGTAGTTGTGTGTGTGTATATATATATATATATATATATATATATATATATATATATATCTGCTAGATGGCCTCTAATCCCTATTAGGGGATGATTGTTTGACCTTATGAGAACATTCTGAAAGCATAAAGTATAAACTCATATGGGCGAGGGGAAGATGGGAAGGTAGCTTGTATTCCTGCCTTGGACCAAGTAGTGGTGATTTTTCTTAGAGAAAGGAATATTTCCTAGTTTCCTGGACTTCCCCATCACCCAATGTCCCAATGAACTAAGTAATGGATACTCAGACAATGAAATGCTTGTGCATAGCTGGTCTTCATTGTCAACTCAATAATTTCCCTGGGATACTTTTAATGATTGTAGGGTATCACGTGGGGAGGCATTTAATGCATCTCAAAAAAACCCCCCACATTTCTTAAATATTTACTGTATTCTGGGCATTGTGATTCAAGCTGAAATGCAAAGTACCCATTTGTATACGTGTTGTCTCCTTCATTAAAAAATAAGCTCCTGGAGGGTAGGGACTCTTCACTTTCTTGTTTGTATCCCCAGTGCTTAGTATAGTGTGTAGCACATAGTCATTATTTAATAAAGGCTTATCTATTAATATATGAACCTCACAAAGCTTAAAAATTCTCAAAACAGGTTATTTTAAATTTGCTTTAATTTTAAAGTAATACATCTTTTGAATATGGGGCTATATAAAGAGGGAGGTAGGCTGGGGGAAGCAAGTGATGATTTAAAACACTTGACAAAAGGTGTTGGCCCTGTCTCAGTGAGGGAGAATCTCTAGCAATATGAGGCTAAATGGGTTATTTGACTGAATTTTTCAGTAACTTTGTAGCTTGGTAGTTCTGGGCTTGTGGAAACAGTGATAAAGAAAGAGAAAAGGTAGAGAACAAGAGAGGAAGGGAGAAAAGAGCAGAAAGGGATGAGAGAGGGAAAAGGGGGAGAGAGAGACAGAGAGAAAAGAGAGAGAGGAGAGAGAAAAAGGAAGGAGATAGAGAGGAAGAGGAAGAAGAAAGAGAAAAGACAGAAAAAAGGGGAGAGAGGAATAGAGAGAGCACAAAGAAATATATCTTTTTAAAATGTTTCTGTGTTTTGAACATCTGACTTCTCAGAACTTCATCCTCTCCAGGGTGGGGACCTCATGCCCTTAAGTAAGTTACTGAGAAGATTCTAAGGCTGCGACAGACAGATTCTGGTGAAAGGTTGGCATAAGAAATAGGGGCTGAGAAGCTGTTGGGGGAGGGGTGTGGCAAAGAGGTTGATTGGGGTTTGTTAGCTAGACCTGACAAAAGGAATTCTTTCAAGTCAGCCCCTCTGGGGCTCTTGAGTGATGCCCTCCTTTCTGCCGTCCTGCTTTCCCTCCCTCCCTCTTCACTTTGCCCAGGGAACTGTATCTTCAGCACCAAGGTCACCAGCAAAGGGAATGCTGTGACCAGCCCACTTAAAGAATCATCTCTCTCCTTTCTACTTGGGAGGAATTCCAACTGGAGAGATAGAGCTGAAACAATTGCTGCAACCATAGTCAAAAAACCATTGATTTAATGTCGGTCAATGGCTGGCACACTGTAAAAAGTTTGTTAGAGCTAAGCATTCCTGCTTTCTGGAAGCTTGCTTGCTAAGGAGCATCACCCCTGTGCTAATAGACCTTCCCAGCAGAACTAATGGTGACTGAGGCTGTGAGTGATGCCATTCCTGAGGGGGTCTTGAATCTGGGGTTCTAGTATCAGCTTTGTGCCTGAATTGCTGTGCAACCTCAGGCAAATCACTTCATCTCTCTGTGGCTTAGTTTTCTCTTCTGAGAAGTGGGGATGATTCTTTCCCTAGTGACTTTCTAAAGTTGTAGGGAAGATCAGATGAGGCAGTTATGTATATCTGCTACATGGCCTCTAATCCCTCTGAGGGGATGATCATTTGACCTTATGATGACATTTTGAAAATATAAAGGATTCTATATATGTAAGGTACATTTTAGACAAAATATTGACAGATCTTCTTTGGAACATGAAAGTACCTCATTGGAATATGCTTGTTTCTAAGGATTCTATGAAGTACTTGGTAGAGGATAAAAGGGAATGGATTCTAGCCTGATTTGGTGAATGTTTTCCAACCTAAACAGATTTAGTCAAGAGATCCCCCAATGTTTAGAGCTATAACTAGAAATCTTTGTGTCTGGTTCAAAGAACACAAAACAGGCCCTCCGTTGATCACAGTTGGAGTAGGGTGGGAAAGGGACCTTGGGACTTATCTCTGAGGCAGCTGTTTGAGAGGCCACTATGCAGAGGGAGTAATTCATCTCAATCCACCATCTGGTAGCTTCTCATTTTTAAACAAATGCTTCTTGCTAACTAGGTGCTACACTGTTTTGTTTATGTGCTGAAGGATGGTGAGTGCTATTCACACCCTCTAAATTTGATGCCCTGGGGCAAAACCCTGGTCAGCCTGCCCTAGTTACAGTTCTGTTGAAGGAAGAAACTCCCCTTAGAGCTGTTCCCACCCTAGGTTATCTGAACTATCACCTGCCATCTTTGCTGGAGAAGGCAATTCCCAGGACATATGGTTACAGATTAAAAATGACAAAGTTGATTTCCTTCTCCAGATCTGAGTCTGTTGTATTGTACAGACTAATAAAGTTCTTGGCTTCCACTGTACGTAGAGTGCATTCTGTTTACGAACTGTATGAGGACAGGAGAATATACTCCTACCATCTCTGAGACACACTAGAGACGCTTAAATCTAATAAGTTAATCTAGACTTCTAGAAATAAGATTAAAATTTCAAATAAAGGCAGGCTCTGACAGCTAAGGCATAAATCTTTTATTTAAAATAGAAAATAAACCCATTCAAATGCAATCAGAGAAGACAGATGTAGATAAAAACAAGGAGTGATAGAATATACAATGCATGAATTTGTTAGGTCGGCATGATAGATCAAGAAGGGTGACCTTAAAAAAAGATCTTTAGACATCAGCAAAAAAAGGGGGGGGGGATTAGCATACATTTAAATATTGCTTGTTTGTCTGAGATGGACTGAAAGGAAAATAAGTACTAGGATGCAGGTATGAAAAAGTCCGATTCAAAGGTCACTTTCACAAGTGAAACAAAGTAGTCTTAACTGTCAAGAGCTGGCTTTAAGTGCCAGACAAGATGTCCAGATGGGGAGGGAGCAGGGGAATGGCCAAGGAAGAAGGGGCAATTTGGTGTGTTCAGTGGGGTGGCCCCAAATAATAAGAAACCAGACTGGCCTTTAAGTTTGAAGATTTTCTGAGAGCCCCAGGGAAGATGAAGCTTTCCCTGAAGCTTTTGGGAATTATCCCTAGAGGTGACTTTGGATAGAGAGGTTTTGAAAAACCTAGACTAAATCCATGTGGATAGCTGATACGATGATGAATTGTACCTCCCATTGTTTCGCTTTGTGTATTCAGAGAATACAGATTCCTAAATTAGATATATGGAAACCTTGGATAGAGGTAGATTTTGTTTTTTGAGTTTGGAAAAGAGACCTCTCTTCCTTTCCCCACTTCTTATTGCTTCTTTCCCTTCCCCCTCTCCTTTCTCCCTTTATTTTCCTTTCCCCTTCTTCCTTTCTCCCTGCCTCACAAGTTTTTCCTTTATTCTATATTCTTCCCCACCCCCAGGCTTTCCCATTTTCACTCCTAACTCCATCCTCCTTAGCATCTGCCTTTTATGAGATACCTGCCCTCCCCACATACACTCCAACAGAACCAGCCTTTCAAGGGATAAGGTGAGCCATGCATACTGGTGAGTCATTCCCTTGGGGTCTGAGGGCTTTTCTGTCTTTCATTAAAATGTCCCTACCCAAGTGATGGGGAATAGCTGACCCTTTCTTTGGTGGGGATATAAGTTGAGAGTTAGCTGATAGCAAAACCTTAAGGATTTGGACACGAGACAAATAAGAAACCAGAAAGGGTAGAATTGGAGCTAGAGACAAGGTACTAAATGTGAAGTGGTGACAGCACCAAATATAAAAAATCCCTACCTCATAGTTTTGCTAAGGGCTGAGCCTGGAGGCATGCCAGATGAGTGGCAAAGAATTCCAGTTTCATGTATTCCTTGACCTCTATACCTTGTTGAGGAGAGTGGGCCAGTAATCGCTTTTGGGGGACTGATGTTCACCTGTAAGCATGAGTTAATGGGTCCAACTGGGTTCTTGGCTTTTTCTAGTTTTTGGTCACATTTTCTCTTGGCCTGATGTTTCTGGGATTCATTGAATTAGGTTCAATAGATGCAGAATTTGAGATTCAGAACAACTTACTGAATTTTTTTTTTTTTTTTTGCCATCATGAAGACAGTGTAGCTAGGGGAGCAGACATGGGGTCAGCCTTCAAAAGAGTGGAGCTCTAGCCTTGGCTTTGGCATCGAGTCATCTGTGTGACTTTCAGTAAGCTGCTTCAGGTCTTAGACCCTCGGTTGTTTTCTCTGTGATATATTTAGTGTTAAGGGCTGGTGATTTCCTAGTTTTGGGGGGCAATTCTTGTTGTGGAAACTCTTATTACCAATGCAGATCAGTAATTCTTTTTTAACTTAGAGCCTTTGAGAATTGCCCGGAGAACTGCGAGGTCAAGAAACTTGTCCATGGCCACGTTGCTAGCTCATGTGTCAAAGGCAACACCTGAACCAAGGTTTTCCTGTCTCCAAAGCCAGTCCCCTATCCAATGTACCATGTGGTTTCTCTTTGTCTGTGATATGAGGGTCAAATACTTGTGCTACTTACCTGATCGTAGTCCAAAATGAGATAATGACCACATTAAACTTACATAAATGTAAGCTATTATTTAGCTTTGCGAAGACACTGGAACAGTTAATCTTTCTAAAAAAAAACCATGTTCAATGATTATCATTGTTTTCCTTTGCCCACATCTTTCTTTCAGCTCAGAAGGTGATCTGACAGACAAATTGCTTGTGGAGGATTCAGCTCACACCACTCTGGCCAAATGAGCCATCTCTCACAGGGTTATGCAGCCAATGGCTCCTATCGATCCCTTTCTATTTATTATTTACCTTCTCCCTCATTTGTTTTCCAGCTTGTTTGCCTCGTCCACCTCTTCCTCCCTCCCACCTTCTCTCTGTGCCAGCTACAGAGTCATTTTGCAAAAAACCCTAAAAAAACCAGAAAACCTCCAAGAGGTTAAAAAAGGTAGAGCCAAGTGAGTGAAATGTACATTCCTGATCAAGAACCTCAGCTCCAGCAGCTGAGGATTTTGTCCCTGTCCAGGGTCCTGTAACAAACATTAAGTGCATACTTGATTGGCCTCTGATCCCACAGAAAGACCAAAATAACTGAGGACAGGTGACAGGGTCTGCCAGAAACTAGAACATGGGCAAGTGCAGGCTGCTAGTCAATGTTGCTGGGTTAATATTTCTTTTTTTTTTTTTTGTATTTAAATTTATTTATTTAAGTTTTCAACATTCATTTCCATGAAATTTTGGGTTCCATATTTTCTCTCCATTTCTCCCCTCCCCCACCCCAAAATGCCAAACATTCTAATTACCCCTATCACCAATCTGCCCTCCCTTCTAACATCCCTCCCGTCCCTTATCCCCATCTTCTCTTTTGCCCTGTAGGGCAAGGTAACTTTCTATACCCCATTTCCTGTATTTCTTATTTCCTAGTTGTATACAAGAACAATACTCAACAGTTGTTCCTAAAACTTTGAGTTCCAACTTTTCTTCCTCCGTCCCTCCCCACCCATACTCTTTGGGAAGGCAAGCAATTCAATATAGGCCATATCTGTATAGTTTTGCAAATGATATCCATAAATCGTTTTCCTGCCCCCCATTTCTTCTGCTCTCTCTTTTGACTCCGTCCTTCCCCAAGAGTGTTGACTTCTAGTTGCTCCCTCCTCCCATTGCCTTCCCTTCCATCATTCCCCCCTACCCTGCTTATCCCCTTCTCCCCCACTTTCCTGTACTGTAAGATAGGTTTTCATACCAAAATGAGTGTGCATTTTATTCCTTCCTTTAGTCGAATGTGATGAGTAAGCTTCATGCGTTTTCTCTCACCTCCCCCCATTTTCCCTCCACTGAAAAGTCTTTTACTTGCCTCTTTTATGAGAGATAATTTGCCCCATTCCATTTCTCCCTTTCTTCTCCCAATATATTTCTCTCTCACCCCTTAATTTCATTTTTTAAAGATATGTTCCCATCCTATTCAACTCACCCTGTGCTCTCTGTCTTTGTCTCTCTCTGTCTCTCTGTCTCTCTCTGTCTCTGTAATCCCACCAACCACCAAGATACTGAAAAAAGTTTCAAGAGTTACAAATATTGTCTTTCTATGTAGGAATATAAACAGTTCAACTTTAGTAAGTCCCTTATGATTTCTCTTTGCTGTTTACCTTGTCATGCTTCTCTTGATTCTTGTGTAGAAAGTCAAATTTTCTTTTCAGTTCTGGTCTTTTCATCAAGAATGCTTGAAAGTCCTCTGTTTCATTGAAAGACCATTTTTTCCCCTGAAGTAATATACTCAGTTTTGCTGGGCAGGTGATTCTTAGTTTTAGTACTAGTTCCTTTGACTTCTGGAATATCATGTTCCATGCCCTTTGATTCCTTAATGTAGAAGCTGCTAGATCTTGTATTATCCTGATTGTATTTCCAAAATACTTGAATTGCTTCTTTCTAGCTGCTTGCAATATTTTCTCCTTGACCTGGAAACTCTGGAATTTGGCTACAATGTTCCTAGGAGTTTCTCTTTTTGGATCTCTTTCACGAGGTAATTGGTAGATTCTTTCAATATTTATTTTACCCCCTGCTTCTAGAATATCAGGGCAGTTTTCCTTGATAATTTCATGAAAGATGATGTCTAGGCTCTTTTTTCTGATCATGGCTTTCAGGTAGTCCCATAATTTTTAAATTGTCTCTCCTGCATCTATTTTCCAGGTCAGTTGTTTTTCCAATGAAATATTTCACATTATCTTCCATTTTTTCATTCTTTTGGTTTTGTTTTGTGATTTCTTGGTTTCTCATAAAGTCATTAGCCTCCATCTGTTCCATTCTAAGTTTGAAAGAACTATTTTCTTCAGTGAGCTTTTGAACCTCCTTTTCCATTTGGTTAATTCTGCTTTTTAAAGCATTCTTCTCCTCACTGGCTTTTTGGACCTCTTTTGCCAATTGAGTTAGCCTATTTTTCAAGGTGTTATTTTCTTCAGCATTTTTTTGGGTCTCCTTTAGCAAGGTGTTGACCTGTTTTTCATGCTTTTCTTGCATCTTTCTCATTTCTCTTCCCAATTTTTCCTCCACCTCTCTTACTTGATTTTCAAAATCCTTTTTGAGCTCTTCCATGGCCTGAGCCCATTGAATATTTATTTTGGATGTTTGGGACACAGAAGGCTTGACTTTTATGTCTTTCCCTGATGGTAAGCATTGTTCTTCCTCATCAGAAATGATGGGAGAAGATATCTGTTCACCAAGAAAGTAACCTTCTATAGTTTTATTTTTTTTCCCCTTTTTTGAGCATTTTCCCAACCAGATACTTGACTTTTGGGTCTTTTGTCAAGAGTCGGGTATACTCTGGGAATCTGTAAGCTCTCAGTCCCTCCAAGGTGGCACAATCAAGTGTGTACACTGGTCTGGGAGCAGAAAGAGATTTTTGTGCCCAGAATCTTAGCAGTTTCCTTTCCACAGCCACCTGGCCTCCAGTTCCTCCAAGCCAGCACCCGGGGGCTGAGATTCAGTTAAGCTGTAGGGGCAGGGCCACCATTCAGTGTGAGATAAACATCAGCTCCCCCAGGGCCTCTACACAGGGCTGAGGTAAGAATGGGCTGCTCAGTGCCCCAAGGGGTTTTACGATCCAACAATGAATGGGAGCTGATGTAGGGGCTGCTGTGGGAACTGTTGCCACTTGCCTGATGTGGCCTCTGTGGCTGCTGCCTAAGGCCAGAGCTCTGGGAAGGACCTTCTCCCTTCCTGACCAGCTGAAAAAACCCTGTCACTGACCTTTGGTGCCTGTGGGTTGAGGGATCTGTGAACCTGCTGCTACTTGGACTGGCGATTCCACAACTGGAGATTCTGCCCCAGAGGGCTGTTCGGAGCCATGCTGAGCAGCCAAGGTTGGGCTGGGCTCTGCTCTGTGTATGGTGAAACAGATGTTTCCCGTGGGTCTTTCAGGTCACCCTGGACTGGAAATCTCCTCCACTCTGTTGTTCTGTGGCTTCTGCTGCTCCAAAATTTGTTGAGAGTCCCTCTCTACAGGTATTTTATGGACTGTGTGGGGAGAGCCTGCATATGTGTGTCTTTCTACTCCACCATCTTGGCTCCGCCCCTTCATGGGTTAATATTTCATACTTATTTGTGAGATTGACTTAAAGGGGTTGGACCCTTATCCAGAGAGTGGATGCCTTTTCTTCCACTTGTCTTTACTGTCCATGACTGAATCTTAATGCCTTGCTAGGGCCCAGTGATAGAGACTAGACTCTAGTGAGAGTTTTTCCTGTGATAGTGACCAACCTTCAGAGGAAGGAAAGACCCTGATGTTTCCAGACAGAGGAGATAGATAATGAGGAGGGCAAGCATGAAGGGATGAGAAATAATTACTTAATGAATAAATCAATCAACTAACATTTATTAAGTACCCACCAAGTGCCAGGTGCTCTTCTAGGTAGGTTTTGGGAATCCAAATACAAAAATGAAATAGTCCTTATCCTCCAGCAGCTTAAATTTATCTCTAAATTGGGGTGATGTGGGGAAAGGTAATAGCAGCTGGGAATATAAGGAAGGGCTTTGTGGAGATGCTGCTTAAACAGAATTTTGAAAAAAAACCATCAAGGAATTTTAAGAGGAGGAGTTGAAATGGGAGCATTTTCCAGGTATGAGAGATAGCTGGGGCAAAGGTGCAGAGACAGGAGAATGGGTGTATGTGAGAAACACCAGGGAGGGTCATTTGGCTAGACCATAGGTGAGGAATGTACTGCATAAGGTTGGAAAGTTAGGTTGGGGGCAGGCTTTGAAAGCCAGAGGAGCTTATATTTAAGCCTAGGGGCAATATGGAACCATTGGAGTTTGTTGATTAAGGAAGTGGCAGGATCAGATTTGCACTTTAAGAAAATCCCATTGGCATCTGTATGGAGAATGGGTTGACAAGGGAAGAGACTTGAGTCAGAGAGATCAATTAGGAGGTTATTACAATAGTCTGACATGTGAGAAGGGCATGAATTAGATGGCAGTCACTTGAGTAGAGAGAAGGGGATGGCTAGAAGAGATATAATAGAGGCAGAAACAAAATTTGGCAAGATTTGATTGAATATGCAGAGTGAGGGAGAGTGAGGAGTCAAGGACAATGCCCAGGTTGTGAAGCTGAGTGACTGCAAGGGTAATGGTATCCCTGAAGGATAGAGGAAAGTTCAGAAGGGAGGTGAGTTACAGGGGGAGATGAGTTGAGTGTTGGACATGGAATAGGGGAGCTAGTGAGCAGTCTATAAATGGGTTAAATTAAAATTCTTCTGTACTGGTGTTGACAAGTTTTCAAAGTCTCTAAGTGGGCATAGCTTTCAGTGAATCTGTGATAATTGCTCCTACATTTCTTTCCTGTTGATGGGCCTGCTGATAGCAATAATGTCATCCCCTAAAACTGACTAATTTATTAGGTTGACTGACTGCCTATGCACCCTCTGTGTTGGGCTGTAAAGAAGGCTATGGTGGCTTGTGGCATTGGCAGGTGACCAACAAATGGTGCTGCAGGGAGAGAGATCTCTGGGTTTTGGTGGGATCTGCTTTGAAGCTTATCTCAACTTATTTCAACTCTGCTAAATGCTCCTCTCAGGGTTCACTGAAACACTCTTTCTGTATTTCTTTACTCTTTTCTACCAGAAACCAAGGATAAGCCAGGAGCTTGGCCTTGGAACCTGAGCTGCTCAGATAGTACCTTCAGCTGAACATGAATTCTTTCTTGCAGTAGATACTCCATCAATGTTTTTTGATTGCTTCATTCTGCCCTGACATTTTCCTACCCCATGACTGTGTTCTAATAATAGATGTCTGAAACAAAAATGCCACTGTCCTTTAGAGCATGGAAAAAATTTTTCTTTTGTAGGAAAGAAAAGAAAGGGAGCAATGGGAGCTATAATAGGAGTACTCTTGATATGAAGGTATTGATGTTGAATTTTTAAGGAGCATTAGTACTCCCAGAACATAACGATACAACCAATCAAACTGTAAGGTCTGATAACCAGATACCTGTGAAAAGCAGCCTACTTGATCAATTATTTATACTGGTCAGATGGACAGATTTGCTTATCATGGGTGACCCTGAAGTATGAAAGTACATCCATATATTAGCACAAAGAACCTTGGACCTGATTAGATGAGCAAAAAGCTGATCAGTCAAGTTTCCCTTAAATGTAGGCCATATTGAGCCTAAGTTACTTCTTCTGGTCATTACAAAGTGGCCTGGTGCTAAATTGGAGACTAATATAAACCCAAGCAAAGTGGAACTTAAAAAGCTGACATTAGTAATACCCTAAGGTTTGAGAAGAAAACATAGCAAATTTCTAGTTTGCTGGAGCTTAAAGGGAACCCACCGAAGCCTCAGTAGAGTACCAGACCAGACACGGTCTGGTCCCCAACCATTTCTGCTCTCAGTCACCCAATCTGTCTGAGCAGATCCAAGTCCTCATACCCTTCACCTTTAATCCTCCAATATACCACCACCATTTCAAAAAGCCTGGGGGTGGTAAGATTGTATTTTGGGTAGTTTGAGATATGGTGAGTATTCCCTAGTACACATCTCAGGCAATTTAGATATTGTGATATTGGAAACAGAGTACAATGTCTTTTTTCTCTCTATTAAGCAATTAGATGATTAAATTGATCAAACTGAGTATATATAATGAAATAAATGAGAGTAATTTGACCAAATCATTACGTGTCTTATCTCTTCTTGAATGGTACTCCTTAGTTTTGGCTACTGTGCTGCCCTGCCTACAAATTCAGTCATGTCTCACTCATCACCAAATAACTCTCACCTGATTCATCCATTCCAAATAGTTATTATCCTACACCTCTCCTCTGTTTTGTGGCTAAACTCCTTGAGAAGATGGTCCATATTTCCATTTCCTTCTCAGTTTCAGCTCCCTGCAGCCTATCTTCTGACCTCATAAGTCAACTAAAACTGCTTTCTCCCAAATCACTGATCATCTCCTAATTGCCAAATCAAATTATTTTTCTCAGTTCTCATCCTCCTTGCCTTCTTTGCAGTAGTTGACATTGTCAATCACCATCTTCTCCATGATGCTTTTTCTCCTAGAGTTTTCATGATGTGGCTCTCTCCTAGGTCTCTTCCTGTCTGACTGCTCCCCAATATCTCTTACTGGATTTTTCCTGGATCCAGTTCATACCTATTAACCATAAATATGTCCCAAAACTCTCTCCTGGTACCTCTTGTCTTATCTTGTCTTGTCTTGTCTTTTCTTTTTTCTATATACTATTTTACTTGGTGATCTCCCAAGCTCCCATGGATTCAGTTTCTTCTATACAGATGATTCTCAGATCTTTTTATCCAGTCCTAACCTTACTCTTGACCTCCAGTCTCACATCTGCAACTGCCAACTGGACACCTAGAACTGGATATACATCTTGCTAGATACTACATGTATACTAGAACTGGTATAAATCTTAAACTCAACATATCCAAAACTGAACTCATCTCTCCCCTCCCCCAAATATTCCCTCTTCCCAACTTTCCTTTTGAATTCAGTCTAGGTGCCACTATCCTACCAGTCACCCAAGTTTGAAGCCTAGGTGTCATCCTTTACTCCTCCCTCTTCCTCATTCCACACAGTCAATCAGGTCCTGAGTCTTGTAACTTCTACCTTTCTAACATCCCTCCTATATGCCTCCTTCTCTCCTCTGACATTGTCATCATCTTGATGTATGACCAGGGGTGCCTCGAGACCACCTGTGGCCCTCTAGGTCCTCAGGTGCAGTCCTTTGACTGAATTGAAACTTCACAGAACAAATCCCCTTAATAAAAAGATTTATTCTGTAAAACTTGAACTCAATCAGGTTCCCCACCCCTGGACTGAACTATTGCAACAGCCTTCTGGTTGGTTTCCTTGCCCTCAAGTTTCTTCCCCATTTCAGCTCAGCCTCCACTCACACTGTTTTCCTAAAGCCCAGGTCTGACCATGTCATTTCTCATATGCCATAAAATCCAGTGACTCCCTATAACTTCCAGGATCAAATATAAAATTTTCTTCACAGATAGAATTCCTTTCTATCTTTCCAGTCTTTTTACACCTTACTTCTTTCTATATACTCTGCAATTCAGTGACGCTATTTTTTCTTTTTTTTTAACATAACATTCCATCTTCTGCTTGGCTATCTCTTATGCCTGGAATTCTTCCTCATCATCTCTAACTCCTGGCTTCCCTCACTGACTTCAAATCTCCGCTGAAATTATCACCTTCCACAAGGTCCCTCTTAATGATAATGCCTTCCTTCTATGATTATTTATAACTTATCTTCCTTCCTTTTCTCTCTCTCTCTCTTTCCCTTTCTTCCTTCTTCCTTCCTCCTTCCTTCTTTTCCCTCCCTTCCTTTTCTTTCCTTCCTTGTTTCTTTCTTTCTTTTCCTCCCTCCTCTTTTTCCCTCCCTCCTTTCTTTCTTTCTTCTTATCTATCTTATTTGTATAAAGTTGTTTATATATTGTCTCCCTCATTAGACTGTAAGCTCCTGGAGAGGATGGACTTTGTATCTCCTGTGCTTAAGATAGTGCCTGGAAACATAGTAGTTCCTTAATCAATGCTTGTGACTTTCCAGAATGCTTTGGATACTTGTAATAAAAAAGTTAGTAAAAACACCATGGTTAGTTGCAGCTGATATAGGAACAAATGGAGAAAGTAAGGTTACCGGAAATGTTTCCTTGGAAGACATTTCTTGTTCCTAACTAATAGCTTCTGCATTAAATTCATGTCATATCTTACATCACAGAGTCCATGTCCAAACTCATCATGCAATGTCATGCAAAGTTCTAGCAAAGGGAATCCCAGAGCTTGTTTGACTTGGGTAGGTCTCTTATGGGAACCAAAGATGCTATCTGTCTGTCCTATTATTTCTTAGCATAGAAATTAATAAAACCACAACAGGGTTCCCCTGCCTTCCCCAAGGATTTCCTAAAATGTACATGGGGAAGGGAATGTGCATCCATGGGGACATGTCAGTTGGACTCACTTATTAGTAGTCACTTCCATATTGGAAGTACTAGAACTGGTTGGCATCATTCACTTCTTTTTAAAATTATTATTATTTTATTTGTTTTCAGTGCTCTACAATAACTTCCAGATAGTTTAGATTTTTCCCCTTCCTCTCCCCCTTTCCCCCTACCTCCCCACCATCATTAACTTCTGACATACATTTACAATAAATATAAAATATGTCGCGTGTGTACAAAAGCATTGTGCTTTGCCTTAGGCCACATACTAAGTCTAGGCAAGACGTGGTCCCTGCCCTCAAGGAGCTTGTAGTCCAGAAGGGGGGGATACATCCACCAGCCTAGAAGACCACCATTTAGAGAGACTGGCCCTTTCATACTAGCTACAGGGCAGCTCATAAAACAGCAATGAACAAAAGAAAGTAATTTTGTTCCTAGGGGAAATGGAGCAACATTTGCCGGCCCTTTTCAGAGATGGATTTGGATTCAGAGGATCTGAGTTAAATATTGGCACTGCCACTTACCACTTGTGTGGGCAAGTCACTTTGCCTCTCTGGGTCTCATTTTGCTTTCTATAAAATGAGGGGTTTGGAGTAAATGATTTCTAAGGTCTCTTCCAGCTGTACACCTAAGATCCACTGATCCTAGTATGATTTTCTTTTTACATTCAACCTAGCCACTATGATATGCATAGAATGTGAAAGGTGCACTAGGGGCAGGGAGTTGAAAAAAATCTCCCCATCAGAGTTCCACCCAGATTTTTGACAGTTTGCTCATGTAGAACCTTGAGAACACTTGGCAAGAGCTAAGGGAATGAAAAATCAGTTAGATTTGGGGATTCAGAAGTGGTTAAAGAGTAGGGAAGCTTAAAAAAGTGAACTTAATTTTACTTAGCCTTGGAGCTTCTGCTGATTTTTACTGGTTGTCTGGCTAAGTGTCTTGGCTCATGGCTCTAGAGTATGCCCCCCAAAAATGTTAGCCTTTTTTTATGAGGGAGAGACTTACCAGCCACTGCTCCCTAACACATAGTTCTGAAGAAATGGAGTAGCTAAAGCCCAGCAGATGGTAGCAGGGAGCAGCCCAACAGCCATGAGAACAGTGGAGATGCTGTTAGAGATTGGAGGCATGACATGACACTGAGACTACATGAGTCAAGAGCAACACAGGGCTGAGACCCAACAGAAGGTATTGGTTCTGCTATATCTATAGTTTGAGTTGCCTCAGTCTCATATAGGTCCTGGATATATGTGTTTCTACATGTGTGCCTTCCATAGATGTGCTTTCATGACACATACCTCTTGACATGTATTCCCTGACCACACAGTTCCCCCACATGTGTGCTTTTTATGAATGTTCCCTGATCACACATGTTTTCTATGTATGTGCCTTCCACAGTGGCTTTCTGATCACACATTTGCCTCAGTTTGCAAAATTAGACAGAGAAGGAAATGGCAAACCACTTCGGTATGTTTGCAAAGGAAACCCCAAATGGGGTCACAAAGAGTTGGACATGACTAAAAATACAATAACAGAAACAACTGAACAACAAGCAGCTCTGGTTTTGAGAGAGTACTCATAGTGTTAGGATCTTGGTGTAGCTTCTCAGGGTCCATATATAAAAAGGTGAACAGTGGTGCACTAGAGTATATTAGGGCACTAGACAAATCAAGCACAGTATACTCTGAGGTCTGAGGGGGAAGACAGTCATCAGCTGAGGAACCAGGAAAGGGTTCCTGTAGGAGCCAGCACTTGGACTGGCCTTTAATGCTTTGTTTCTCTTCTCAGTAGAGAGGTCATTATGGAGGAGGCTTCACATTCATGAGGCCAGAACATAATGTCTGTTGACATGTTGGTGAAGAGTTTGGGATGGGATGGGGTTGGATGGTGAGAACTCATCTCTTCAGGCAGTCCCTGTAGGGATGGCCTTTCTAGGGATTCTGGCAAGGGTTGCCATCATCTTGGATTCTCATGTGCCCTGAACCTAGCCGCACATGGAGCACATTTGGTTTTCTTTTGCTCTCTCATTGGGCTACTGCTTCCTTGATTTGACAAGTAGAATAGGTGAATGTCAAGTCTGACCTTTTCAGCTCCCACTTGTCTGCATTGTTCATTCCAGCTGCAAAGCAGGAATAAACTTGCAGCAGGTTTTTCCAACCTCTTGCAAGCCCATGAACCATTCTTGTTGTTGCTAAGTCTTGTCTGACATTTCATGACCCCATCTGGAGTTTTCTTGACAAAGATACAAGAGTGGTTTGCCACT
Source organism: Notamacropus eugenii (assembly GCF_028372415.1). Lineage (NCBI taxonomy): Eukaryota > Metazoa > Chordata > Mammalia > Diprotodontia > Macropodidae > Notamacropus > Notamacropus eugenii. The sequence continues at coordinate 464,287,243 of NC_092872.1, read as the reverse complement.
TCTTTCTCCAGCTCATTTTACAGATGAAGAAACTGAAGCAAACAGGGTTAAGTGACTTGTCCAGGGTCACACAGCTGGAAAGTGTCTGAGACTGGATTTGAACTCAGGAAGAAGAGTCTTTTGGACGCCAGGCGTGGCTGGCACCTTATCCCCCTAACTGTCCTCTATGAGCCCTTACTAAAGTTTTTTTTTTTTTAATACTTTCTCCTCAGAGTACTTCTGCAATTTCTTTTTCTCTTGCTGCCTGGGCTGCCTATGAGTAGTTCCTAGCACCGAAGAGTCTGCTCTCTAACTTCGCTTCTGACAACTATAGGAGAAGGGGATGGTAGACAACATCGAGATCTGTGATGGGAAGTTTGGGTTTAAAACTTGGGTAATTTGTCATGCAGATATCTTTAGTAATGGGGTGGTAGAAGGGGGTCAGGGAGGGCACAGGAGCCTTTCAAATGAGTCTCCTGCTGGGAGAAGTGGCACTTGGAATTTTCATTCTCAAGTGTGGGTTCTGGATTGAATGAGTGCAAAGGTCAAACCTCACACAATAGATGTGTTGATGGAAAACAGAAAGTCTGCCTGAAATACCACATGTCAGAATACGAACACCATATTCTTCTGACACCTGAAAATTGCAAATTTGAACGGTTCCTTCTCACCCCTCAGCCTCTTGGTCCCACCCCTTTTCTTCTTTCCCTCCTTCCCCCGCCCCCATGCACAACCAGAAATTAGGACTTTCTTTCCCATACCCAATTCTCCACGTACACAGAGTCAACAAGTACTTACTGAGGATTATAGTAATTACCTAAGATATTTGAATCTTAAATCCTTAAATATCAGAAGGGACCCTAAGGGTCATCTAGTCCAATATCCTCATTTTTTAGATGAGGAAACTGAGAGCTATAGAGGCTAAATAACTTGCTTATTATCTTGACACAGGAAATAAGCTTCAGGAGTGGGATTTGAATTCAGGCCCTCATATTCTTGAACCAATGTTCTGGGGGCATCACCAAGGTAGAATTAGGTATGTCCCTGCCCTGAAGTTCCTTAAACTCTGAAAAGGATATGCATGACTTTACTTCAATGTTAACAAGAATTTGTTAAGTGATAAACATTAGAGAAAAAGTTGCCACTTTGGCAACCAGGGCCCAGCATTAAAAAAAACAATGCCCCCAAAGTGTTAATATTCTACTGAAGAGAATATGACATAACCACAGATAAATATAACATAAAATGGTGAGTACTGTGGGCAAAGGAGAGATGAAGACAAAATACCCTTGGATAACTTGAAGGAAGAGGAATCAAGGAAGCCAACATGTGGGCATGTGATATCAGTCTTCAGTTAAGAGGACTCCACAAAGTGTGATGAGGAAGCTGTGCATTCAGGGATAGTGGATGTCTATACAAATTCAAAGAGGTGGTAGATGATGTGTTGAGACTGCAGTACAACTAGTGGCATAGTTTGGGTGGAATGTAGGGCTCAGTAATGTGAAAGACTAGAAAAGGTAGATTGGAGTCAGACTGTGGAGGGCCTCAAAAACCAGCCTGAGGAATTTGCATTGGTCAGATTTGGGCCTCAAAATTCTTATCTAATATCTGCTCTGCCAGATACTCTCTGGAAGATGCAGAAAATAGGAGAGCAGCACAGCGCAGCACAGCCACTTCCCTAATGATTGTCCTGCTTTCTCCTAGATTTGTTTATAGGTTAGATTGATTTTAATTCACTTCTTTTAGGAGCAGGAGGGCACAGGTATTCTACCAGGTACCATTCCAATGCCACTTTGCACAGAAATAATTTAAATGGGAAAAAACTGTTGTTGAGTTGTGAGCTGATAGTGTTTGGAAACTGTTCTCTAAGTCAGATGTTGGACAGAGGCACAGAGTGACTAGATGAGAAGATGCTGATGTGCCCTGACATTCAGTGCCTTTCCTTACTGACAATGTTTTGAGCAGAACTTGCCTAGAACATCAATCTTACTACTGGCCTAAAACAGAAGATGTTAAAGAATGCTCATTGTCCTATCAACATGATGTATCTCTATGTCCATCCACATGGATTGTTAATTAATATTTGATTATCAAATTATGATTGATATTTCAATATTTTTATAAGAGGAAACTACAACTGTTACACAAATGGAAGCAGATAGTATGGCAGGTCTGACTTTTTCCCATGGCACATAAAGACAGCAAGCATGTTCTGGATAGCAGGAGGAAGGTGGGCTGTCTTCTTTACACAGATTCTGCAAGGACAGACCATGGTTCTCAGTAATTGCCCAAGGCATTTGCGGTGGGAACAGAGCTGGAGAAGCAGAGATTCTCCTATAGTATGGCACCAAACATTTTGGTTTACCCAGCCACTGGACTTTCAGAACCCAGGTGGTACATTTTTCTCTCCTTTTCTGTGTCCAAGGAGTGAAAAGGAAAATCAAGAATACTTTTTTTGAGAATTGCTTTATAATCATAGGAACAGAGAATAAGTATATTAATTTGCTACCTGACACTCTGGTATGATAGCTATGAGTTCAAATCTGGCCTCATACAATGTGTGATCCTGGGCCAGAACCTGTTGCCTCGAGGCCACATGTGGCCCTCTAGGTCCTCAAGTGCAGTCCTTTGACTGAATCCAAGCTTCATAGAACAAATCCCCTTAATAAAAGTATTCTATAAAACTTGAACTCAGTGAAAAGGCTGTACCCAAGGACTTAGAAGACCACATGTGGCCTTGAGGCTGCAGATTCTCCAGACCTATACCTGGGCAAATCACCTAACTTCTTTCTCCCTTGCAGTTTCCTCATCTGTAAAATAGGGATAATAATACCTACCTGCCAGGGTTGTGAGGGTAAAATGAGATATTTGTAAAGTACTTTGCAAACCTTCAAGTGCTGTGCAAAATGTTAACTCTGATGATGATGATGATGTTAGGGCTACAGTGTCAAGATTTTTCATACAGAGAGACCTCATCATTTAGAGAAGACTTGGTGGATGGATAGGGTAGATTGAAAGTATACTAGAAAACAAAGTCAACTGGCCAAGATCTAGGAATCCTAGGCAAAGTGGTTTATACAAAAGAAGTTTTTAAAATTAGGGTATTTTTTGGGGTGGGGGAATGCCATGCTGTGGCAAGAGCATCAGAGACAGAGCCTCGATTTGATTCCCAGCTCTTCTATTTATTAGCTTTTGTCTGACCCTGAAAAAATCACCTCACCTGTATGGGGCTCTGTTTCTTCATCTGTAAAATGAAGAGTTGGATTAGATAATGTCTAAGGTCTCTTCCACCCCTGAATTTGATGATTCTGAATTCAGTCTTTGTACTTGTGTTAAAGAACTAATGAACTAAAAGGAATAGAGAATATGTAACACAAATATGAAGAAAAGTTATATCAATAATTTTTTAAGAGCTTTTCATTTATTTCTCCCCTGTTCTTGATGGCTAGCTGGGATGGTAAACAGAGCTTCACAACACTGGATAGTGTGAGCAGTCTAAGAGATTGTTTAAATACTAGAAATTTCATGAAAAGAGAGTCAATAGCTTAGTAAAGGAGGCACAAAAATACTGAGGAAAACATCATCTTAAAAAACAGAATAGGTCAAATGAAAAAAAGAAGCACAAAAATCCAGTGGAGAGAATGCTTTGAAAAGCAGAATTGGGCCAATGGAAAAAGCTGCAAAAATTCACTGAAGATAAGAAGTCCTTAAAAAGTAGAATTGGCCAAATGGAAAAGGATGTACAAAAGCTCACTGAAGAAAATAACTCCTTGAAAGTTAGAATTGGGCAAATGGAAGCCAAGGACTTTACAATACATCAACAAAAAATGAAACAAAATCAAAATAATGAAAAATGGAAGAAAATGTGAAATAACTCACTGGAAAAATAACTGACCTGGAAAACAGATCCAACAGAGAAATTTTAAGAATTATTCAACTACTTGAGAGTCATGATAAAAAAAGAGCCTAGACATTATCTTTCAAGAAACTGTCAAGGAAAAGCATTCTGATATTCTAGAACCAGAGGGTAAAAACAGACATTGGAAAAATCCAACAATCACTTCCTGAAAGAGATCCCAAAATGAAAACTTCCAAGAATATTATAGCCAAATTCCAGCTTTACTAGATCAAGGAGAAAATATTGCAAGCAGCCAAAAAGAAAAAAAAAATTCAGATACCAAGGAGCCACAGTCAGGATAACACAAGATTTAGCAGCTTCTACATTAAAGAGTCAGAGGGCTTAGAATATGATAATCCTGAGGGCAAAATAGCTAGGACTGCAATCAAGAATTACCTACCCAGCAAAACTGAGTATAATATTTTTGGGAGGGGGGAATGGACATGCAATGAAAAAGAAGACTTTCAAGCGTTCCTGATGAAAAGACCAGAGCTGAAGAGAAAATTTGACTTTCAAACACAAGATGCAAAAGAAGCATTAAAAAGGTAAAAAGGAAAGAGAAATCACAAGGGATTCTATAAGGTTGAACTGCTTTTATCCCTACATGGGAAAATCATATCTATAACTCCTAAAAACTGTCTCATTACTAGGTCAGTTGGAAGTATACATAGAAAGCAGAGGTATGAGTTGAATATGATGATATGGGATTCTTAAAAAAATAAAGGAATAAGACATAAGAATATACTGGGAGAAGAGGAGAAAGGGGAAGGCAGAATGGGATAAATGATCTGACATAAAAGAGGCCTGAAAGAGATTTTACAGTGGAGGGAGAAATGGGGGAAGCAGGCAGAGGAGCACATAAACTTTATTCTCATCAAAACTGACTCAAAGAGGGAATAATATACACATTCAGTTGAGTATAGAAATCTATCTTACCAAACAGGAAATTAGGAAGGAAAGAGGATAAGAGAAGGGAAGAGAGAGCTGATAGAAGGGAGGATAGTTTGGGGGAGGTAAAAGTCAGAAGCAAAATACTTTTGAGAATGGATGGCGTAAAAGGAGAGAGAGATTCTGTAGTACAAACAGGAGGGAGGTAGGATGAAGGGAAATAAGGAGCTGGTAATCATTACTGTGAAAGTTTTTTTTACAGTGAGTTTTTCTGATAAAGACTTCATTTCTCAAACATATAGAAAACTGAGTCAAATTTGTAGAAATAAGAGCCTTTTCTTTATTGATAAATGGTCACAGGATACGAACAAGCAGTTTTCAGACAAAGTAATCAAACATATCTATAGTCATATAAAAAACTGTTCTAAATCACTATTGATGAAAGAAATGCAAATTAAAACAACTATTATCTCATACCTGCCAGACTGACAGAAAAAGAAAATGATAAATGTTGGAGGAGATGTAGGAAAATTAAAACAGTAATGTACTATTGGTGAAGTTGTATACTGATTCAACCATTCTGGAGGGCAATTTGACTCAAAGAGGGAATAATATACACACTCAGTTGAGTACAGAAATCTATCTTACCAAACAGGAAATTAGGAAGGAAAGAAGATAAGGGCTATAAAACCATGCATACTCTTTGGTCAAGCAATACCACTATTAGGTCCCAAAAGAGATAAAAAACAAAAAGGAAAAGGACCTATGTATACAAAAATATTTATAGCACTGTTTTAGTGGTGATAAAGACTAGGAAATTGAGGGGATGTCCACTATTTGGGGAATGGCTGAACAAATTGTTTCACATGAATTTTTAAAAAATTTAATGAATTTATTTGTTTTCATTTTCAACAATCACTTCCATAAATTTTAAATTCCTCCCTTCTCCTCCCTCCCTGAGATGGCCTACAATCTTATATCGGTTCTACAATACATTCTTATTAAATATATTTTCACATTGGTCATGTTGCATAGAAGAATTAAAACAAATGGGAGAAACCACGAGAAAAAACAAAACAAAACCAAATATAACATAAAAGAAAACAGTCTGCTTCATTCTGCATTCCAGTTCCATAGTTCTTTCTCTGGATATGGATGACATTTTGCCTCAAGAGTCCTTTGGGAATGTATTAAGTCCTTGCATTGCTGTAAAGGGTTAAGTCTATCAGAAACAGTCCTCGAATACCATGGCTGTTACTGTGTATAATGTTCTCCTGGTTCTGCTCATTTCACTTAGCATCAGTTCATATAAGTCTTTCCAGGTTTTTCTGAAGTCTGACTGTTCGACATTTCTTATAGCACAATAGTATTCCATTACATTCATATACCACAACTTGTTCAATCATTCTTCAATTGATGGGCATTTCCTCAATTCCCAGTTCTTGGCCACCACAAAAAAGAGCTACTATAAATATTTTTGCACATGTGAGACCTTTTTCCAGTTTTTATGGTCTCTTTGGGATACAGCCCTAGAAACAATATTGCTGGGTCAAAGGGTATGCATATTTTTGTAGCTCTTTGGGCATAGTTCCAAATTGTTCTCCAGAATGGTTGGATCAGCTCACAGGTCCACCAGCAATGAATAAGTGTTCCAACTCTCCCATATTTTCTCCAACATTTATCATTTGCCTGTTTTGTCATGTTAGTCAATCTGATAGGTATGATGTGGTACCTGGGAGTTGTTTTGATTTGCATCTCCCTAATCAATGGGGATTTACAGCATTTTTTTCATATGACTATATGTAGCTTTAATTTCTTCCTCTGAAAAATGCCTGTTCATGTCCTTTGACCATTTACCAACTGGGGAATAACTTTTATTCTTGTGAATTTGATTCAGTTCTCTACCTACTTTAGAAATGAGATCTTTATCACAGATACTAGTTGTAAAAATTCTTTCCCAGTTTTCTGCTTCCCTCCTAATCTTCGTTGCACTGGGTTTGTTTGTGCAAAAACTTTTCAATTTAATATAATCAAATTTATCCATTTTGAACTTCATAATGTTCTCTATCTCTTATTAGGTCATAAATTTCTCCATTCTCTATAAATCTGACAAATACACTATCCCTTGCCCCACTAATTTGTTTACAATATCAGCTTTTATATCTAGATCATGTATCCATTTGGACTTTATTCTTGTGTACGGTGTTAGGCATTGGTCTATGCCTAGTTTCTGCCACACTGTTATTCAGTTTTCCCAGCAGTTTCTGTCAAACAGTGAGTTCTTATCCCAGAAGCTGGGGTCCTTGGGTTTGTCAAATAGTAGACTATATTCATTGACTATATTCATTGTGTATTGAGTACCTAACCTATCCCACTGATCTACCCCTCTATTTCTTAGCGAGTGCTCTTTTACATGATTGTGATAGAATACTACCGTGCTTTTAACATTGCCCAATAATGCTAACATTTTCCTGGTAAAGGCCTTCATGTTAAGGCCTTTATTCTCACAACAGCTTTGTGAAGTAGGTAATATTAGTACCAATATACTCATTTTACAGAGGAGAAAACTGAGTTAAATGTTGTGACTTTCTCATGATCACAGAGTTAATGGGGAAACTTGAACCTGTTAGATGTGAATCAGGGTTTTCTGACTCCCAGTCTAATACTAAACTATACCATACTGCCTCTTCAATGACAGGATAATGAATCAGAGTTATTTGAGAGTATATTAATTACATTATTTTAAATTACTTCTAATAGTGTGTGTTTTATAAATATAGGAATAGAAACTGGACCTGATTACATTGGTTTAGGGAAATCTTGGGTGAGGAAACTCCTTACTTGTATCAATATAGCAACTCACAGCCTTAAAGATTTGCTTAGAGCACAGAGGTTGTGTGACTTGCCCAGGGTCACATATCTAGTATATTCAGAGATGGGAATTCAGATCTTCCTGGCTTTGAGGTCAGCTCTTTATTGCTACACCACTCTACTTCTCTTATTTTGTACACACACACACACACACATACACAGAGTCATTCAAGAGTTGGTGCTCTATACAGCCAGAAAAAAAGACTTGGAATAACTTACTGAGCTATATGTCACCCGCAGTGACACTGTGAATAATCATTCAGCATTTATTAAATCATTTGAGTTTCCTTCTTCCTCTCACCTATAATTAGACAAAACAAACAAAAACATAACAGAATTTGCTTTTCAACCTCATGGCTTTCCTTACTCCTCCCTCCCTTTCCTATCCAAACATTTAATTTCATTTTCAGAGGAATTTTATACATGATAGACAGCCCCTGATAAATCCTATACCTAATTACACTTTAGGAAATTTCTGCCCTTTTGAGATCATTTCACAGAATGTATTGTTCCTTTTTTTTCATGTCCCCCCTCCTCTGTTCTCTGTATATTGTTAATGCTGTGGATTTCTATATTTTACTCTTGCTGCCATTTGGGAAACATGCTGTGTATTTGTTAGACCCCTTGACACTGACTACAGTTATTCGACACTCAGTATTCATTCAGGGTTTTGAATCCTGGCCCTGTCATTTTATGTACTACCTGTGTGGCTTTGGGCAAGTCACTTAACCTGGTTTCCTCATCTATAAAGCAGGAAAATGGTTGGACTAGCTGACCTCCAAGCTCCAGATCTATGATCCTAAATTCACTGCTAAACAACAATAACTACCACCCCAAATAAACACATAAACAAAAGCTAAAACAAAAACAGTTGTTTGACACTATTTTTAAAAACCCTGCAATGAACTGAGTATTTTTTTTTACATTTTAACAAATTATTTTGGTGGCATATAAATATCTAACAAGAAATACTATGCAATATGGTTTCCCACATCCTTTAGACAGTGCTTGCTGAGTCACATAATGGGAATATACCTATATGTTAACAATTTACAAAGTATCCAATGAAGGCAAGAAGAATGTGTTACATTATTTTATAAATATTTTAGCATAGTTTCATGCTCAGGAAGCTACTTTGTTAATATTATGATGATGATCATCATGTAGTAGAAGATGGGATTCCACTGAAGTTCTATTGTGATGCTTCATCATCATCATCATCATCACTGAAAGAGATGAAAAGGACCTTAGAGGTTTTCTAATTCAACTCGTTTACTAGGGGACAACTAGGTAGGTGTACCTACCTCGCTTGGGAAGGAAGTGCAGCTGGCACTCAGGTCTCATACAGTTGCGGATCTGCATGAAAGCTTTGACCTGCTTCACTTCTTTCCTAAGCTGGTTTGCCGCCCCCCACTCCCCAATTAGGTAACCTGGTGGGCCCTTGTTCCTAGGGGGCTCACCATGCTGGTACTAGTACAGACACTTGCTTGACTTAGCCCTAATGTACCTCAGAACTCAATCTTACATCATCCTCATTCTTTTGAGTAGCATGATTATAGGAGGGCAACACTATAGCTCAACCTTTTCCATTTTACAAATAAGGAAATCAATGTCCAGAGAGGGACCAAGATCACAGAAGATTTGAATTTAGGCCATCTGTTTCCAAATATAGCACTCTGCAGAGGTGACCCCAGGGTTCTTGAAGATGTACTCTCAATAGAGCACACCTGGCAGGGCCTATCAAGATGGAAAGGTTTTTAGTTTGATGGGTTTCTGCAAATCTGTTTTTGTAAAACCAGCCTGGTTAAGTTCAGAGAGACCCATTGCCATGTTGCCTGTAAAGTAACAACTTTTTTTTTTTAAGCCATAACCATTCTTGAACAAGCTTTACCATAGAAAGGTAACTTTCTTGAATTTTTGAGGGTATATCAACACTAAGAAAATCACAGATCTCTTAAATATTAAAGCCTTTGGACAGTAAACCAGAATCCATAGAACCATTACAGCCATATTATATAAAAGAAGTTGGTGTAGGGAGTTGATAGAGGATTCCCCTTGACCTCCTATAATAGTAACATATGTATGAAGTAAAATTAAACTACATCTCAATCTGACTTTCGTAGTAGAGTATTATGGAGAAAAAGACAATGTAGTTTGGTGTAAAGGGCTCTAGACTGAAAGATCTGAATTCTAATCTCAGCCCTGCTACTCACTCCTATATGATCTTGAGCAAGTCATTTCCCCTTGAGCTTCTTTGAGACCTTTTTTGTAAAATGATAGGTTTGGCTAGTTTTTTCTTCTTCCTCCTTTCTATTATAGCATATATTTCTTTTACCCTTCCTTTTCTTTCCCCTCTTCAAATCTTCAGACCAAAGGGTTTGTACTGTCCACCCCCAGGACCTCCGTTTTTCTCTTTAACTCTCTTAATACCTTTGAAGACATTAAGGTTTTGAAGGGATGGTTTTTTCTTCTCCTCCATTAGAACGTTAGCACTACATCATCACATGGTTCCTTCCAATTGTTCAATAAATTTACCTTTCTAGGTCTCTCTGGATTGTCCTGTTTTATAGTTCAGAGTTCCTACTCAGCTTTGGTCTTTTAATCAGAAGTGCTTGAAAGTCCTCTATTCCATTAAAAATTCATATTCTCCCCTATGGGATTATACTTAGATTTTTCAGAGTAAGTTGTTCTTAGATATATAAGCCTACATCTTTTGTTATTTGTAGTATTGTATTTCAAGATCTGCTCTTGTTTATAGTAGAAGCAATCAAGTTTTGCAAGTGATCCCATAGTACTTGAACTGTTTCTTTCGGAATGATTTCAGTATTTATTCTTTTGCATGGGATCTCTGGATCTTAGCTATGGCATTATTGGGACTTTTTCTTTCCTTGGGATACCTCTTTTCAGGAAGTGATATGTTCTATCTTCACCCTCTGGTTCTCATAGATCTTCACAGTTTTCATTTATGATTTCTTGAAATATGGTATCTGGCTTTAAAAAAAAGTCAAGGTTTTTAGGGAGTCTAAAGATTCTAAAATGATTTCTTCTGAATCTGTTTTCTAGCTCAGTTCTTGGCATTAGATATCTTAAGTTTTCTTCTATGTTTTTAACCTTTCAATTTTATTCTAACATTTTTTTCCTGTCTTGTAGGACCATTTATTACTTTTTGAACTATTTAATTTTCAGGGAGTCAATTTATACTGTAAGGTTTGTAATTTTCTCTTCTAAGTTACTTATTTTTTCAATTCTTTCCTCAAGAGATTTTCATTTTTACCTAGGTATTTACATAGTTCTAGTAGAAAATATTTTTCTTTTGAGTCTCTGCTTACAGTTTTACTTACTTCTTTTGGAGGATCTCTAGATTTGCAATTATTTTTTATACCAGCTAGTGTTTTCTTTGAATTGTTCATCTCTTCAGCTTTAGTGCCTGAATTAGAACTCTGGGCCAACATCAGGCTGTGCCCCTTGCTGCACTTTTAGGTTGGGCAGTCAGTCCTGCTTAGTCTTGCAGGACTTTGTTTCCCTTTGTTCTTGAACTGATTTCTGTCTCCTGGATCTTTGAGGGCACTATTTGGCTTCTTAGGACAGTGTTACTGGGTCTGGGCTGTCCCCATCCAACCACTGTAATACTGTTTCACACAGCTTTTAAGTTAGTTTTAGGTACATTTAAAAAATGAGCTATTTTTAAACAAAAATGCTTATCTTGGAATACCAAGTGTTTACCTACTTGGGGTCTGATGTAACAACAGATAGTAATTCATAAATAATATGGTAATAAATATGAAATAAAAAGTAAATAATTAAAATAGTAAATTATAAATTTTGCATTTGAAGATGGGGCCTACAGTCTTCTAAGATAGAGAATATGTCATCCCTGGGGACAACATGCTACTCAACAAAATCCCACTGAATTCCTTAAATAATTGCAGTAACTAAAAAGCTTTTTTTTAAGGAATAAAAAGGCTCGGGGCAATCCAAAATTATCATTGAATTCTGCTACATTTGTTGGGAGCTGAAGACTGCCATGGTATTTCTGGGCTTTCATTGAAAGCGCGCATTATTGTCTCATCTAATCTTTTTGCCTTAATCACTTTAAATGTACTGACAAGCACAATTGACCAATTAATAGTGGTTATATTCTTGTTATATCATTTGTAATCCATGATCCTTTTTCTATTGTAAGGGCCTTTCAATTTTTCATGACTCAAAATGGAGAACATGCATAATGAATACAAATAGCAGATTGATTAAATGTAATGCACATTCTAGTGCTGGCTAGGTTTCTGCCTGTTATTAATGACAGAAATCTAGCAAATTCTCATGAAAACACCAATGACATACAACTTTAAATGCAAGATGCTAGGACACTAGGGGTCTTAAATTTTCCTAATTACTGTGTAACAGCAGCCATTAATTTCCCAGATGGCCCCCTTTGTAAATAAGAACACTGGCAGGACTGCTTTGTCCAACTTTTTTTATTTTTGGTGGTACAATAACCACCAAGAAACACATTTTTTCTCTGCTACATTATACTCAGTTATATTTCATAAAAGATGCACTTGGGAAAAAAGCTGTCTTATGAACAAAACAAAAAGACATCATGTGTAGGCAAAGAAAATTTATTTTTGGCTGAGATTATATGAATTTATTTGTAAATATATTTGTAAAGGGTTCAAAATATAGATTCCATGTAGCAATAACTGACGTTTAGATAGAGATTTAAAGGTAGTAGTGCTTCAAAGTACATTTAGCATACTAGTGTCAAAAAAGTGATATAAGAAAACCTCTAAAAAACTGAAGACGAACCAGTTGAGGTAAGTCAATAATGTATATTATGGAATGGAGAGAGCTTGATCTTTCTTGTCAGGTTGCAAGCCTGGTCACTGAGGTAAGTATCAACAGATCATCCATTTTGCGTGGAGATGTCATGTTTTATTTTCTACAAACATTTCTTTTCAATCAACTGGAATGTTTCCTGGTTATGAAATGTGTCTTCTTTGACATATTGGTATATATGGTGATTGGTTCATCTATTCTGGGATCTGAAAAAGAGTAAAACAGTCCATTGACAAATCTGCAAAGAAAAGTGCTAGAGTAGAGAGATTATTTTGGTGAGGCTCTTCATGTAATATTTATCTAACACCCACACCAAGCTGGCTGCTAGGAGTTTACTACTAATAAATTCTCCCTCTTCCACCATGAGCTGGCAAGAATTCAGAATGCTGCTAGTGGAAAGAGTGGGCAGCTCTCTGCTTTGTTTGTGTACCTAGCAGTGCTACTGACCTAAGCACTGACAGTTAAGCATCAGCGATTATGATAAGCTGTGAGTGGGCAAAATTCCAAAAATTGGGAATGAAAAGGGACTGGCAACACCCTGCTGATAGCATCAACAACTGTTATTTTGGCAGAACCTAAATCAAGTCCGGTGGATTCCCTTGTCTGTCATTGGGAGTTGTGCAAGGCCTGGGACTCATTCAAACATGTTTAATTTGCTGTGTTAGGGTAACTTTCAAAGGTATTAACAGTGCCCATGATAAAAAATGTCAGGTTTATGAACACTGAGCAAAAATGGATGCATTATGCAGTTCTAAGAAGGGAACAAAATTAACAGACTTTTTCTGATGAGTTTTTCACTCTATGGAGATGGAAGACAGATTTCTTGTTAAAATTTAGGAAACACACATACCCTCCTCCCCCACTGTCATATGTCTATGTGAGAGAATGAAGAATTCACAACTCGTTCTAAAAAAAGAGCCAAACTACAGAAAAAGAAATATACTAGCAAACTTGGGAGTAAGATGCAGGTGGTACTCCTGATACAGTGAAGAACTACAAAAAGGACCAGAGATGTGATTTTCTATGTTGGAGGTGGGCGGGGCAATAGACAAGTAAAACAACTGAAAATAATTTTTGAAAGCGTTTAAGCACACTTAAAAAGGCAAATATGGGAACTGATTCTGAGCTGTCATATGTGAAACTCACTAGTGGAGAGACTTCTTTTTCAAGGCGACGAATCTTTGTGGAAGCCATGTTTCCAAGTAAAAGAATTCTTAACTTATCTGTTTCTTTTGAAGCCTAAATTTCCACATAAACTCTTGATGTCATTGTGCCCTTATTATTCAAAATTGATAAATAATTTTTGTAAAGTGAAATATAATTCAAATCCATTATATCTCAATGGTATAGTGGTTATATACCTTGGGCAAATACTGCATTTGCAAATAAACTTACTAAAACAAAAGGTGTGTGTGTGTGTGTGTGTGTGTGTGTGTGTGTGTGTGTGTGTGTGTGTGTGTAAGTTCCTAGGAAATACCTAAAGTACTAGGGTATGTTGGTTCTTAGTTAAGATGCCCAGTTTGTCTAATGGACTGGTCTTTAAGAATTTCTTCAACAGAAGGTAATACCCCTCTTAGATAAGCCTGCTTTGTAAACAGATGGAATCTTATTCTCTTGTCTCTAGTAACTCAAAGCTGTCTCATCTATTTGCTACCACATTAAAAAAATGTCCAACCAATGGATTCCATTGTGAGCCAGAATTCTAAACATGCAAATGAAAGCACCACTAATTAGCATTTCTTAAATCCTCAAAGGATATATGATACCATAAGTAGAATGGTTATTTAGAAAGGACTTGAGAATCAAATGATTGATCAAATTTATATTTGTAGCTGTGGAATCTTAAGCCCCCATAATATTCCTCCCAAAAGGGTTTTTAATCAGAAAAAGGAGGGGCTTGTTTCTTCAAATTTCTTTTGTTGGGCAAGAGAGCAAAAAATCATGTGATACTAAACCTTAGACATAGTTGGTAGTTTGCTTCTCCATGGTTATTCATAACTATCTAAGTATGTCTATGAAATAGGCACGTATGCATACATAAATGCTATTTGCTAAATTTAAAGGATAATTTTCATACATTTAATACAGAGAGGGTTTATAGAAGATAATCCTTTCAGAGTATGCAACACTTTGCCACTACATGTAGCTATTAGACTTTTTATTTCACTAAATGTTTAGAAAATCAGCTCAGAGCAGGACTATAACATTTGGTCACTTTTAGAAAAAGACTCGAAAAAATACAATACATGGTACTAAGTTACCTAACTGGCTCTTAGTGCTCAATAATAATAAGAACTGAAGAATTGTCATGCTTAAATTCGACCAGAGTATATTAGTTTAGAAGATTTAACTGAATCTGAACTGCATTATTTAATCTATACCTCTGTCATTCCTCAGAACAAGTAATTCTTGTTCTTTCTTTTTTTCACTCAATGAAAAAACAGCCAATCTGTTTGATACCAGAATGCCTCCAAATCTCCTTCTTTTGCCACCCACTGAATCCAGGCAGCCATCACAGCTTGAGGGCAGGAGGCAGACTTGTCTAAAATGACCATTTTATATTGTCTGTTGGTTTACATTATAGGCATCTGATCTATGTTGAAAAAAGAGGTGAGAATCATGGGGTGAATGAGGTATTGTAAGAGAACTTCTTGAAAGAACTCTGCTCTATAAAGTGACAGTTTTGTACAATATTTGAGATCACTATAGTTATTAAAATAGACTGAAATTAATAAAGAAAAATTAAGAGGCCTTTAGATGATAACATATGGTAGGGATGTCAAGTGGGCACCGCCTCAATTGATTTTAATAGCTTCATAATAATCAAGAAGATAAGCTGCTACTATACTGACAAAGGTGGATTATACTAAATTGGGAGATGTTACGAATATTAGCAAAAATTACTTAAACTTGAAAACAGAAATTGTTTAATCAAAATTGCATATTGGATGAGGGGAGGGGGAACTGTGTAAAGAATAGATATCCAAGGAAAAGGAGAAATAGAGATAACAATGCCAAGAGAGAATGGGGAACTAAGTGGGGATGATCAAAAAAAGTTCTTTATTCCCACTGAGTAGACAAAAAGAAAAGCAAGGAAACAATTTATGGAAAAGTAAAGCACTCCACAAAAGTAAAAATGGTAATGCTATGCCTGGTTATTGTGACTGTAATCATCCATAACAGCAAGATTTACTTAGGTAGGCAAACACCTGAGAGGGATAAAAGAGTTCATTTATGTATATGTGGATGGATGTAGATATAGAGATGGCAGCAGAAGAATATCAAGGAGTTCTCAGGATGAAGGAATTCAAACTTGAAGCATCAGAGTGGTAACGGTGAAATAAAGGAAGAGTTTCTGACTAAGTGGAGGGACGCCAGGATTAAGCCTTTGGACACTGAGGAATTGTTCCTAGATAACACTTACTCCTTGGACCAAGGAGAGGAATCCCAGGATCAAGCATGACTTGGAGCCAAGGAACAGCAGCAAGCTCTCCTTCAGTGAACCCAGAATCTAGGTTTGTCCAGCTTCTCTTTCACTCTTTAAGTTCTCTTTTTGGAGAGAGGAAAAGGAGCTAATCAGGGATCAGAGACCAGGAACCACAGGCTTGAGAGTGGACTGCAGTCCATGGGGGGCCACGCCAATCTCTATCAAATTTAATGTAAGTAATAATATTGGGAATGAGAGTGTAGCTTGCACAGAGGAAAGCAATACCAGAGTTTTCTCTGGCTCTTTCTTAGCTTCTTGGCTTCATCATGGAATTATATAGTTTCAGAGTTAGATGTGACCTGAAACAAATCCTTTCTAAAATGTGACATGACCTTGACAAGGAAAACATTTATGGAAAGTGCACTGGCTCTGAAGTCAATGGACACAGATTCAAATACTGTTTTTGATCACACAATACCTGTATAATATTGAGAAAGTGAGCAGAACCCATAGAACATCATATACAGTAACAGCAATATTTGTTTTAAGAATGACTTTGAGTGAATAAGCTATTTTGTCTATTTTAAAATCCCCAAATAAACTATAAAAGACATATGAAGAAAGATGCTATCTGCATCCAGAGAAAGAACTAAAAAAACAGATGTATACACAGAAAAGTTTTACATGTATATACTTATTTGTGTCTAATGGTAGCCATCTCTAGGGTGGGGGGAAAGGAAGAAAAAAAGAAAATTAAAAAAAGAAATTTACATGATAATTTTGTTGCATATCTGAGAGGAATAGTAAGTTGTGCACTAGATTTGTAGTTTCATGTACAATCATCTTTTTATTATACTACGTCATGAAAACACTTGTTTTATTCCATAAGTTAAAAACAAAATAAATAAATTTGGAAAAGTGACCTTACCTTCATGAGTCTCAGTTTCCTCATCTGTAAGATGAAGGGGTTGGACTAGATGGCCTCTGAAGTCCCTCCTAGCTCTTGGCCTTCTGATTAAACTTAAACAAGTCTGATGATGGAGATCCTATGCTCTATTTTGGAAGTCCCTTCTACTACCAAAAAGCTTGGATTATGAGCAAGTTTTAAAAAATATTGAGCTTAAATATTTCTCCTTGTACAGTACCCTTATTTTTTCTATTCTGTCCTCCAGAGTCACACAGAAAAAGTCCTCTTCTGCTGCACCCTAGGTTTCAGACATTTGAAGACGGCTTTCAGGTCTGCCCCTTGGCTAGATAACTATCTTCAAATATCTGAAAAAGTGTCAGAAGAAAGAGCGAGGAAACTGTTTCTTCTTGGTACTAACCCTATATAATGTGGCTGCAACCTACTATTACCAGATTGTGGCACATCATACCCCTTTGCATACTCAGTGCTCCAGACAAACTGGACTAGTTGGTGTTCATCAGGTTTAGCAATCCATCTCCCCCTTTTGTGCTTTTGCACAGGTTGTCTCCCATTCTTCAAATCAACTCCCTTATTTTGTTTCTTAGAGTCACTAACTTCATTCAAGGTTCAGCTCATGAGCTGTCTCTGAAAGAAAATCCTTCCTGATTTCCTTAGCTGTTCGTGACTTCTCCCTTCTCTTGTGATCATACAGATCCCTATCAAATAAGATATGCAAAGTGCTTTGAAAACTGTTAAGCATTATACAAATTTTCTGTTTACATGTTATTTCAGGGTATCTCTTACATTTTGTCTTGGTAGGCTTACACGTAAGGTGCCTGTTGTTGTGTCTGTCCTTCATTCTCAAAAAGGACCATGACATCAAGACGATGACATGACTTGCAGTTGACTTTGATTTGAATGAGGGAGGGCTGTGCAAGGTCACCACCCCTACTTTCTCCTCCTGAGCCATCTGAATCCAGTGGCCTGATATTCATCAGGATGGCTGCAGATGGCCCAGGATGCGATGGGAGACCCTGGCCCATTTAGCATAAGGTCTTATTAGCATTCTCACTTTGAGTGAGATATACCCATTCAATGAACAGGCTTCTTTATGTAGTTGCTCAATTTTTTACCCTTTAATAAAAAAAAAAAATCAAACTGGGAAGAGAAGACCCTCAGGGTTCCTAGGTAAAAGAGAAACAAATACTATTAGATTGTCTTGTTTCTTTCCTTCAGTATCAATTTCTGCTTTCTTTAAAAAAAAACAAGTCCAAAGGCATAGGCTCAGTTATATGACTGGTGATGACTCTCCAAATGTGGCATTAATGGGGATGTTTCAACCTTGTATAAGAGGTATTTTCAATGCCAGAACAAAAGTTTCTACCACAGGTATCAAAGTTGACCGAGGACAATTCCTGTACAACTACACACACACATACACATAGAGTGCCTGAAATGAACATGAAGGTTTTTACATGAGAAAGAGAATATAATTTAGTAAAAAGTAATTCAAAAATGTCTAGAGAATGTAAAATTATTTACTATGCTACACTGGAACTAGAAAATAAGTCTTAAGATCACCCCCCCCCTCAATAATTGAATGATTTACAAATATTACACCTATTACAAAATATTGTCATAAAACAAAGAATGGAAGCTCCTTTTTTGTCCATAACGATAACATAAACAATGAAAGTGTAGGGTAATGGAACAATTATTTAACAGCTAGGAAGTAGAGATGTGACAAAAGCATTATTTAAATCTAATTTCTCTGATTCTGAACCTGAGGGGCCTAAGTCAAACTATAGATTTACGTATCTTAAGAAGTAGAGATTTTTTGAAGTAATAGTCTTACAGACTTTAATTAGCATAATTACATACTGGGCATCAAAAATATCTCAAATAGATCACATCAGTGTTAATGAAATCAAAGAATAGGCAGTTTCGAAGGTAATATTTCCCCATTATTTTCTAATCATTTTTAACACCAATAAGACTAGAAATGAACAGTGGAAAGGGAAGGTGGTCAAAGATAAAATCCCCCAAGTGCTACTGAAGACACATTCCACCAGATGTTGTATGACAACATCTTAAGAGGAAATCTTTCCTCCATCAAAAGGAGAGTAGAAAGATGCTAATGTTGACAACTCTAGAAAAGTCTAGAGCCTTAAAGTGAAAAATATTGATGGATAAATTTCATTACCCATGAGGTTTGGAATCAAAGCTGCCTATTCTTTGGTCTTGGCTCTCTGCACATGCTACCTTCCTTTAGTAAAGGTTTCTTTGTTAAGAAGGTATCATTGTATATAGCTCTACCCATTTACCTACACAGCATAGGGCAAGTTAAACAGATGCTATGGCAACAAAGGTGCTATTTTTATGTGGAGATGAAAGTACTGAACCCTTCAATGTCAGTAGTCCATGTGCTTTGAATTCCCTTTCTAGTATTTGGGATGAGTGGCATACTCTTTCCCCCTTCTTGTGATCAAAACCACAAAATTAGCAGCTGGATAAAGCCTTGGAAAAGGTTCTTATTAACTCTGTAAACACAATCCAACCTGATACCTATGACTCCCCAAACAATTCAAAACCTCAAAGCCTATCAAGGTTTGGTTTGGAAGAATTTCGAGTGGTAAGCATAAATGCAATATACAAGGCTCTTTTACCATTTCAATATTAAGTTATCTCCATATGTAACTTCAGATAAAATAGTAACTTCTAATGTGCTCTCCTGGTAATAATATTGCAAAACAACACAAAAGGCAATAAATGGTACAATTTCTTAAAGTCCAGACCTGGCAAACTATAGTATCTTTCTCATGCTGAAGGGATTACAACTTTGTAAAAATGCCATTAGGAAGACAGAGCCTCTTTCCTAAATGCCCTGAAATTCATGTCCTTTTTAATTGCCTAGAATTCATGTCAGTTGTGTGAAAAATCTATAAACATACACAATCATAAAAAGACATTTAGACACCGTGAACAAAATCAATGCCATATTATTTTAGTTTATTATTCCTAGTAGAGCGCACATTGGTCTTCTAGCTTTGGTATTTATTTATACCAAAGAACTGAAAGAACATAAATGCCACACTTGGGATACCACTAATGCTAGAATCGAGTATAATACATATAGCTCCTGCCTTAATTTAAAAAACTAAGGCAGTGTTTAGGAATCATCTTCACATAATATGGGACAAAGCTGAAGGTCACTGTTCTATTCATAAAAATGTGGATAAAGATTAAAAAATTATGGTACATGAGACATGAAGAACTGTTAGTTTGCATAAATGGTTTTTTTCTATCTTGTGGGGAAATAAATATCCGGGGAAAAAATGTGCCCAGTTCCCATGGCTGTGTTATTCTTCTCTCTTTGGAACCTCTAATAGCTTTATTCAAGAGGTTCTCTGCTATTCAAAACTTCGCTGCTCTTATGAAAAATTAATGATTGCTTTTTGCTCAACAGAAAGCCTCCTTATTCTGCACCTGATTAACAAAGAAATCTTACTGCAGAAGTGAGATAGTCAGCCAGAGAGGCTTCTCTCACACCAACACACTGATGGCAATGAGAAAATAGCCCCTGTTAGTTCAAGGACACCAGGTAGGCAGACCATGTGCAGCCCGGTACACACTGTCTGACAAGAAATGCATCTTGAACAAAGGGAAATGTCAACAAAAATAGCCAGACACTAGCAGCAGGATACCCCCACACCGTGCCCACTGGCTGTTCGATGCCTGCAGCAAGAAGTGCAATATTATGTTTGCTAGATATTGTTCTGGAAACAGCCTGGGGGTTAACAGGGGAGGGTGGTGCTCCCATATGCAATTTAAGAAAGCAAAATAGAGAGGACCTTTTATATAAAGATCTGAATGCTTAGAAACCACCTTTGAAAATATGAAAGCCTAGTACAGCATCATTATTAAAGATATTGAATTTAAATGGTGAGAGCTAGGAGGAATTGTTTCAAAAATGATTTGCAAAGGAAAAGAGGGTAGACTTATATGGGTATAAAACTTCAAGTCCTTGGGCTATACACACATATGTACACAGGCTAACCTTGTGTACATATAGCGGCAAAATTTAATTTTTTCTGGTGGCCAACAATTAAATCCCCCTTTTGTCCCTGATAAGATATCACTATGACTGATATTGGTCATGAGGGCAGTACAGTAAGAACTGAAAACATCATTTTATCCCTGGAGATGACAGCTATGCTTTACTTCCCCAACCCCTTCTGGAGTTAGTAAAGATTGGGGTGAAAAGAAGGTAAAAAGTTACATCTGGGAATCTGAAGGAGTTGGTTGGACCTAGTACAGTGTTACATACACATTTAGCATAAAAAAGCCGTTAGAGTAAACACAGTTCTTGAGAGGTTAAAAGCCTTAAATGACAGATGCATAGTCATTTTCTAGCTGTGCATTTTATTTCTGCAATATTTTTTCTTATCTTTCAGGATTTTTATCGCCATATGCAAATGCATAAGACAATATGGTTATAGAGATGATTAGAGGATAAGCTGTCTTTTCATTTGAATACAGTTTGTAAAAGGGGAAATATCTCCTGCTGTTTTTCCTTAACTAAAAAAATATTAAGTATGTGAAAAATGATATTTAAGTGGCCTGATGTTATTTGGGAAATATTTTTGAAAATATATTCAGATAGATAAGAATTGTATGCATAAGATTATAAGAATAATCACAAAAATAAAATCTCAAAAGCTCTTCAATTAAAAAGAAAAATCAATACTTATTTTAAAATCTATTCCAAGGATTTCACCACTGTCAACTTTTATTATCAGATATCCAAAAATCATTGCCAAAATTTCAAAAACTTCATTACAACATAAAAACACCGTTTGGTCCTCAAGCAAAATGGTATAAATATTCCTAAGAAGGCATTTTTTTTCCTCTTAGGGATATGGCAATTAGTGAACAAGCCTATACATGTGCATATACATCTAATCTATCTGTCTGTCTAGTTTATCTCCTGGGTGTCATGAGGATGTAATAAGTAGCATGGTCACTTCAATAAGGATGAGAGGGAAGGAAATATTCAGCTGGGAAGATACAACTTATGATTTTCAGTAGCACTTGTAAGCATCCATGCTCAATGTCTTTACCACTAAGTTTTTTTCCTATTCAATTACTTTATCAAATAATGGCAAATTGGATTCAGAATAATTTGATTCTACATAATACTTTATATTATTTTTTAGAAAATGATTTGGTGTAATGTAATTTATTATCTTAAAAATCTTAAATGAGAATCTTTAAATCACATAAATAACCATTTTGTAGACATTTACAGAAATCACATAAATAACCACCATGTACAGAAAACAATTTATTGAAATTTTATAGAAAATTATAGAAATATGGAAAATATAAAAATTTATAGTCTTTTACAAAGATTTTAAACATCACAATTTAACTGGCTTTCACTTCTTGAACTACTTGATCTTCCTTTTCAGTTCACTTCTGATTTTTCTATCATCTTGTGGGTGGTATGAGAACACTGTACAGCACCTCCCACACTTCTCTTGGTATCAGCTCATCAAAAGGACATGACCACAGAAAGAAGTACTGTGCTGATAATTTTAAAAATATCATTGTTTAACTGATCACACTGAGATAAGTGCCAGTCTAGCCCTAAAAACTTCTTAAGATCATAGATCTAGTTTGGAAAGAAACTTCAGAGATCTTGTATACCATATACCATCATATTTTGTTTTTAAATGGATTAGCTATCATCTTAGATGCATTCTCCCCTCTTGCCACCCCAAGTACAGTTTGGAGAATTACATTATAAAAATCTTTTGCGCTCTAAAGTGCACTTCGACTTAAAAAGATTTTTTTGGTGCTTTGGGACAAGAACTCATTTTAGAGTTTTTATAATAGTTTACAACTTTCTTATTATTTATTTCTGGCTGATTTATTATTAATTTATTCATCATATTTATGAGGCTGTAAGCTCCTTGAGGATAGAGACTATGTCTTACTCATTCCCTATTAGCAGGACAAGGTGTTACACAAAAGTTGCTTGTAAATATTTGCAGAAAGGATGAATAATTTTTAAAAAATAAATTTGATCTGAAGTTGGAAGGAATCTTAGAAATCACCTAATCCAGCCATTTTATTTTACAGATGAGGAATGAGGCCTAGAGAGGTTAAATGATTAGCCCATGCTCACACAACTACTTGAACTCAGGTCCTATGATTCAAAGTTAGCACTCTTTCCACTTCCTTTTGGTGCCGCTGAATGGATTCATAGGTGGCAAATGATGAAAAATGTCTAAACTTTTGCTTCACAGAATAAGGGTTAAGGGGATATAGAGGAAAGAAGGCTTCTCTCAGGTATGGGGATCAGTTTTAAATCCTGGCTTTTCTACTTAACAAGTGCGTCACCTTAAGAAAATTATTTCCCCTCTCTGGATCTCCATTTCCTCATCTATAAAATGAAGGGATTGGATTGTTGATGTTAAGGGTTCCTTCCAGCTCTAAGTACTATGAGACATAGGGAAAATATTGGAAAAAATGCAAAAAAGCTAAAGAATCCATCTAGAATCTTCCACATATGAACCTGAGTTGGAATGACTCATTTATGATTATGGAAAAGCTCTAATAAGGAAAAAAAAATCCTCTTTAGAAAGTAGAAATCAGTTTTGAAACTAAGCTAGAAATAAAAGTGGTAAATAAACAGAAATGATTTGAACTTTGAGACAGTACTGGTTAAGTTAATTTGTACCAGTTTATTCCCTACCAACGCATTGGCTTGCCATCATAGATTAACACAATGAATTCATTTCACACCCTCCAACTTCATGAAAATACATAATACATAGGATATTAGAGCTAGTCTATGAGTCACCTATTATCCTCTGTTTACAGATAAGGAAACCAACTCCCACAGGAGGCGAAAAAAAGGAAAAACATTTTGAAGAAAAGCTTTTGAAATACTTGTCATTTTTGTGGCCATCAGTATGAAAGCATTTCTAGAGTACACAGTACAATGGAGATAGAAGTGAATTCTGGCTTGGCATTTATGACTTCTTTGTGATCTTGGGCAAGTGGCATAACCTCTCTTTAGATCTCAGGTTCCCTATCCATAAAATGAAAGTGTTGGATCAGAAGACCTTGAAAAGCTCACTTCCAGTTCTAACTTCAGATCTTAATGTCTTATGTTTTGTGTAAATAAAATTTTTACTGTTATTTCTAACAGTGCTTTTTACTAATATTTTACTTTTTTATGCTTTGTATTAAAGTGACTTTCTAGGGCAGCTAGTGGATAGAGTGCCAGGCTTGGAGTCTGGAAGACTTAGCTTTCTGAGTTCAAATCTGACCTCAGATACTTACTAGTTGTATGACCCTGGACAAATCACTTAACCCCGGTTGCCTCAGGTTCTTCATCTGTCAAATGAGCTGGAGAAGGAAGTGGCAAAAGATACTTCAGTACCTTTGTCAAGAAAACCCCAAATGGGGTCACTAAGAGTAGGACATGACTGAAAAAATGTCTAAAACTGACTTTCTAGGGCTTTATTCATTATATCAAGCACTTTTTTTATCACATGATTTTGTTGCTATTATTCAGTTAAATAAATGCTTGTTGGGAACAGTTAAGCAAGCATTTTCAAAGCTTTCACTGCAAATATCACTTTTTTCTTTCCCTTTACTTTCACCTCCCTCATTTCACTTTACTCTATTAATGTTGGTTTTTCTAAAGCTGGACAGAGTGCTAAAGATAAGGCAGGAGCTGAATCTGACTCATTACATGTCTGTTCTTGAAGGATGGCAAGCAAAAGTTTTGGCAGGGAATAATGACCAAAGCCAACCACCCCCACCACTTACCCCCATCAACATTTTAATATAACAGATAGGAACAACACTGTTTTTTTCCCACTCACTCCCCAACCAAGCACTTTATAAAATGTAGCTCAGAAGAAAATGAAAGGCAGCAGGAAGTTTTGGAGAAAGACTTAGTTAAATTAGATGCAACAAATACAAAAGTAGTTGAGGATGGCAAACAGGTATAGGTAACAAGATGGGGGAATTTCGGAGAAGTAAATCAAAGTTATCTTTCAGTTCCAAAGCTTCAGAAGAAGACTTCAGTACAACAAGCATGAGTAATAGGAAAACTAGCCAATGAGGGCCCAGTCCTTAGCATATGAAAAGATATGCCCTTTCTTGTGGGTTATACAGAATGTGGGCAATATTCTCTTCCTCCTATCAATTCAACATAGGGAATCAGTTCCTGACCATTGATGCCTATGGGATGATGGAAAGTTTTTTGGTTAGCTAAATGTAGCCTAAAGAGCTAAAGATTCAGCATAGGTTGAGCATACAAAAGATCTGAAGGATGTTTTCTCACCAATCAGTTTTTGAGTGAGGAAGATTGTTATGAGCCACAGTGGATAGGGGATGGGCAATGGGCCCTATCTCCTACTTGGCAGATACATGACTATCGATGTGTGACACCTCTGTTTCTTGTCTCTGAGTTTATTCTTTTCTGATCATAGATGTCTTGAGTATCTGGAGGCAAAATGTATCAAAAGTTTGGAAGAGTCACCAAAGATCTGGCAACTAAAGTCCATAGCAGAGTACCAAGCTGGCAACAGCAGTAGCTGAGTCTGGTGAAGATCAAGCCTTGAGAAAGGACCTGCTTGACTCTGCTCACCAGTGAAGTAATTCAGTAGCTGAGGCATGGCTCTGCAGTTGAGGAAGTGACTCATCTAATAGTGATATCATACCTAAAAGTGAACTTTATGGGGACTCTGAGCAGAAAGAAAACTACCAGGAAGTCCCCCTAGGCCACCTGTGGTCCTTACATGGGTGCTTCAGTGCCTTTGTCATTCAAATTTCAGCCCAATCTCCCCAGGAATCTTGTGTGTATATGGGGGGTGGGGAAAGTTTGGGGGGATGTTTCTGTAAAAATTGTCCTTGCACTAACTGTAGAATAAGTATTCCTTTATAAAAGCTAATTAACTTTGGCTAACTGATATCAACTAATCAATATTGGTGGCAGCACAATAGATAGGGACTTGAATGATACAATTAGAAAGCTCATAGGCCTTCGGAGCAATCCCTAGAATCCTGAGGGCAGCAGCAGCCAGTTATCCTCTGGGGACCAACCTGTATGAACATGGTACTGGGACAGTGAACTCAGGCGAAGGCATGAGACATTAAGAATAATTTCTTGGTGATATGAAGAGAAAAAAAAAACTTCTGTCCTCAAGATGTTTACATCCCATTGAAGGGAAACAAAAATAAGGATATATAAAATATACAAAACAAATATGATGTAATTTGGGAGGGAGGGAGAGTACTAGGAATTGAAGGAGGGAATCAGGAAAGGTCTCCTGTAGCAGATGGCACTTGAGCAACTAGATGAGACCAGTTGTACACAGGGGAGATCCATGCTGGAGACGACACAATTGAGAGAGGGAGTTGAGGGACCTATCACAAAGTATATGAAGGACAGAATAATAAAAAAGGCATAGTAAGCTTTAATGGGAGCAAAGGGTTCTACGATACAGATGAAAGGAGGGATAATAGCTCATTCAAGAGGATAAGTGTTTGAAGGCTAAGAGAGAGGAGAGGGAATACAGGAGAATGAGTTAGTTTGCTCAAACATGTAGTGTGTGAGTGAAAGTAATGTAGAATCAATTTAGAAAAATGGGTTAGAGAGAAGTACTTTAAAGCAACAGTAATTTTAGGTAATGGAAAGCAATGATAGTTTACAAAAACAATATGAAAGGATGCCAAGAAGCTCTACTCTAATGCCTCATTGTGGCCCTGGGTTCTTGAAGGCTAGCCAATGAAGTACAAACCCTAAAAGTTTCTACCATGGTGAAAAGACTTAGAATACAGTCTGAGAAACAGATTGAGGATGCTTCCTGAGGACCAGCCTGACCAGGCACAGAAATGCTAATCATCAGGGACTTAGTGATGAATCATCTAGCCATAGCAACTCATGAAACAAAGAGAAATACAAAATGTTCTTGAGTCTATGGGGATCTCTGTCCACTTATGCAGCAATGTTATACTGGTTGAGTGCAGGAAGAGAGGGCAGAAGCTCGCTAAGAATCACAAACTTTTTAGACTGCTTATAAACTTCAGCTGAGTTACTGGTGCTCTAAATGTGAGAGCCTTTACCAAGAACTGGACGTACTGCTGGAAGAACCAAAGTGATCAATCTTGACATTCTTGCTATTAATGAAACTAGAAGACAGAAGCATGCTGTGGCTAAATGGAACGCTAGCTCATAGGATCTTCCTGGAAAGCTAAATTAGAGAACTCACAGAATTGGATTTGTTATTGTCCAAAGGCACCAACAGCAAAAATTTCATGGAATATTTGGTCATACTGTATTGTGGTACTTATAATAAGTATCTGTAAAAAAAGACCACAGTGAAAACAAACAAAGCTTATATACCAACATCTGTTAAGGAAGATTATGAGACACATAAATCACATAGAGAACTTGATAAGATCCTGCAAATGGAAGCAAGATGACTATGTATCATACTTTCTTTGATGATAAAACTGATAGGCACTGAGCAAGATAAGCACAAAACAAAAAAGAAAACTGATTATAATTCAACAGTTAGGAAATGACTCATTACTTAGTCAACTCTATGTATAGACTACTGAATTATTAGAGCAAAGATCAAAATCAGTAGAGAAATAACAAAAATGAGAAAAAAATATGGCATGCAATGAGCCAAACTCTAAACCTACCTATTTATACAAATTATTGATAACAAAAATGGGATATGGGTAAAAGAAAGGACATAGATATAAATTAAAATAACTTCATAAAGATGGTATAACCAATATAAATCAATTGCTATAAAAAAGGACCCAAAAGAGCCTAAAAATCACTTAGTAAAACACTTGTCTTACTTGTCAACATCAACACCAGTTTTGACTATAAGTTTATTTGTAAAACTTTAATCTGTGAACTGCTCCCTGAGAGTAGGGACTGTTTGTTTTTCTTTTCTTATATCCCCAGCACTTAGCAAATGCCTGGCACATATGAGGCATTGAATACATTCCTCTTACAGATAAGGACAAGAAACTTAGAAACTATATCATTTTATAAAGGAGAGAAACTGAAGGATAAAAGAAGAAAATTTGATGAGAAACTTGGCTAAGAAAAGTCATTCTAGGGAAATTTGGGGATAAAAATGGAAGAAAAGCAAATAGAAGAAATATAGAAAGATCTACAAGAATTCATGTAACAAAACCTTTACCATCAAGGAAAGGGAGCCTAACATAATAATCCTAGATATGCTTCGAGGAGATGGCATAATTGACAAAAATGTAAAATGCAACTGGATTAGACCAATTACACATCCATGTTGGAGTTGACATAATTGTGAGGGAGTTAAAGGCTCTATTTCAAGGCATCTGAAGGATAGTATGATAACAAAGTCATGGCAAATATTAGAGCTAATTAACTTTGGCTAACTGACATCAATTAATCAATATTGGTAGTTTAATGCTAAAAATAGATAATTAAAATAATATTAACAATATGAGCCTGTATGCCTACTTTCTCATTTAGCCAAACATTGTATGAGAATAATGAATATATGCATAAAGATATCTTTGATAACGGTATTAGCAAGAAATCGGTAGGCTTTAAATGATATTCTACAGTAGAACCCATCTTTACCATCAAACAATTAACTGAAAGATGTAGAGAATACAAGATCAATGCCACTGTATTTAGTAATAACAAAAATAAAGCTTTGACTCTGGCAGAGGAAAATATTAACTTAAAGGCTTTCTTATAACAAGTTGAGTTTCACATGCATGTCAAAATCATGCAAAATTCCTCAAAACACATAACACCACAGGTAATCTTGTTTGATCATTAATGTCAAGTGAGGCATAAAGAAGATGTATTCTTGACAATTGGATTTGCCATTGTAGTGGAGATCCAGCATGGAGTGCAAAATGAAGAGGGATTTCCAAAATATGGTGATATCCTTCATGATGCTCTTTATGGGTGATTTTGTGCAAGCTGTATCAATCTCCAAAACAATGGAGAGTTTCTTCAACAAGACACATAACCTGGAACCTTCTGGAATTAAACAGGAGAAGGCAAGTAGGCTGAATTCCCCGTGGGAAATTGTAGAGCTCCTTAATGGCTGACTCTATATAACAAAAGCTCATTTTTTTTTAATACAAATATTCTACTGGTATTGCCATTATGGCTAACAGTCACAGGACACTATAGTTCTTAAAGAATTATAAGTAAATATCCTTCAGGGGACAATGGAGAGATACATGGTAGGAGTGAACAAACTACACATAAATAAGGAACTATGAAGAGCTGAGTAAAGGTGCTTGTGCGTGTGTTCGCCCTTCCTTTCCAAAGACCATGACATCAGAGAAATGATGACATGACTTGCACTTGACTGTTTTGAGTGAGGAAGGGCTGTGCAGGTCACCAGCCTCACTTCTCCTCCACAGTCATCTGAATCCAGTGACCAGATATTCATCAGGATGACTGGAGATGACCCAGGATGAGGCAATTGGGGTTAAGTGACTTGCTCAAGGTCACACAGCTAGTGAGTGTCAAGTGTCTGAGATGAGAATTGACCTCAGGTCCTCCTGACTCCTGCACTGGCGCTCTGTCCGCTGCACCACCTAGCTGCCCTGAGTAAAGGATAGCATTAAAGAAATGTATGATCTTAAAAAAAAAAAAAAAAGATGTGCTGGTCACTTGGCAAGAATGAGGGCTACCTGTTAGATAGCCCATGAATATAGTACCTTTGTGTTTTCAAGAGAAGCCTTACCCCATCAAAAACTGTGTCTCCCATTCTTCTGGGACAAATTTAGGGAAGGACAGATAAGAATAATAGAGGATGAGAAGGCATGAATGAGTTAACCATCTGCATAACTATAAGACATATACACATCAATGAGATTACAGACCCACGTGAGCATTAAAGATGTAGAACTAGTGAAAATAACATATTTATCTGAGATTACCTGAACACTTCCCATTCTAGCATTTGCTATAGAAAATTGGTTGTAGAAGACGAGAAAATAAATGATGTAATAGATCATGCTAGTAGAAGAAGAAGTATTATTTCTGAAGCAGAAAAGGGGTTGTTTCAAAGCTTTGCAATGTGCCTCTTTTTAGCTCCGCCTGCCCCAAGCTTCAAATTTCATTTATTTTCTGTCAGAATAAATCAATGCCAAGAGCTAGAATGGTGTTATGGTAAGAACGCTAGATTTGAAACTCAAACATCTACTTGAATCACAGCTCTGTTACTTACAATAAAATTCTTGATATTTAAAAATAAATAGGTTTCACTATTTTTAAGTCCTGTAAAGTTTAAGTAAAAACAATGACTAAGTAAAAAAACAACAACAAACTGAACTGCTAGAAGAATGGGGGTTAAGTCTTTTAACCTAGTTATTGGAATTCAAGTCTTTACAGCAAGCTTTTATTGACTTCTTCTTACCATTTAAGGAGACAGGTAACATGCTTTTGATATAAATATCCCTTCATATATTAAGCTGGTCAGTATTCATTCATTCAACAAGGAATTCCTGAAGGCCTACTATATGCATACCATTGTGCTCCTTATTGAAGGGGACACAAAAAACAGACACCATGGTCCTTGTTCTTTAGGAGCAGTTTGTGAAGAATGTCAGAATGAGAAAAGTGGACTCAGGAGGACAGGAGTTCAATTTGGGAAATGGACTAGTTCAGGGAATGCCTTACAAAGTAAGGTAGAACAAGATTTGGACCAAATTACCCTTGAACTAACACACATAGAATCACAGATTTAAGGTTATCCAGACCAATCCCCTTCATTTACTGATAAGGGAACTGAGGGTCAGAGAAGTTAAATGACTTGCCAGAAGTCAGAGAGGTAGTAAACTCTGATTAAAACCTAGGTCCTCTGAGTATTCTTCCTGAAGCATGACACTACTGACTATCTCTAAAACACAATACAATTTGCTAGAAGGACGTGGACTCAATATTTTTATATTTTAGTTAGGCAGAAAATCCTGGTTTTGAGCCCCTTATAAACACAGATATATACACACACACATACACATACATGCACATACATACATATTTTTATCTATTTACATATCACTTCAGAAAAGCCAGGAGGTAACAAAAGGAAAACAAAATTCTAGGCATTGGAAGATGGCCAGTGAAAATGTGAAGAGCTGGGAGATGGAAGGTCTTGTTTAAGGAACACCCAGGAAGTCACTGTCACTGGATCACAGAATACATGGTGTAGGGAGAGGAAGGAGTAAGATAATAAGGTGGTGTGAAAACAGTGGATAGTTAAAAATGTTACCTTTCAACTCCTTATCTTTGATAGCTTTATTTTGCACTTTTTTAAAAAAAAGATATGATTTCCTTTGTTTTATTCATTCTCTTCTTGCCTATTCTGAAAATGTATTATCTGATTTGTGGTCTATATTCTTACTTGTTCATTTTAAGTACGTATGTTTTATTGAATTTACAGATCTTGTTCCATTCATTTTTTTTCTACTGTGCTTCACTCTTAGAATTAACAGTTCATGAGGAAAGCAATATGGAAAGAAACAATGCCCTATGGTAAAAATTACCCTGGGTCCTAAACCAGTCTGTTCAGTTCTGCTTCTTCCTATTCTCATGACCATTCCCTACTTCCCATTTATCATGCCATCTCATCTCTGAGTCTATGCCCCCTTATCCAAAACCTTCTGGGTTCCAGAAGGTCACAAATCTCTTTTCCTGGGGCAGGATATTGTCCATGGAGGCACTTTCAGAGAAGGTTTCCCCCCAATTCCAACTCCTGTAAGAATAAATGCTTCATGATGTCAACAGTTTCCATCACAGGCATGCATCTTTTTCCTCATGGGAAGACTTTCCCATTTGATTTTCCCAGTTTTGACCATAACTTCTGCCAACTCTCTTATTATCCTACAGTCTTATTATTGGCTGATTTTAGGACTCATCATCCCTTCACTGTTCACTTGATAAAGGTACATCATTCATTCTCCGCTGAACTTGACCTTTCTTCTACCCATTTATGTACCTTCTCCACAATTTTCTTCACAAAATACACTGATAAATTTGTGGGAGATGGGAGCTGTAGGGATAAATCCAGTTTGGTTAGTCACACTTCAATTTAAATTTTGCTTACATTTTTATGTGGCTTTATCTCTCAACGATTCTCTTATTTTCCCCTTTGTCATCGTTTTATCTTTTTTTAAATCTTTAAAATAAGGTAATTTATTTCATCATTTGTTCTTATCTTGGTTTATATTTATTCAAATTTCTTGTCCTGTTTGGGGAACATTTTCAAATCTAATATGAATGGTCCAAATATTGCTTTTTCATTGAACATTCATCTTTGAAAAACTGATAATTAGGTTCAGGTTTTCAAGGTATGACATTTAGGTTGCAGAGGGTATGGAATGGCTCTTGTTATTTGAGTTTCCTTACCTTTATATTTGAAGTTTATCTCATCAGGGAGGGGTATCATGCAAGTGCTTAAACGTTAGAGTTTGACTTTGTTAATTCATAAGGATTTTACCTTGCTGAGGTTCATTCTCTTTCTAGTTTGGGTTTTTTTCTGACAGTTACATGGGGATGAGGAAGCGTTCAGTATGTCATTCTGCACAGTACAAACCATTCTTATGCACTACAGAGGTCAAATGAAGAAGAGATAGCATCCAGTTGTTGGTTATCAAAGAAAGTTTCATGAAGATGGCTGACATTTGATACAGGCCTTAAAAGCCACATAATTCTGATAAGCAGAGGAGTGGGAGTAGCTCAAACAAAAGCTATGAGGACAAGTACAAGTTGATTTCTTGGACTGGTAAATCATTCTCTATGGTCGAGGCATAAGAATATATGGCATATTTAGAAGCGTCATAGGAGATAAGATCACATAGTTTCAAATTTTAATCGTTTTTTTTCTCTATACTTATACAATTCCTGTGTGATGGGCAGAGTTTGCAAAGAGAGCCTTTCTGCATTGTGATATAACATTATGGTTAAGAAGGAAATGGAAAGAACCTAGATTTAGAGTCAGAAAAACTTGAGTAAAAACCTCCTCTGGATTCCTATTAACTATGTGACCAGGAGCGCCAGTCATTTAATTTCTCTGGGTCTTGGTTTCCTTTTCTGTAAAGGGTAAATAATAGCATAGAATTATGAAGAATGAATTAGATGATTCATATAAATTGCAATGTAAATGTCAGTTGCTATTAAATAATATTTAATATTATTAGAGGTTGTGTCTTATTTATTTTCCCCAAAGAGGCAAAAAAAAAAATAACAGTGGCTATGTGCTCACTTCCAATGATTCAGAATGTAGAATATATACAATACAGTTATCTGAACATATAAGAAGGAAAATATCATCCCATTAAAACTCAAAGTAAGAAAGGATATTTTTGAGATTATTGATCTTATGTGCTAGGCTATTAAAAATGCAAAGAGATGCTCTCATAGGAGATATTGAACAAAATGGCCATTAGAGAAAGTCTTTGGTGATATATTGATTAAGCACCAGAGCAGTGAATGTGCTAAATGAAGATATTGATTATATTCTCAGTTACAATACTTACAAAAAGAGACTGAAGAGGAGAGAGTCAAGACAAATCTTTCTGACTTAAGATTCTGGTATTTCGGATTATTCATCACTCACCAGAAACACATTGCCTTGGAGTCCACTTTGTATAGGTATCTTTCAGGTACGGTGTTTTCTTCTAAACTTGCCACTTACGTACTAATCAGTAGATTGAGTATTGATGATATCTTTATATTATGTAAAAATGCTACTATTGTGTGCTTGGCTAATAATTGACCACAGTCAAGAGAAAGAAGACAATTGCCTCAAACCTGGCCATTAGAGTTATCTGGTACACAGGGCTTACAGTACTTATCCAGAGTATTATTTAAGCTGGGTATTCAGCATTGTTGATAGTATGGATGGCTTTTTAGAATTCACATATTCCTCAAACCCCTTCCATATTTGAGATTTAATGAATTCCATAACCGTGGAAAGACTAAATACAAACTTTAAGTTCCCTTCCATTTGAGTCTTCCCATCTTAATGTCTAAAACATCATTAGCACTTACCAAGTTACTACGCTTTACAAAGGCACTGAGTGGAATCTTAGGGATAGATTCCATATCCATTACCAGCACTAATTTAAGTCCTAATTGGTGGCTGACTGAATCAATGATCTGATAATCTCCATTCTCCTCTTGAGAAACTCTCCTACTTCTGATTCTCCTTATCAACTAAAATTCCCTAAAACTTCCAATAGCAAATACTGACTCCACATACTGTTGTGCATCTATGGCATTAAACCTGTTTTGATAGCTGTTCTCCTTTATTGTAAACAATAAAGTTGTTGTAGTTGGCTTTTTATTAAGACATGTATGCGCCTAGATCTAATGACATCTTTATATATGTATGATAAAAAAAAAAGTGCTGCCATTGTGTACTTGGCCAAATGAAACACTTGGGTACTCCTATATTTTAATAGTGAATGGCTTACATTTATCAAATTCTCAGACAGCATATAAAGCTAAGTCAGAGAAATATATACTATCCCACATACACTACTCATTACTGTAAGAATAAAACTGATGAATGTTAGCTTTGGAAATGTTTTCTGGAAACAATGTACAGAAGAAAGCTTTTTAATTCCACATGATTGGGGAATAGAAGATTCCCACTAGCAAAAAAATCTAGTTAACTAAATTCATTCACATTGCCCAAAATGATTTCCCTCTACTTCAGTGCATGCAGTTGGGAATCCTGGGGGGGAGCAAAAAAGTCATCAGATATATGGGATGGTTCTGCTATTGGAAGCAGCCATGACACAGCTGGCAACAATTCAGGAAGAATTTTACAAGTTTGGATGGGTGAAGACTCGTTGCGCAAGTCATCTTCCTAATGTACCACTATAATCTCATCACCTCTCTACTCAGAAACATGTAGTGGCTCCCACTGTTTACCAACTGAAGCAAAAACTACTGGCATCCAAGACCCTTTGTAATCTGTCACCTGTGTGAACTCATATTACAACTTAAGTGGACCGCTCTCCACCTCCTATTCTCATATTGCCCTCTCCAATCTTCCTGTCTTTCTTCATGACATCTCTCATGCCTAGCATAAACTGTACTCATCTTAATCTACGGAAGTTCTTGAAGCTTATTATAATGCTATTCCTCAACACATATACTTCCCTAAATGAAAGTGATCTCCCTTCTCTAAAACTTCTCATAACATTTTCTGTGGAGTTCTCCCTTGTGTCTTATTACAGTCTGTGAATCTTGTAAATCATAATTCATTGGTCATCTCAATCAGAGTCACAGAATCACAGAGTTGAAAGGAACCTTAGAGGCTAAGGAGTCCAAACTATAGCGGAACAAAAATCCTTTTACAACATAACTGGATAGTCATTAGACTTTTGCCAAAATACCTCTGGTAAATGAGAACTCATTACTTTTTTTTAATCAGCAAAACTGCACCTTCTCTCCCTCTTATCCTATTATCCTCAGCTGAGAATGAAAGAACAAAATTCATTGCAAACATGTATAGTCAAACAAAACAAATCTCCACATTAGCCATGTCCAAAAAAAGTCTCATTCTGCACTGATTCTTTACCTCTCTATCAAGAGGTGGCCATGTTTCATCATTATCACTATCATGGTTAGTCGTTATACTGATGAGAGTTCCTAATCCTTTCAAAGTAGTTTACCTTTCCATATTGTTGTCATTTTATAAATTGCTCTTGTTCTGTTCATTTCACTATGCATCAATTTATATGTCTTCCCATGTTTCTCTGAAATTATCCTCTTTATCATTTCTTATAGAATTTTTTTCTAATATCATAACTTTGTCAGTTATTCCTTAATTTACTGATACCCTCCTGATTACCATTCTCTGCCACCTCAAAAGGAGATTTTAAAAAAAATCTGAGTTTGTTTTGACTAAGATAAATCACTTAATCTACCCTTTCTCTAAATCCTTCTCCGTTTTCTCTCCCATTTCTCTGTTGAAATATATTTCTATACTCAAATGCATGTATACATGGTTCTTCCCTCCTCTGACTAGTGCAAATGAGAGTGAAACTCAAGTGTCATCCACTTCTTCCCACCTCCTTCTCTTTGTTTGTATAGACGTCTCCTTGCACAAGATGTGAGATAACTTTCCCTACCTTTCTCTACCATCCACCCTGTAAGTGAATTTCTCTTCCCCTCTATTCTTCTTTAAAGATCAAGGCACAATAGAGTCACTTGTAGGCCTTGTCTAATTAGACTCCATCAATAGCTCCTAATGATAGGGTTAAAAAAAAAAAGTATCATTTTCCCATATTAGAATGTAATCACTTTATTCGTGTTTAGCCCTGTATCATTGTTGTTCATGTTTACTTTTTTATGTTTCTCAACTCTTGGGCTTGAACTTCAAAGTTTCTATATAACTCTGGCCTTTTGATCAGGAATACCTGGAAGTTCTCTATGTCACTAAAGATCCATTTTCCCATTCTCTCCTGGAGGATTATATTCAGTTTTTCTGGGTAAGTTGTTGTTGGTTGTAAGCCTATACATTTTGCCTTTAATGTCACAGTCCAAGCTCTTCAATCTTTTATAGTGTGGTTGCTAAATTTTGTGTAATCCTATGATTCCTTGGTAGTTGAATTCTTTTTTTTTTAATTGTTGGCAGTATTTTTTTCTTTGGTCTGGGAGTTCTGGATTTTCCTGACAGTTTTCATTTTGGCATTTTATTTTCTGGTGGCAACTGTGAGATTCTATTACTATTTTGTCCTCTGGTTCTAAGAAATCAAATAATTTTAAGATTTCTTGAATTAGGATGTCTATGCTCTTACTTGGTTACACCATTCAAGTAGTTTAATAATTCGTAAATGATTTCTCCTTGATTTGTTTTCTGGGTCAATTGTTTTTGCTAGGGGATACTCTACATTGTCTTATTTTTCAGACTTGTTGTCTCATGGAGTTATTGGCTTCTATTTGGTCCATTCTAATTTTCAAAGAGTTTCTTTGCTTGGGCACTGTTTTGGTACCTCTTTTACCAAGCTGTTAATTCCCAATTCTTTCTCTTTTTTTCTTTTTGAGGCAGTTGGAGTTAAGTGATCTGCCTAGGGTCACACAGCTAGTAAATGTTAAGTGTCTGAGGCTGGATTTGAACTCAGAGCTTCCTGACTCCAGGACTGGTGCTCTATCCACTGACCCACCATTCTTTCTATAGCTCTCATTTCTTTTCCATTTTTTTCTTCAAATGCTCTCATTTAATTTATAAAAAAATGAAAACTCTTACTTCCTCTTTTCTAGGAATTCTAGTTAAATTCAGGCCTATGTTGTGTTTTTTTTTTTTGAAGGGATCTCATCCTGCAGATGTTTTGGCATCATTGTCTGGGTTTGTGTCTTAAGCATCCTTGTCACCATAAGAGCTTTTTATGGCGGGATTCTTTTTTGTTTGCTCATTCTTCCTGGTTAGTTCCTGACTTGTGACTTGATGTTAGGGCTGGGCTCTGCACATTTCTGGAAAGAAGGCCTGGGATGTTCCTACTGTTTTCTTGAGAGTACTTAATGTTGTGTTATTCTGGGATCTTAGGAATACTTCAGTTAGCTATCTATTTCAGGGCAAAAGTTGCTTGTCGTGTCATCTCCCTGCTCCTACCCTGCCCTTTCTTTCTCCTAGTCTAGGTTCTACAAGTTCCTGACTTGGGTTTGAGTCTGAGCAATAGTGGAAAGCTGCTGTATTTAGCCACTGGGAAGCTCTGCAGGTTCCCCTTTCATCAGAAATTCTTACCCTGGTTATTCCTCTGGAAGCTTCAGATTGGAATAAAAACTAGAACTGAGTTGAGCTTGTAGGAGCTGAGCCACACTGCTGCTGCCTGTTTCTGAACTTGATCCTCTCTTGGCAGACAGCCTAAGGCCTATGCTTGCTCTTACCTTGAAATGCCACCCTATGCAGACACCTCTTCTGTCCTCCCCCAATCTGTGATACAGAACTGGGAAGTGGGTGATAATATTGTCTGCTGGCACTCTGCCTATTTATGTGCTCCCAGCCAGATCCCTTCCCCAATGTCTATAGACCTATCTGTCTCCCTAAACTGATGGGCTGGAAAAATGACTGACTTTTCTTTGGATATTTCCCTTCAAGGTTCAGTTTGGTATGCTTCTTAAATCTGTTTGAAAGAGAATATCACTGTACTACTTCTTGTTAACCATCTTGACTCCACTTCTAAATCTGTTACTTTAGGCATTCCTTTTGACTTGTGGATAGTTCTAATTGTTATGAATTTTCTTACATCAAACGTGGTCTTGAGGCTGAAATGGAAGTAATGGCTATCATGAAAATTTTGTGCATCGGGGGGCCTGTGATTATGGTAGGACTGCATGGATCCTCCAGTGCTGTAACCAGAGAGTAATGGAGTAGTCATGGAGAACCCTTTAAGAAGAAGAGAAACTATAAAAAGGTATTTTTCCTCTACCCAACGGGAAAGAGAAATAGGCCAGAGTTTTCTGGTTCCCTACTCCTTTTTTTTCTAGCTACAAAGAAGTGAAATATTTTAAAAAGCTAAGTTCTTCAGAATACCTTTTCCTTTACACTGATTTTGGTTTTGGTTCCTACCTGGGAGGATCTAGGCATTCTCAGTAATTTCTTTTCCAAGTTTATTTTTTATTATCTTTTTAATACACATTAAAATACACAGTATTCTGGAAAAATGGAGGGATTTTTTAGATTAAAAACATCAATTTTGGGGGTAGAGCCAAGATGGCAGAGTAGAAAGACAGACCTGTAGAAACTCCCCCACATAGCCCATAAAATACCTGTAAAAAATGACTCTAAATAAATTCTAGAGCAGCAGAAGACACAAAACGACAGAGTGAAAAAGATTTCCAGTCCAAGACACCCTGAAAGGCCGACAGGAAAAGTCTATCGCTCTGGGCGAGAAGCAAAGCACAGCCCAGCATGGGCCGCACAGAGGAACAGGACCCAAAACAGGCTTCAGGGAGATACCAGCAGCAACAGTTCCCAGACTGCTCAACCTACAAGCACCACAGACAGTTTCAAAGGTCAGTGAGAAAACTTCTTCACCCAGGAGAAGGGAATGCAGTCTGGAATACCTGCAGCAGCCACTGCAGAGGCCGCATTCATTTTTGGAGCCCTCTGTCTAAAATCCCTGGGGGAATTGAGCAGCCAATCTGAATCTCAGACCTGAGGTGAGGAGGAGCGCTGGTGTGGTGGAGCTGGAGGTGGTTGTAGAGAGGGAATTCTACTCTCAGATTCTGGGCAGAAAAGTTTTTGGTTACTCCCAGACCAGTGTGCAGTCCAGGAGAGGAATAAACTCCTCTCCTTTGATTGTGCCACCCTGGAGGAACTGAGAACATATAAGTCCCCAGAGTATACCCTCCTCTTGACAAAGGATTCAAAAGTCAAGTAACTGGCTAGGAAAATGCCCCCAAAAGGGAAAAAAATAAGACTATAGAAGGTTACTTTCTTGGTGAACAGGTATTTTCTTCCACCCTTTTGGACGAGGATGAACAGTGCATATCATCAGAGGAAAGCAAGGCTTCTGCATCCAAAACCTCCAAAATAAATATGCAATGATCTCAGGCCATGGAAGAGCTCAAAAAGGATTTTTAAAATCAAGTAAGAGAGGTGGAGGAAAAACTGGGAAGAGAAATGAGATGCAAGAAAAGCATGAAAAGTGGGTCAACACCTTGCTAAAAGAGATCCAAATAAATGCTGAAGAAAATAACACCTTTAAAAATAGGCTAACTCAATTGGCAAAAGAAGTCCAAAAAGCCAACGAGGAGAAGAATGCTTTAAAAAGCAGAATTAGCCAAATGGAAAAGGAGGTTCAAAAGCTCACTGAAGAAAATAGTTCCTTAAAAATGAGAATGGAGCAGATGGAAGCTAATGATTTTATGAGAAATCAAGAAATTACAAAACAAAACCAAAAGAATTAAAAAAATAGAAAATAAACTGAAACAGCTCATTGGAAAAACAACTGACCTGGAAAATAGATCCAGGAGAGACAATTCAAAAATTATGGGACTACCTGAAAGCCATGATCAAAAAAAGAGCCTAAGACAACATCTTTCATGAAATTATCAAGGAAAACTGCTCTGATACTCTAGAACCAGGGGGCAAAATAAATATTGAAAGAATCCACCAAACATCTCCTGAAAGAGATCTGAAAAGAGAAACTCCTAGGAATATTGCAGCCAAATCTCAGAGTTCCCAGGTCAAGGAGCAAATATTGCAAGTAGTTAGAAAGAAACAATTCAAGTATTGTGGAAATACAATCAGGATAACACAAGATCTAGCAGCTTCTGCTTTAAGGGATCAAAGGGCTTGGAATATGGTATTTCAAAAGCCAAAGGAATTAGAACTAAAACCAAGAATCACCTAACCAGCAAAACTGAGTATAATACTTCAGGGGAAAAGATGGTCATTCAATGAAACAGAGGACTTTCAAGCATTCTTGATGAAAAGACCAGAACTGAATAGAAAATCTGACTTTCAAACACAAAAATCAAGAGAAGCATGAAAAGGTAAGTAGGAAAAAGAAATCATAAGGGACTTTCTAAGTTGAACTGTTTACATTCCTACATGAAAAAATAATATTTGTAACTCTTGAGACTTTTCTCAGTATTTGGGTAGTTGGAGGGATTATTCACACACACACACACACATACACACACACATAGAGAAAGAGAAAGTACAGGGTGAGTTGAATAAGAAGGGATGATATCTAAAAAAATAAAATTGAGGGATGAGAGAGGAATATATTGGGAGGAGAAAGGGAGAAATGGAATGGAGCACATTATCTCTCATAAAAGAGGCAAGAAAAAACTTTTTCAATGGAGGGGGAAAGAGGGGAAGTGAGAGGGAAAACATGAAGATTATTCTTATCACATTTGGCTTAAGGAGGGAATAACATATACACTCAATTTGGTATGAAAAGCTATCTTACACTACAGGAACGTGGGGAAAAGGGAATAAGTGGGGTGTTGGGGGGATGATAGAAGGGAGTGCAAATGGGAGGAGGGAGTAATTAGAAGTAAACACTTTTGGAGAGGGACAAGGTCAAAAGAGAGAACAGAATAAATGGGGGCAGGATAGGATGGAGGGAAATATAGTTAGTCTTTCATAACATGACTTTTATGGAAGTCTTTGCAAAACTACACATATATAGCTTATATTGAATTAGTTGCCTTCTCAGTGGGGATGGTGGGGAGGGAGGAAGGGAGAGAAGTTGGAACTCAAAGTATTAGGAACAAATGTTGAGAACTGTTTTTGCATACAACTGGGATCTAATAAATACAGGTAATGGGGTATAGCAATCTATCTTACCCTACAAGAAAAGAGAGAAGATGGGAATAAGGGAAGGGTGGGGTATGATAGAAAGGAGGGCATATTGAGGGAAAGGGTAATCAGAATGCAAGGCGATATAGGTGGGGAAAGGGGAGAGATGGGGAGAAAATTTGGAACTCAAAATTTTGTGGAAATGAATGTTGAAAACTAAAAATAAATAAACATTAAAATAAAAAACCATCAAATTTATTTATTTTAAAAATTCTTTTCTTTTTAAATTTTGAGTTCCCAATTCTCTCTCTTCCTCCTACCCTCACTCACTGAGGCCAGCAATATGGTACATATGAAATTATGCAAAACCATATTAACCATATTTCAAAAAACAAGAAAAATAAAGTGAGAAAATACT
Source organism: Notamacropus eugenii (assembly GCF_028372415.1). NCBI lineage: Eukaryota > Metazoa > Chordata > Mammalia > Diprotodontia > Macropodidae > Notamacropus > Notamacropus eugenii. Next base: position 464,245,690 of record NC_092872.1, on the reverse strand, counting down.
TCAATTTGCACTCAGAATTCATCTGCTCTTTCTGGAGATGGATAGTATTTCTTTTTAAATCTCGAATCCTTTGGAGTTGTCTTGGATCATTGTATTCATCAGAGTAGCCAAGTCTTTTGACAGCTGGTCATCATACATTATAGTTGTGCACAGTGATCTTCTGGTTCTTCTCACTTCACTTTACAATGGTTCATATAGGTCTTGTCACACTTTTTTCTGAAAGCACCCCCTTCATCATTTCTTATTGCACAGCTGTACTGTCATAACTTGTTCAGCCATTTCCCAATTGATGAGTATTCCCTTGATTCCCAAGTCTTTACCACTACAAAAAGAGTTGCTATATTTTTGGAACATATAGGTCCTTTTCCTTTTATCTCTTTGACAAACAGACCTAATAGCAGTATTGGTGAGTCAAAGGGTATATAGAATTTTATAGCCCTTTGGGCACTGTTCCAAATTGTTTTCCAGAATGGAAGAACCTGTTCACTCCTCCACCAGTGACGCATTAGCATACCTTTGTTTCTCTCATTCCTTCCAGCATTTGTCTTTTCTGATAGGTGTGAGGTGGTACCTCATGGTTGGTGTAATTGCATTTCTTTAATCAACAGTGATTTAGAGCATTTTTTCTATGACTATATCTAGCTTTGATTTCTTATCAATTGGAGAATGCCTTTTATTTTTATAAATTTGACTCAGTCTGATACTCATACATATATATGTATGTATGTATATCTGAGAAATCAAGTATTTATCAGAGAAACTTGCTGTAAATTTTTTTGATATTACTTCATTGTCTTTGGTACTTTTTACCATAATGTATTTCCCCTGTTTATCCCTTTCAATTAGGTCTATTTTTCCTCTTGCTTTGTCTGAGATAATGATTGCTCTCCCCTGACAGCCCCCCTCCCCCCTTTTAACTTCAGCTGAAGCATATTGGATTCTGCTCCAGCCCTTGAACTGTTTTCAAATCTGTCTCTTGTAAACAACATATTGTTAGATTATGGTTTCTAACGCATTTTCTACTTCTATTTTACGGGTGGACTCATCCCCTTCACATTCACAGTTACTACTATTGTATATTTCCCTCCATCCCATTTACTTCTTTCTTCCTCTTTTTTTATCCTATCACTGCTCAAAAATCTTTTGCTTCTAACCACTGCCTCCCTTGATCTGCTCTCCTTTTGATCACATCCCCTTCTGCTGTCCCCTTCGTTTCCTATTACTCTATTGGGTAAGTTACAGCTTCTTATACAACTCTCTGTGTATATATATTCCCTCTTTGAACCAATTCTAGTGAGAGTAAGTTTCAAACATTGTTTCTCCCATTTTCTCCTACATTGTAAAAAGCTTTTCCTTGTGTGTCTCTTTTACGTGAGAAAATTTTCCCCATTCTATCTTTCTTCCCCTTCTCCCACCACATCCCTCTTTTTTGAGATTATTCCAACATAACTGACTCACACCTATGCCATCTACGTAAACTCCTTCTAATTGTCCTAATGATGATAATGTTCTTAGGAGAAACATGCAATATCTTCCCATATATGAATGTAAACAGTTTAATATTATTGAGTCCCTTATGATTACTTTTCCATGTTTACCTTTTCTATGTTTCTCTTGAGTCTTGTGCTTGAATGCTAAATTTCTATTTAGTTCTGATCTTTTCATCAGGAATTCTTGAAATTCCTCTGTTTCATTAAATATCTGCTTTCTCCCCAGAAGGAATTTACTAAGTTTTACTGGGTAAATAACTTTTGGTTGTAATCCTAGCTCTTTTGCCTTCTGGAATAATATATTCCATGCCCTTCACTTCTTTAATGTGGAAATCATTAAATCTTGTGTGACCTGTGGCTCTACAATACTTGAATTTTTTCTTTCTGGCTGCTTCAAATATTTTTTTCCTCTTTGACCTGGGAATTCTGTAATTTGGCTATAATTTTTCCTGGGCATTTTCATTTTGCAATCTTTTTCAGGAGGTGATTGATGGATTCCTTCAATTTCTATTTTCCCTTCTAGATCTAAGATATCATGGCAGTTTTTCTTGATAATTTCTTGAAATATGATGTCTAGGTTCTTTCTTTGATCACAACTTTCAGGTAGTCCAATAATTCTTTTTAAAAAAATTCACTGAATTTTTTTACATTTTGAGTTCTGAACTGTCTCCCTCCCTCCCCGCTCCACACTAGAGAAGATCTTCTCTCTTTTATTTTTTACCCTATCCCTCCTCAGACATTCAACTTACTTTTGAGCACTGCCTCTCTAATCCATACCTATTCTAGGGATCCCTCTATTATCCTCTCCCCTTGCCCTCCCATTTCTTAATCTGCACACCCTAAGAGTCCCTCCCTTATCCTATCCCCTCACCCTACTTCTCATAAGCTAAGACTTTTATACCCTCCTAGATGTATATTCCCTCTTTAACCTAATTCAGATGAGAATAAGGTTCTAGAACTACCAACTCTTCACCTCCTCCTGCCCTCCAGTGTTCACAGTCCTTCCATTCACACCTCTTTTGTATGAAATAATTATTCCATTTTACCTCTCCCTACACAATTTTATTTTTTAGGATTCTCACATCAACTTAACTCAATTCCAAGTCTTCTATGTATGTTTTTTCACATTATCCTAATAATGACAACATCCTTAAGGGTTACAAATAATGTCTTTCTATATAAGAAGTAAACAGTCTGATCTTGTTAATTATAATTGGTCTTTCATATGTCCCTTCTTATATTTTTCTTGATTCTCATTGGTCAAATTTGCTGTTCAGTTCTTTTCTTTTCCTGAAGAATACCTGAAAATTCCTTAATTCATTAGTTATTTTAAATATTTCTACTGTTTTAAAGTTCACTTTAAAGCATTATTTTAAAATATTTGTGGGGGAATTTGGGCGAACCAGGCAATTTCCTCCCTTATTCTGTCATTTTCCCAGAATCTAGTCCAATAGTTCTTAAATTATGTCTCCTCAATTTTCCTAGTCAGTTGTTTTTCCAATGAGATATTTCACATTTTCTCCTATTTTTCATTCTTTTTACTTTTATTGTTTTTTCACATTTCATGAAGTCATTAGCTTCTGCTTGCCTAATTCACATTTTTAAGGAATCATGTACTTCAGTGAGATTTTGTACCTCTTTTTCTTCAGTACTTTTTGTGCCTCTTCTACCAAGCTGCTAATTCTCTTTTCATAATTTTCTTCCATCACTCTAATTTTTCCTCTATATCTCTTTATTTCTTTCTTTAACTCTCTTAGGAATTCTTGTAGGCTTTGGGTTCAATTAGCATTTTTCTTTGAGACTTTTTTTGGTAGCTGTTTTCACATTGTTGTCTTTTCTGAGTTTATGTCTTGGTCTTCCCTGCCCACAGCAGTAGCTTCTCATGGTCAAATTCTTTTTTTTTTAATTGTTGGCTCATTTATCAGCCTATTTTTTTTTTACTTTAAATTTAATGTTAAAGTTGGGCTCTGCTTACCTAGGGCTGGGAAGGCACTCTTCCAGGATTCAGGCTTGTTTATGCTGCTCTTTTCAGAGATAGTTCTTGGGGTCTGCAAGTTTTTGTGCTTGCAAGGTAGTGTGATCCTGAGAGAGGTATGGTCACTGCTCTCCTGATCTGTGCTCTGGTCTTTATCCAGGAAAGGCCCCAGTCCCCTGCAGTTGCAAGTGCTAGTGACTCCTCTTTGCTTTTGTACTGTGACCAGGGCCCTACACCCTTGTGACTGGTCAGAAGTACTCCTCTCCACCCTTGAACCATGACCTAGAACTGTGTATGGGCAATAAAATTGCCAATCAGAAACAGCTGTACCCAGTGTCAGTAAAGGGTTCCCTATAAATTTCTTCTGACTAGTAATCCAATTCCCTTACTGTCTCTTGGCTGAGTGAGAGCTTCTGAAGCTGCTCCTGCTCAGCTGCTGTTGCCAGCTGCTGCCCAACGTGTAAGCTCCAGACAGGTCTTCGCCCTGATGCCACAGACTTCTCCTGCTGCGCTCTTAAGTTTTCTCAGGTTGGCAAAATATCTCACCTCAATTTTTTGTGGGCTCTGCTGTTCCAAAATTTGATTTGAGATATTATTTTAAAGTTATGTGGAGGGGAATGTTGGGAGAGTTCAGCTGGATGGTTACCTCTAATCCACCATACCTTCTTGAAGTTTAGAATCAATATTGTACCTGCTGAATTCTAAGCTTGGAGGAATAGATTTGAAGGTCAGTGGAGAGTCCCTCTTTTAGGCGTAAATCTCTTTTGAATTAAAAGTCCTGCATAGTGAATAATAGAAATTATCTTCCTGAATCCAGTCACATGACTTGTGTTAAAGCCCTCTATTGTTCAGGCTGGAGCTAAAGGGAGAGTCAGGACTTTACATTTCCCTGTTCTAAATAGCCAAAATGTTATTTGTTGTTTGCTAACAAACGAAGGGATCAGTAATCAACAAGATACAATGCCTAAGAAAGGAACAAGCCAGAAAAACCATGTCCTCAGTTGACAGCTGAAGGAAAGGACAATGAACAAGGCAAATTAGAGATCCTAATGAAAGAAGAAAAATCAAATTTCATCTGTTTCATTAAGATTTAATGGGATGACTCACATCTGGAACAGGACAATAAAAGGGTATTTAAATGGTAATTGAATATTATTATTTATTAAGAAATAGTGATGTGAAAGAATGCAAAAACCATAGTAAGGGATGATGAGGAGAGCAAGAAGGTGAAAATCAACACTGGGAGAAAGAAAACCAAAAGTGTTGTTTTGGGTGGGGGGGTATACTATAGAATGTCTGGATAGAAGGAGGAAATAGACAAGGTGTTAGGGAAACAGATCACAAACCTGGCATGTTATAGCAGCAACAGAGGGATTCAATGTCTGGACAGAGCTTTTTTCCTGACAAAATTATCAACTTGCCTATATGGTATTTTTTCTTCAGTTTAAGACTGAAGTTTTAATCCTGGCCCTGAGAGTTATTAGTTATGTACCATTTAGCAAGTAACTTAACACCTAAGCCTCAGCTTCCTCATCTGTAAAATTATTAATAAGAATTGTATTACCTATCATAGGGTTGTGGGGAAAATTAAAGTGCTTTATAAACTTCTAACACTTTATAATTTTTCAGCATTATAATGTTGAACCCTTTATATTTTTCAATAATTTTTTTGCCCTATCATCTGTGCTTCTAAATATATTATCTATATCTCTCCGTGTGTGATATTCACAGTACACTGGAGAAAGGACAAACAAGATAAGGGAGAAGAAATAGTATAGAGTGGAAGAGGAAAAAGAGAAATGGATAAAGGAGGTGACAATATCTAATGTTTATATTCTGACATGCAATGTGCTTCATATGCATGCTCTTTTTTCAACTGTTCCATTTCACAGGGGAGAAAATTGAGGTCCAGAAAAGTTATTTCCCAAAGTTCACACAAGTAGCAAGTAATGTTTGCCTATTTCCAAGGTGCAAATTCTCACTCAGAAAACTTAGCAATAATGGTTACTTGCTGCTTCTCCCTTTTTTGGTTCATCTCTTGGGCATAGATCAGTAAATAATAATCTGACAAGATGGATGGCTTTAGTCTTGGTAGATACTATTTCATTAGTTCAAGAGGTTTTGAACTTGATGCTGGCTGCCCCATGAGGGGTGATTTCCACTATGACACTGATTCTTTTTTTTTTTCATTAAATTATTTTATTTGTTTTCAGTGTTCTACAATCACTTCCATATATCTTAGATTTTTTCCCCTCCCTTCCCCTCCCTCCCCCCCCTCCCCCTCCTTCCCCTGCTTTTCCTCTCCCTCTCTGAGACAGTATACAATCTTATAGGTTCTACACATACACTCCTATTAAATATGTTTTCACCTTATTCATGTTGCATAGAAGAATTAAAATGAATGGGAGAAACCATAAAACAAAACATAATACAAAAGAAAATGGTCTGCTTCATTCTGTGATCCAATTCCATAGTTCTTTCTCTGGATGTGAAAGGCATTTTGCCTCAAGAGACCACTGGGAATTTTTTAAGTCTTTGCATTGCAATGAAGTACTAAGTCTACCAGAAAAACTCCTCATACACTGTGGTTCTCCTGGTTCTGCTCCTTTCATTAAGCATCAGTACATATAAGTCCTTCCAGGAAGTCTTCCTGTTCATAATTTCTTATAGCACAATAATATTCCATTACATTCATATACCACAGTTTGTTTAGTCATTCCCCAATTGATGTGCATCCCCTTGATTTCCAGTTTTTGGCCACCACAAAGAGAGTTGCTATAACTATTTTTGTACATGTGAGACCCTTTCCCATTTCTATGATCTGTTTGGGATAGAGTCCCAGAAGCAACATAGCTGGTCAAAGAATATGCACATTTTTGTAGCCCTTTGGACATAGTTCCAAATTGCTCTCCAAAATGATTGGATCAGCTCACAGCTCCACCAACAATGAATTAGTGTTCCAACTCTCCCACATCTTCTCCAACATTTATCATCTTCCTGTTGCATGGCACTGATTCTTAAAAGAAAAAATAAAATGCACCATTGCCAGAAAAGCCTGGTTGGCTAAGAGTTGGATCTTGCTCTGACAGTAGAGATTTGAGGACAATGTGAAAGTGAAATGTTTTTTTTCATAGTCATACAAAATTGTCTTTACTTCTTGGAAGAACATAATGAATGTGATGGGTTACTGTTTTGTGTTTTTCTGTTTTTGTTAATGCATGTTGTTGAGTCATTTGTGTTTTGAGGATTTTCTATGATGAATAGGCATTATACCTAAAATCTATATTGTACATTGAACACTTTTCCCATAAGGGACACTTCTCTTTTAAGAAGAGCATAAACATGAATCAAGTTTAAGTTTTATTTTAGAGCTTGTCCTGGAGTTGTGTTCTACAGGAAGGACACTGAGTTAGAGAATGAATGTCCCTTTTTGAGGTCATGACCCTCAGGATGAAATCTGGCCCTGTGAGTACAGATTGAGTCCCTTACGGATGCTAAAGACACAGAGACAAAATGCACATCAGTATCTTTGGGCTTTGTCATCAACCCTACCACTGTAGCCTTAGGACTTCCAGGTCTTTCTATCTACCAGTGTGGCTCAATTTACTTTTATGTGTTGTCTCCCCAAAATAAGAGTGTGAACTCTGAGAGCAAGGATGGCTTCAGTTTTTTCTATTTGTATCTCTAATGTGTAGGACTGTGCTTTAGCACATAGAAAGAGCTTAATTGAATTCATTCTTGAATTCACTCTTGCCCCAAATAAGCTTAAATTCTGAGGGAATAGAACAGAAAAACAAATATACATATATATACTTGGTAATCTGAAGAGGGAGTTAAAGAAGACCAAAAACCAAGGGGTTTAAGAAAGGCTTCCCATAAAACAGGGGCTTTCAATCTCTTTGCATCATAGACCCCTTAGGCAGACTGATAAAGCCTACAGATTCATCAGAATATTTTTAAATTCATCAAATAAAATACATAGAATAACAATAGAAAATAATTACAATGAAAGCATCATTAAAATATTTTTAACTCCAAAGGGTAATGTCAAATGGTCACCTGCACAAAAACGAATTCTTAGGAGCACTTAAAAACAAACCTTCACAAATCAAATAAGAGGAATTAAAGACAACTTTTTTTTAAAGTAAGACTAATCCAAGAAAAAACAAGAAGATTATGAAAAGAAAGCCAACCAACTGGAAAAGGAGATCCAGAATTTTAAGGAAGTAAACAACTCCTTGAGAATTAGATTTGGGCAAGGGGAAGCCAGTGAAGTTATAAGAGATCAAGAAATAATAAAATACATAGAATGAAAAATAGAAGAGAATGTGAAACATCTTATACAAAAAACAACTGATATGGAGACTAGATCAAGATGAGAAAACATAATAATAATTGTATTACCTGAAAGCTACAATAACAAAAGAATCTTGATACAATAATGCAAAAAATAATTTTAAAAAATTGTCCTGAAGTGTTAGAGCAAGAAGGGAAAGTAGAAATAGAAAAAATGCACCAGATATCCTTGGCGGAAAACTTACAGGAATATCATAGGCAAATTCCAAAACCCCCAGCTTAAGAATAAAATGAGCAACAAGGAAAAAAAACCAATTTAAATATGATGGAACCACAATTAGAATTATACAAGACCTATCAGCAGCTACACTAAAAGATCATAGGTCTTGGAACACTATAAAAGAGCAAAAGAACTGGGGTTACAGCTGAAAATATCATACCCAGCAAAATTAAGTATAATCCTACATAAAAAAAGGCATCCAAAGAACTGACAAACTTTCAGGATTTTACTGCAAAAAGACCAGAACTAAATAGAAAATCTGACATGCAAGATCCAAGAGAAATGTAAGGTAAACCTCAAAAACTAATTACAAGGGACTCAATAAGGACAAATTGTTTACTTTTTATATGTGGAAATGTAAACCATATGTCTAAGATGGTCATTAGTAATTGGGTAGTTAGAAAGAGTGGGATAGAGCTGAGAATGATGTGATTGTAAAGAGCAAAAAGATCCAGGAAAAGGCAAAAGTAATTATTTTATACAAATGAGGTGTGGGAGGAAAAACTGATATAGAGGAATTAGATGGTGAAGGAGGGCAGGTAGTTACATATATACATACACATATATGTATGTATATATGTATAAGTATGTATGTATAAAAGTCTTCTGAATTCAGAAAGAAATAAGAGGGCAAGGAGATGGGGGAGAATTTAAGGGGGGATAGGGAATAGGATAAGGGCTTATGGAAAGTTGTGTAGATTAATGGAATAAGACAAAGAGGAAACATATATATTTAGAAGGATATAAAAGTATTCTAAATTCAGAAAGAAATAAGAGGGTAAGGGGACAGGGTAGAGGGAGAGGATAAGGGAGGGATTTTGGAGGGGGGTAGGTTAAGGAATAGGAGTACAAGGAAATGGGTAGAAAGAAGTAGAAGAGTGAAGAGGGATACGAATAGGGTGAAAAGGATAGTGACAAAAATAGGAAAGTGGAAAATATACAAGTAATTATAGCTTAGAATGTGAATGGGATGAATTTATCCATAAAATGGAAATTGACAGCAGATTAAAAATTTGAATTCAACAGTATGTTGCTTTTAGGAAATGCTAAAAAAAATTAGACACATAAATACAAAATATAGGTCAGGAATAGGATTTATTATGTAAAAAAGCAGAGATAGTAATCTCTGATCTCAGATAAAGTTAAAGCTAAAATCAGATTTAATCAAAAGAAAAAAGTAGGAAAACTACACTATGTGTCAACTGCATTAATCAATAGTTTTAGACCATATAAAATAACTAGACAGAATCAAAAATGAAAGTATACTTGCTAAAATTGACAGAGGAACTATAAGAATATAAATATAAAATACCTTTTATACAAAGTTAGATCTAAATAACTGAAGTAATATTTATTGAGCATGGGTAGGTAAAGCTAATATAATAAAAAATGATAATTTTACCCAACAAATATATTTATGTAATACCATCCCAATTAAATTGCTGTAATATTATCTTACTGAGTCATAAAATATAATAACAGTGTTGATTTGGAAGAGCAGAGGGTCAGGAATTTCAAGGAAATCTGGGGGGAAAAGATGTGAAGTATCATAGTATCAGACCTTAAACCATATTATAAGGTGAGAGCAGTGTTGAAGTGCAAAATGGATAATTTTGATTATGGAGAAAAAACTCTCATAAGCAATTGCCCAGATAGAATGTGACTGGGTTGGAATATTTTGTGGTGTAGGAAATGATGAGCTGGTAGATTTAGAAAAATACAGAAATACTTGAACTTATAAAAGAAGATGCTATCCACCTGCAGAGAAACAGATGGTAAGTGGAAATAAGCATGAATGCGACCTTACCTACATGCATCTGAATGTATACATGTGTATGTTTATGGATATCTATGTATATCTATGTATATGTGTGCATGTGCATGAATGTGCTTAACTGCAGCCTTCTTGAGGGAGGGAAGAGGAAGGGGAAGAATAAAGTAAAAAGTACACAATAGAGGACAAAACAAAACTTACAAGGAAGCAAAGGAGGACAGCTTTGAAAATAATGTATAGTATTGATTATATAGGTTTTCTTGAAATGGAAGTGTATTGGTTTGTATTAAATCCTCTTATGTTCTGTTCTGTACGTGGCAATTTTCTTATTTTGTATTGCAGTTTAAAATAAATTGGAATATGATGACTTTTTTAAAGTTAAAAAACTGAGGTTAAGAACCATTGCCATAAAAGGTGGCACATGGGCTGACCTGAAAAGAAACCCAGGTGCCTGTCAGTGAGGCAACAGTACATTCTAGGTATAAGAGGAACAGTCTATAAGGGCAGAGGTGGGAGACAGAACACAGAGTTAAAGAAGAGCAAGTATGCCACTATGGCTGAACAAGAGAGTGCATGAAAGGAAACAATACACAGATAGCCTGAAAGGCAGTTTAGTGCCATATTGGGAAAAGTTTAAAAGATAAGTTGGGGAGTTTGTATTTTATCTGAGGGACAAATAAGGAGCCACCCTCATCCAGAGGCAATAGGGAAGCAAGACGGCCATCAGCTTCATTTAGGTGTTTATCACCACTTGCTTGGTATTATAATAGTTTCCCAACTGCTTTCCACAAAGTTGCCAAAATAACCTTCCTAAGGCTTCTAGTGGCTGACAATGTCACTCTCCTGTTCAGAAATCTTCAATGGCTCCCTGTTGCCTCTAAGAGACTATATAACGTGATTCAAGGCCCTCGAGAATCTGGTTACACTCTATCTTTACAGTCTTATTCAAAACAAAACCAAACCCTGTCCTTAACCTGCTTTTACCTGGTAGCCAAGCTGAACTGCTACTTACTCAGAAATGCTGCTTCCAAGCATTTGCACATATCTTCTCTCCCCTGGGCTTGGAATGCCCTGCTTTTTCACTGAACCTTTCACACTCTGTTCAGCTCAAGTGCTACCTGTCTCTTGTGAAACTTTCTCTGACTTCCCCAAATATAAATGTTCTGTCTTTTCTTAAAAATTCCTTAAGTACTTTATATGGACTTTCCTTTGTCCTACTTACTACTTACTTTGAGTGTATGGGTATGTCTATTTTATATGCGTGTGTGTATGTGTGTGTGTGTGTGTATTATATGTGTGTATAATACACACATACATATATATCCTACTGTCCTTCTCCTCCCACCCCCAACCCCCACCATAGAATAGATGCTCCCTGAACTGTAGACTGCTTTTGTTTTTGTCTCTGAGGTCTCTGAATGCCATATACAAAATAGAAGCTTAATAAAATGTTTGAGTTGAATTGAAATACCTTTTCACCTTGGACAATAACTGAACTTGGGGTTCAATTTGCTTACGTGTTAATTTAAATGAGGGAATTGGATGAGATTAGCTGTCATCTGCTGATCCTAAATTCTATGATTTTCTGTGCAGCTTGCAAGTTCCAGAAGAGAGGAAGAAATTCTAATAGACTTAAGTGCTGCTTTTACATTATTTTATGAAAGCATTGCTTTTCTAAAGGTACCTAAGTAAACTGGGTATATAAAATGCATTTTAAAAGGGTATTTACTTGGTAATTGCCTAAAATGGTCAAGAAATTAAATTTTAGTAGAAATACTTCAGTGGGCAATAATAAAAAGGAAATTAGGAACCCCTGAATATTTCATATCTTCTTGATGTGAAACTAAGGTAGAAATTTAATATAACAAGTTCTATATCTAGGATGTAAATGTGAATAACACACTTAAACCTCCACATTTATTTTATTTTAAGGAAATATGTCCTAACCAGAAACTCCATTATATAAAAAGAAACTACCCTATTAGTCTGCCATAAGGTCATTGCTTCTGACTAATAAAACATACCTTTTTTCCATCTCCAGGGGAATATCTTGGCACTCACCACATTTAAGCACTAAAATGTATCTTCCCTAAACTATCTGGTAATATTCCTGAACTTGTGAATTTAAGAGAATACAAAATATCTTTTTGGTTTCAGTGTGAAATGTATACTATAAAGAAAAAGGATTCAAAATAATCAAGTGAATTTCTTCACATATATGGTAATCCTTGGAAAAAGTTCTTCAGGGCTAGGTAACTGGGCTTGTAATGTGTTTGTTGTTGTTGTTTCTTCTGTATGGTAACAGGAAAAAAAGCAGGGTTTGGGGCTATTTCTTAAAACTGCAATAGTTAAATTAATCTTAAAGAGATTACTAAATGTTCTCCCCTTAAGCTCTAATACAATGCTGTGAACACACCTTATAGGCAAAAGTCATCTTATACAACGTGAAGTCTCAGCATTGTATAATGCTTCTAGTTTAAACGAATACTGTCACCATAATAAAAAGAAAAAATAATAACATATATAGAGGATTTAGAGTAAAGAATTAAGAGAGAGAATGTTTCCAATTATGTTTATGTAAATAAAACTGGGAGAGATATGTGAAAAAAAGAAAAAGCGTGAGTATGTATCTCTATCTATATGTATATGTCTTCATAAGAATGGGAATTGAGGTTCCAGAAAGAATAATATATTAATGTGTGTATATATGTATATATGTATGTATGTATGCATATATCTATATATATGTATAGGTATATGTGTGTATATACACACATAACTATACATACATACATACATACTATATATACATCCACGTAAACTTCTCAGGACTTTTTGCTACAAGGTCACAAAGAATCCTGGGACTTTTCAGTGGGTGCAAGACAACTAAACACATGAAAGCAAAATGGAAGTTCCTGAATTTCCAATTTCTGTTCATCCAAACCTTCTCCCAATTAGCAAGTGTAAAAATTAAATAGAAAGGACAAGGGGAACTTAAAAATAAAACAAAAAATTTGTTCTCAAATTTTTTTTTAAAAGCCCTGTTTGGACATAGTATAATGATTCAGTGTGTTAGCTTCCTTTATCTTTCATCTGAAGTTCACAAATTTAAGTTTTTAGATACATGTCAAATATAAAAAGGAAACCACAACACTAAATTTATAATAAATAATTAGCCTGACTTGGTGGTGCATAGCTATAGTCCCTTTTACTGGAAAAGCTGAGGTTGGTGACAATGGAGCTCAGAGTTCTGAGCTGCAGTGGGTACAGCCAATTGTGTGTCTACACTAAATCCTATCTCAATATAGTGGTGGTGTGGTACTGCTGGGGCACCAGGCTGCCTAAAGAGGAATGATTCTTTCCAGGTCAGAAACAGAGCAAGTCAAAGATCCTGTCATGAGGCATGGCCCTCGAGAGGCCTAGGCACTTCCAGGCTAGTCAAATTAAGAAGAATAACTCTCAAACAAATAAACACAAATAATGAATTGCTTGATTAAATCCCATAATGGGAATATAAAATATTCAATTATGTACATAACAACTTACAAGTGCCAAACTGAAAACAACCAAAAATTAATCATTTATCACTTCTATGTTCTTGAAAACTCTATTTCCAGTAACCCAGGTTCACAACCTAGCAGTCCCCTTCCCCACCTGCCACCAGTTTTTAAGTCTTGTCCATTCTGCCTCAAAGACATCTCTCATATCCATCTCCTTTCCCTCCACTCAGAACCACCAACCTTGGTTCAGGTCTTGATCATCTCTTATCTGAATGATTGCAATTGTCCCCCAAAGAGGCCTCTCCTGCAGGGTTGCTCCCCTCTCCAACCCAGCCTCCACATGGCTGCCCAAATAACTTGCACAGATCTGACTGTATCTCTCTTCTTCATAAAAATCTTCAGCAGCTTCATATTACCTTTAGTATAGGATAACATTAAAGCCTTATACAATTTGGCTCCAGCTACTTTTATAGACATTTCATATCACTCCTCATGCAGTCTGTATTTCAGCTATACTGGCCAACTTGTTCTTCTCCCTCTAGGCCATTACATCTCCCTCTCTGTGCCTTTACACAGATTGCACCTCAGGCCTGGAATACACCCCCTCTTCACTTCCTCTATGTAGCATCCTCAGCTTTCATCAATGTTCAGCTCATCTGAATCTTCTTGTATGGTACCTAGCCTAATCTCATTCAGTTGTTAGTGCTCTCTTCCTTTTGAAATTACTTCCTGTTTATCTGTGTACATGTTGCATACAAACACAATGGCACAGGCTAGCAAGCTGACTTTGGGGTCAGGAAGACTAGATTTCTGTCCTGCCCCCCTCCCTCCCTCCCTCCCTCCCTCCCTCCCTCCCTTCTCTCTCTCTCTCTCTCTCTCTCTCTCTCTCTCTCTCTCTCTCTCTCTCTCTCTCTCTCTCTCTCTCTCTCTCACACACACACACACACACACACACACACACACACACACACTAGCTATTTGACCTTGGGCAGCTCACTTAATCTTTTGGTGCCACAGACAAACCTCCATGAATACAAATTATAGATAAGCTGCTGATCTGCATTGGTGGAAGTTTGTAAATTGAAGGCTTACTACTTTGGTGAAATCACAGGTATACACACACACACACACACAATACATATACACATATATAATACACACACACATACATATATCATGCTGTTTCTCTGGCTAAGTTCCTCATAACTTCCCTAGTAGAATATAAGCTTCTTGAAGGAAGCTGCTATTTTGTTCTTGCCTTTATATTTCCAGTGTCTCACAGAGTTCCTGGCACATAATAGGGACTTAATACTTACTGACTGATGTAGGAATTTAAGTACCTGTTGGATGATGTCTATGGTTATTGTTTTGTCACTAACTAGCTCCTCAGTTGAAAACATATTGACTCTTTTAATTGTGCTAACTTTATAGCTATCAGTACTTAACCTGCCGGTGATCTTGGTTGCAAAATAAGGTAGTGAACAAGTAATAATCATTCCAGCCAACAGATATGTAATTATATTTCATTTCAGTAATAAAATAAAGGTCCATAGTATAATGATCATTTTTGATAATAAACCAAATTTCCTATGGCTATAACTGTAGGAAAGAATGTATTACAAGTTTGAGAAATTATGCCAAAATTTTCATATTTAAGCTGTCATTAGAATTTATATATGAAAACCAGAAGTGTCTCTACATGGATGTATGTATCTAAATACAAGAAGATTCAAAATCTTAAGTTTAATAGAAAAATTTCATAATTGGAAAGTTCAATATTCTTTTACTAGAGATAGTATAGTTAGAATGCAAATCTGAGTTTTGCTACATTTAACTTCTAAATCAAATAAAGTCAGTTTCAATTGAACTCATATGTGATTATAAAAAAAGGGTGAGTTTTTAAAATCTTGGAAAAATAGTTCTAATCTCTGTCATCTACTAAGGGGTGGCAGCACAGTATAGAGTGGAGGTAAATGTACTTCAAGTCAGGAAACCTATGTTCTAGCTTTGGCTCCATCACTAACCAGAAGAAAGTCACTTACCCTTTTCCTCACTGATTTTGGGGTTTTGAATTAGATCTTGTCTAAGGTTGCTTCTAGATCTAAGTCTCATGGGCTCTATGATTCTATTTCTTGCAGAACATGTGTATATTAGCTCAGCATACCATATGTGTATTGTTATTATATATTATTACACATTATTTATAATATATTATATATACCATGTACATATAATATATACATATATGGGCATATATACGTATTATAAGCTCAGCATACCACTCCCAACAAAGTATAAAGGTCTTAAAGTCATCAATACCTACATACTGGAATGAGATCCCATAAACAACAAAGGCCAAAAGAAGTGATCTGTGAGATAAAAATTCTTCAAATCCAGATTGTCCATTAGTTGCTCAAAACTATTATGCTGCTTTAAGTTTTTATAACTAGTTGAAAAAGAAAAAAAAGCAAGTCAGCCAATCATGTTGTAACTGTATGACAATAAAAATGTGATTTTTTTTCACCTGAATTCAGAGTAAAATGACTCATTCTGATGCTACTAATAGCTTAATGTTCACAGATTTTATTTTCCTTCAGGAACACAAATATTGCCTTCCTAATTATAACAAAAGTCTCTCGAAGGAACGAATTAGGCCATGCATGTTTTTCCTTTATTGTTTTCAACACAGGATTGGGCACATAATGGTACATAATTTGACATTATTTTAGACAATCATAATAAAATGCATATAATTTTTGAGCAAATGTGAAAATAAATCTTTGAAACTTAACCAAATCAGGAAGAAGTTCTGCTGCTGCTTCTCCTTCTGTTTCTCCAAGACCAAGAAGGAAATTCACCTTGCTTTCCTTTCCATCACTGCTATGAAGGTAAAGGCTGCTTTCATTAGAGGAAAGAAAAAGCACATGTGCTACCTGGGATCAGAGGTCTTCATCTAACTCTGTGGGCACAACTGACATTGTCGAGGCTCCACAGCTGCTCTACCCTCTCTGGCCATGAGAAGGAAGATCACCAAGCAGATACAGTATGTGATTTCAGTTCAGATTATGGAGAACCACCAATCTCCAGACTTTGGTGGACTTTACTTACTTTCTAATTTGGACATCCCAAATTCCCAGCAGCTCCACCCCCACATCCTCTGTATTTTTCTCAAATGTTGTTTCTCTCTCCATCAAGTAGCCTTGTTATCACAGGACTAAGGAGAATGTGGGCCCATTAACTGGTACTTTTTCTCAGAGTTATAACTAGAAATCTAGGCAAATAAAATTGAGGTATATTTATGTATTAGAGGAAAGAGTTAGTGCAGCTGTAATCGTGGGCTGGTAGCTAGGTTCCCAGTACATCCCTTGTCTCCTTCCTAGACTGTAACACAAGTTTGTAACCTCATAGTCATCCTTAACTTTTCCCTTTCCCTTGTTCACTGTTTTGCCCCTATTCCAATCTAATCTTTTATAGATTATAAATACCCCAATCTAGTCTTTCATAGCTCTATAACACCTCTGGAATCTGTTCCTGTCTCTGTATCTCAGATGTCCACATTCTATTTACTGGTCTCATACTGTCTTTGTCCTTTCCTGTCCATCCTTCACAAAGCTGCCCAAATCTAACCATATTACTCCTCTGAGTAAAGTCTTTGGTGACTCTCTTGCTTCTATGTCAAAATACACATTTCTTGGCCGGATTCTACAATATGTCTCTTTTCCAGATATATTTCTCATGAATCCTCTTCATCTATTTTATGTTTAAGCCAAACTGGACTACCATTAGGTAGACACTACACCACTCACTTGAAAGAATTATTTATTGCTGCCTCACTTAAATCCAATTTACTTGCAAGTCATGGCATCACCTTCCTGATGTCACGGTCCTCTTCAAGAATGAAGGACAAACAACAACATGTTTGCTCATGATTGCAATGAATTCCTTCTTCACAGATCCACATGGGTGCCATCTCCTTTGGGAAGTCTCATCTAAATTATTTGAATTTTTAGTGCTCTCTCTTTCCTTAAACTACTTTGCATTTATTTAGCTGTGTACACATAGCATTCCCCCATTAAATTCCTTGAGATCAGTGACTGGGTTTGGGGTTGTTTTGGGGGTCTTTATATCCCTATCACTTGGCACACAGTAGGTATTTAGTAACTGCCAAATAGAACAAAAATTTAGCTTTGCTAAAATAAAGTCAGGTCAACAACAGTGGGGTATACACAGGGTGTTCCAAAAGTCTTAGTGCAATTTAAAGCTATTATTTAGCAAGATAATATTAATAATAACAAGTATTATCATTATTATAGCTATTATTATTATGTTACTAAATTCTTTATACTTGGAGTGTGATTTCATTAGTGTGAGAAGTCCCTCCAATTGCCACAGATCAAAACCCTTCCATGCCCACTCATCCTTGCAATTTTTGTTAAACAGTCCAAAAATGATCTATCCAACTTATGGGAAACTTTCTTTAGTAATTTTAATATTTAGTGTGTACCAGCTCAAGCTATTTTTTCTTTCTTTCTCTTGATATATAAATTGCCTTTTCTAGTTATATATGTTTTTAAAGATACCTTTCTACTACTACTTTTGAGCACATCATCTTCTAACAAGGGTGCTAAGCCTGAGCATGTGGCCTGCTATGTATGCCCTTCTGGTGAGCAACATATTCCAACCTCTTACTAAAGGACATGAATAGCGGAAAAGGTCTGCCTTCTCTATTCATAGGCCAGAACTCATCTGGAACCAACCCAAGTCAGTTGTGTACTTTCAGCAAGGGATAGAGGGGTAGAGAAGTATTTTTCTTCCTCCTTCAGCTGCAGCAACCAAGGTGGCTCACAGTGAGAACACTGCAATGATGATCAACATGTGCTTGCCTAGATAAGTCTGAGATAGAGTTTCATGTCCGTTACTGCCTCTTTTACTTTGTCTTTCTTACCCTGAGCATAGGTCACTGAAAAGTGATTTTTAGAGTTGGGCATTTTTAACCTTGGTGGTATCCCCGCAAAGTGCGAGAGTAAGAGGTTGGTATCCCCTAGCAGCCTAGCCTGCATTCAGAGCTGATACCATTTACTGGAAGAACCCCTACTTGTGTCAAGGACGATAATCTAAGGGTCCCATGAGGGACTTAAAGGGGTTAATTTCCATCAAACGCATCCCTGAGAGGGGGTCCCTTATCAGAAATGGGCTTTGGACTTACATGAAACCCACACTGGAGTTTAACCCCTAAAACGAATGAAAAGGCATTTACTACTTTCCATATGCAAAGCATTATGCTGGGGATACACAGAAATAAGAGAGTACTTGTTTCAAAATGTTCACATTCTCATATAGAGAGATAACACATATAGGGAGGGGGCAGGGTTTTAGCTGCAAGTCATATGGAAAGGCCCTGTAGTCCTTAGGGAACAATGGCAAAGCAGAAGATAATGCATCTTCTTTATGATCACTTCCGTTGATGACTATGAGGACTCTGCTAGAAGCAGGACCATTTGTGTTGGAGGATACTGCGATTCTGATAGCTCTTAGACAGTCCATCCTGGGCTGTCTCCACTGGACTCTGAGAGGAGATGGTAGTCAAAATGGTAGTTTGACTAGCCTGGCATGTACCACCACATGTCTTTCTCTAAGAATTTCTTTTTTTAAAATTTCTTTTATTTTTTATTTATTTTTAACACAGTTTATAACAGAGAAAGCAATTCAAACTTTTGGTCAGGTGATACTTCTTTTTAAAGCATTTACAATATGGACCACAAAAGGATTTTTTTTTAAACATTAACCAACTGAGACACAAATAATATTTATGTTGCTAACTTCACAAGCTCTTGCTTGACCTAATTGTCTCCACAGTATTACTATCTCTTAGAATTTCTTGCTGCTTCAGCTAGGATGACTTGCCTGTCCTTGTCCATGTCAGTTGGCCAGCAGGTGGTCATGGTGACTGTGGGAATAGTGGGCCCCCTCTGCAAAGGGCTTACTCCCCTGGATTAGATAATAACTAGGCTGGAATTAGGGCTGATGATCTTGGGCGTGCTGCTATTGGTTATACTCCTGGGCCTACCTGCCCAGGACTGGCTTTTGGTTGGCAGTTGGAGCTGGTAGTTTTGAGAATTATGATTTCTTCTCACTCTCTAGTTCATTTCTTTAGGAAGAATCTTAGTAATGTTTTCACTGTTTGGACTTACTTTAGTATTCTGAATTAGTACAATTACCAGGCATTTTCCCAAGATACCAACACATCCTAAGCAGGATATAAGCAGGATTATAGGTTAAAATTTAATTTTCACGGGGCTTTTCCCCTATTATTACTTGCAAGACAAAGGTTTAGTAAGAACAATTACTTAAAAGTAGCTTTCAAATACTCTAATATTACATGTTGATCTTATAAGAGACAAGCACACCACACAGTTTATTAAAAGCTATGATATTTTTTCTCCACACTTATTAAACTGTTTATACTTTACAGTTAATTTATGAGGATTCAACTTTTCACTAGTAATTTTATTGCATTCATAGAATTTCCTGCCACTGCGCTAACAGAAAGCAAAGAGTAAAAATTTATTAAAAAAAAAAAACCTACCCCATTTATTCCTTGTGAAAAAAATGATGTTTCTTGGGATACCTTTTCCCCAAATGTTAGTATCCCCACAGATCATAAACACTGTCACCATTTATTTGGGAAGTATCAAGTCTACTTTTGAGCTCAATCTTTTAGGCTGTATACCTAACACAAATAATTTTTCTTTTCTATTAAAAAAAAGTGTTAGTTGGAATACTCAAAAGGCTAATGAAAGATACACTAAGCAGCAAAAGGACCTGCAGTCCCATTTTTAAAAATAATCAATAAGCCAATCTAAACTACATGGGAGAGAAAGGAAACCTTTTCTTTAAACTTTTGATAATAAAAAATTCTGCATGAAGAGAAAAATTATCAACAAGATATTTTCTCTTTTACTTGAATGTCGTCCACTTTAGTAACCTCTTCAGATAAAAGTTCTGCTAAGGAGACTTAAGACAATATATGCAAAATACTCCTATTTTGAATATATTGAAGACCTATATTTTTTCTGAATAGAGCTAAGAAAAAGAATGTCTGAATGATATATTTTAAAAAAAAACAAGCCTTTGTTCTTTAATAGAAAATGATAGAATTCAGTTTTAGCATCATTAAAACATTTGGTTATAGAAATAGGGAACTATAGGTGTGGTACCCTATACAATGCCAGATTTTTTGATATGTTGGTAAGTTTTGATGAACTGTATTCTTCTTCCGGCTCCCTCCTTTTATTCTTTGTTATAAAAATGGTTTTTTGGAAAGGTTCAGGGAGAATTCAATTGAAAATTTAATTGATATAAAAAAAAAGACAGCACTAGAAGTTTAAGGGAAAAATTGATTACTATGAGCTTAAACCTTTTCTTTAATAAGGAACCAGAATTTACCATTAATGCGATCTATTTTAAATAAGAGTGAGTTTTAAAAATTGTTCTTTTTGTTTTACAAGATCATTTTACAATGACAATTTTTACCTAAAATAAACAACATAAAGATAGAATTTAAAGTATAAGAATCCACATTTATATATTTACAAAGCAGTATATTATTACCCCTACTTCAACCCGGGGAAGTTAAGTGACTTGCCAAGCCACATACCCAGGAAGTGATTGAGCCAGGATCAGTTCTCCTGATTAAATCCAGAACTTAATTCAGATCTACATCACCCTGCTTTTAACACAGATGAACAATGGCTACTAAAAAGCCAGTCCTGGGGACAAAGTGCCCTCCAAAAAGGAATTATAGTCTCATCCCCTCTTTTGTGTGGCTTCTCTCCCATGACTCTTATTCATAGGATGAACCTAAACACTATGTTTTAAATGAACTTGGATCCCTGAAATTCTAAATTTATTATTATCTGATAGAATTGTCTCCTTTCAATTTTCTGGAAGAAAATGAAATAAAAACTAGAAACTGTACTTGTGAGGGCTTTTGAACCAAGAGCAAAGGAAATGGAATCCTGTTTGGTGCATTGAGAACCTCAAAGATTCCACTGAAGTTTAACAAAAGGATGGGTTTGTTTCATATTCTAAATCAAAATATCCCTTCTTCCAGATTTAATCCTCTAACTCCCCAAAGCAGTTGAATTTCAGTAGCAGTATTGCCATATTATGAAAGTAACATGAAATGAAAAGCATTTTAATCAATCATCTTCATGTCTGTATCAAAATAGTTGTTAAAGTAATTTCTAAAAATTCACTACCGTGAATCACTGCTACAACAATAACAAAAAAAAAAATCCCTCTCCTGGTAACCATCCTTTTCCTCATAAGCTCTGTGATAAGTCTTCTGGCTTTAGGATACACATAACATCCTTCACTGGGCCTATGTTTAAAGCTGTTTCACAGAAACCTGCCAGAGCTTACACTGTGATGATAGAGTTTATGAGAACCAATGCTCATCTCCACCATAGGATGAAGCATAGGAATTGGCGAAGGTCTTTATAAGGGGTCAAGTTTAGAGAAATTATTTTTTTCTGTATTCATGATTACAAATGAGTGTGTGAGTGTGTGTAAGAGAGAGGGGAAAGAAGGAAAGGGCACGTCCTCTACTAAGAATTTTGGAAGATATTTGCTTAAACATCCTTCCCTTCTTGC